>NC_036858.1:15392012-15702573 GCF_002910315.2 Salvelinus sp. IW2-2015
AATATGGCTCCCAATCAGAGACAACAATAACCAGCTGTCTCTAATTGAGACCCAATTCAGGCAACCATAGACTTTCCTAGATACCTACATCACCATAGACACAGCTAGACTACTATACTAAACATAAAACCCAACTACTCTAATAAACCCCCTAAACCTTACAAACCACCCTAGGCACTACAAAAACCACATACATTCCCCATGTCACACCCTGACCTAACCAAAATAATTAAAAAAACAAAGAATACTAAGGCCAGGGCGTGACATAACCCCCCCCCCTTAAGGTGCGAACTCCGGGGCGCACCGAGCACAAAGTCTAGGGGAGGGTCTGGTGGGCGTCCGTCCACGGCGGCGGCTCGGCACTGGTCGTGGTCCCACCCACCTAGTCACTACCCGCTTTCGTAGCCATCCTCCAAATGGCCACCCTCCACATTAACCCCACTTGGATTAAGGGGCAGCACCGGGACTAAGGGGCAGCACCGGACTGAAGGGGCAGCCACCGGACTAAGGGGCAGCACCGGACTAAGGTGGAGCACCGGACCTAAAGAGGCAGCACCGGACTTAAGGGGCAGCACCGGACTAAGGGGCAAGCACCGGACTAAGGTGCAGCACCAGGATAAGGGGCAGCACCAGGATAAGTGGGCAGAGCGAGGCGCAGGATCAAGGGAGCAGCACCAGGATAAGGGCAGCCGATAGGAGCTCCGGAGAGGGAGCAGCTTCCGTGAGTGAGGGACGGATCCTGGCTGGATGACGGCTCTGGCGGATCTGGCTGGACGCTCTAGCGCGGATCCTGCTGGACGGGCTCATGGCGGCTGACGGATCTGGCTGCTCATGGCTCGGCTGGAACGGATCTGGCTGTCAATGGCTGGCCTGGACGGATCTGGCTTGCTCATGGCTGGCTGACGAATCTGGCCTGCTTTCACTGGCTGGCTGACGGATCTGGCTGGCTCTGGCTTGGCTGACGGAATTCTGGGGGGGGATTTGCTGATCAAATGGGCCTGGGGCTGACCGATCTGGCTTGCTCATGGCTGGCTGATGGATCTGGCTGCTCATGGCTGGCTGAAGGATTTGGCTGCTCATGGCTGGCTGAAGACGCTCTGGCTGCTCATGGCTGGCTGAAGGCTCTGGCTGATCCGTTCTGGCGGAAGGCTCTGGCTGATCCGGTCTGCGGGAAGGCTCTGGCTTGATCCGGTCTGGCGGAAGGCTCTGGCTGATCCGGTTCTGGCGGAAGGCTCTGGCTGATCCGGTCTGGCGGAAGGCTCTGGCTGATCCGGTCTGGCGGAAGGTTCTGGCTGATCCGGTCGTGCGGAAGGCTCTGGCTGATCCGGTCTGGCGGAAGGCTCTGGCTGATCCGGTCTGGCGGAAGGCTCTGGCTGATCCGGTCTGGCGGAAGGCTCTAGCGGCTCCTGTCTGGCGGAAGGCTCTAGCGGCTCCTGTCTGGCGGACGGCTCTAGCGCTCCTGTCTGTACAGAATATTTATATTTGCGTAGTAACTGGCTCATTTAGTTTATTTGGTAAATATTTTCTTAACTCTTCTTGAACTGCACTGTTGGTTAAGGGCTTGTAAGTAAGCATTTCACGGTAAGGTCTACACTTGTTGTTTTCGGCCCATGTGACAAATAACGTTTGATTTGATTTGCATGGGATAAATATTGGCTTGTAGAGAGAAAGCTATTCTACCTGTCTCCGCTAAAGTTAGTTGGGAAATACTCAGTAGGGTCTCTACTAACAAAATATGACTCGTTTTGGAGGAAGACTAATTTGGCTAGTCACCCAAAACCCTGACAAACTTTTACAGATGCACAATCGAGAGCATCCTGTCGGGCTGTATCACAGCCTTGTACAGCAACTGCACCGCCCTCAACCGCAAGTCTCTCCAGAGGATGGTGCCGTCTACACAACGCATCACCGGGGGCAAACTACCTGCCCTCCAGGACACCTACAGCACTCGATGTCACAGGAAGGCCAAAAAGATCAAAGGACATCAGCCACCCAAGCCACTGCCTGTTGACACCGCTTACCATCCAGAAGGCTACCATCCAGAAGGCGAGGTCAAAGCTGGGACCGAGAGACTGAAAAACAGCTTCTATCTCAAAGTCATCAAACTGCTAAACAGCAATCATTAACTCAGAGAGGCTGCTACCTGCATTGAGACCCAATCACTGTGTCACGACTTCCGCCAAAGTTGTTCCCTCTCCTTGTTCGGGCGGTGTTCGGCGGTCAACGTCACCGACCTTCTAGCCATCACTGATCCATTTTTCATTTTCCATTGGTTTTGTCTTGTCTTCCATCACACCTGGTTCCAATCCCATCAATTACATGTTGTGTATTTAACCCTCTGTTCCCCCTCATGTCCTTGTCGTGATTGTTCATTGTAAGTGTATGTGTACGTCTGTACTGGTGTGCGTCGGATTATGTTACCCATTGATTTTTATTATTATGTTTTCCGGTGGGTTTTTTTGTAAATAAACTGTGCCGTTGGAAACACAGTTATTTCTCTCCTGCGCCTGACTTCTCTGTCGCCAGTTAAAACCTGTTGAGGACAGAGGGCGCTGTTTTCACTTTGGGGGAAAATCGTGCCCAATTTAAACGGCCTCGTACTCAATTCTTGCTCGTACAATATGCATATTATTATTACTATTGGATAGAAAACACTCTCTAGTTTCTAAAAAAACCGTTTGAAATTATATCTGTGAGTAAAACAGAACTCATTTGGCAGCAAACTCCTGCGAGAAGTGGAAGTCTGAAAACGATGCCTCTGTCTAGGGCCTGCCTATAAATGGGCATGATACGTATTAGTATACATGCACGTCAACACCTTCCACTAGATGTCAAGAGGCAGTGAGAGAAAAATGGGGTGATTATCTTGGTCTGAGGTGGAATAAATCCTCTTGGAATGACGTGTCACCCATTTCCGTTTTCTGGAAAGCGCGAGGATGGACCTGGAATTGCCTTCTGGAAAGCTGTCGTTATAGGCGACACTATCTCCGGCTTTGATTTTATTTGATACATGTCACAATATCATCGTAAAGTATGTTTTTTCAATATAGTTTATTAGATTATTTTGAAATTTATTCGGACGTTAGGCGTGTTGCGTTCTCTGCGTTTGTCAGGAAGGAGAGCTTCGCGCCACTTGGCTAGTGTGCTTGCTAATTCAGAAGGGACAAAGAGGGTTCTAAAACCAACAACGATTGTTCCCGACAAGGGGACCTCTTGTACAACATTCTGATGGAGCTCCTCAAAAGTAGGACCCATTTTATGATGCTATTTCATATATCTGTCGAACTGTGTACTATTAGTTTTGCGCCCAGGTTTTGGGCACGCTCTCGCTATAACATAAGCTTATGTGGTAATGAAGTTATTTAGAATTCTAACACTGCGATTGCATTAAGAACAGGTGTATCTATCATTTCTCTACAACATGTATTTTTTTGTAATGTTTATGAATAGTTATTTGTCAGAATAGGTGAGAGTCTAATAGAAATATCCGCACATCTGGGAAAAAGAGGCTACGTTAGCACAAGGTATAACCACTGATTTCAGCTCTAAATATGCACATTTTCGAACAAAAATAAGTGTATGTATAACCTGATGTTATAGGACTGTAATCTGATGAAGCTTATCAAGGTTAGTCAAATATATATTTGTCTGGTTTGTTACGATCGCTAACGTGCCTATTGCTATCGCTAACGTGCCTTGATAATGAATGCGGTAGTGTGGTAGGCTATGTAGTAAGCTAATATAATGATATATTGTGTTTTCGCTGTAAAACACTTAAAAAAACGGAAATATTGGCTGGATCACAAGATGTTTGTCTTTATTTGCTGTACACCATCGATTTTTCAGAAATGTTTTATGATGAGTTTTTAGGTATTTCACGTTGGTCTCTATAATTACTCTGGCTGCTTCGGTGCTATTTTTGACGGTAGCTGCAATGTAAAACTGATTATATACCTCAAATATGCAATTTTCGAACAAAACATAGATTTATTGTGTACATGTTATAGGACTGTCATCTGATGAAGTTGTTTCTTGGTTAGTTTGGTTGGATCTTGGTTAGTTATGTTGGTTTTGTGCATGCTACCTGTGCTGTGAAAAATGTCTGTCCTTTTTGTATTGGGTGGTGAGCTAACATAAATATACGTGGTGTTTTCGCTGTAAAACATTTTTAAATCGGACATGTTGGCTGGATTCACAAGATGTGTATCTTTCATTTGCTGTATTGGACTTGTTAATGTGTGAAAGTTAAATATTTAAAAAAAATATTTTTTGAATTTCGCGCTCTGCCTTTTCAGTGGAATGTGGGAGGAGTTCGCTAGCGGAACGCTGGGGCTAGACAGGTTTTAAACACCCTTACACACTGGCCACTTTAATACATGGATAACTAGTACTTTATACAATGCACTCTAAATAATGCAACTTTAACATGTTTACATATCTTACATTACTCATATCACATGTATATACTGTATGTTATACCATCTATTGCACCTTGCCTATGCCGCTCGGCATCGTCTACCTATATCCTACATGTACATATTCCATTCACCCTTAGATGTGTGTATTGGTAGTTGATGGGGAATTGTTAGACTACTTGTTAGATTTTACTGCACTGTCGGAACTAGAAGCCAAGCATTTCGCTACACTCACATTACATCTGCTAACCATGTGTATGTGACAAATAAAATTTGATTTATTGAATACCCCATAATGACAAAGCGAAACAGGTTTTTTGAATTCTTTGCAAATTTTAATAAAATAGAAAACAGAAATACCTTATTTACATAAGTATTCCGATCATTTGCTATGAGACTTGAAATTGAGCCAGTGCATCATGTTTCCATTGATCATCCTTGAGATGTTTCTACAACTTGATTGGAGTCCACCTGTGGTAAATTCAATTAATTGGACATGATTTGGAAAGGCACACAGCTGTCTATATAAGGTCCCACAGTTGACAGTGCATGGCATAGCAAAAACCAAGCCATGAGCTAGAAGGAATTGTCAGTAGAGCTCTGAGACAGGATTGTGTCGAGGCACAGATCTGGGGAAGGGTACCAAAATTCTGCAGCATTGAAGATCCCCAAGATGGCAGTGGCCTCCATAATTCTTAATGGAAGAAGTTTGGAACCACTTAGACTCTCCCAGAGCTACCGCCCTGCCAAACTGAGCAATCGGGGGAGAAGGGCCATGTCAAGGAGGTGAACAAGAACCCGATGGCCACTCTGACAGAGCTCCAGAGATCCTCTATGGAGATGGGAGAACGATACAGAAGGACAAACATTTCTGCAGCACTCCACCAATCAGACCTTGGTCGGACGTAAGACACTCTCAGTAAAAGGCACATGACAGCCTGCTTGACTTCCAAAAGGCACCTAAAGGACTCTCAGACCATGAGAAACAAAATTCTCTGGTCTGATGAAACCAAGATTGAACTCTTTGCCTGAATGCCAAGTGTCACGTCTGGAGGAAACCTGGCACCATCCCTACGCTGAAGCATGGTGGAGGAAGCATCATGCTGTGGGCATGTTTTTCAGCGGCAGGGACTGGGAGACTAGTCATGGAGAGGGAAAGTGAGAGCAAAGTACAGTGCTCCAGACGGCGCGCGAAGGTTACTCTCAACAGGACAACGATCCTAAAAACACAACCAAGACAACGCAGGAGTGGCTTCGGGGAAAAGTTTGAGTGTCCCAGCCAGGGCCCGGACTTGAACCTGATCGACATCCCTGGAGAGACCTGAAAAAAGCTGTGCACGATGCTCCCCATCCAACTTGACAGAGCATGAGGATCTGCAGAGAGAATGTGAGAAAGTCCACAAATACAAGTGTGACAAACTTGTAGTGACATACCCAAGAAGACTCAAGGCAGTAATCGCTGCCAAAGGGCTTTCACAAAGTACTGAGTAAAGGATCTGAATACTCATCTAAATGTGATATTCCATTTTTTTTTTATACATTTGCAAATTTTCGAAAAAAACATTTTGTTTCTCATTATGTGGTATTTTGTGTGGATTGATAAGGAGAAAAAAACAATTTAATCAATTTTAGAACAAGGCTGTAACGTAACAAAATGTGGGAAAAGTCAAGGATCTTGACATTTTGTTACGTTATGTCAGTGAATGCGTAAATGGCTGTAAGGAGTCAGGTGCAGGAGAGCATATATGGTAGCAAACGGAGCTTTTCTTTAGGCGAACCAAAAGCACACGGCAAGTGAACACGAAATAACAATCGGGTTAACATAACCCAGCGCAAGAGACTAACGTGCGCACAACATGAAACAGAAGGAAACATTATTATCCACACAAAGACATGAGGGAAACAGAGGGTTAAATACACAACACATAATGAGGGAAATGAGAACCAGGTGTGTGGGAAAACAAGACAAGACAAATGGAAAATGGATCGGCGATGGCTAGAAGACCGGTGACGTCGACCGTTGAGCACCGCACGAACAAGGAGAGGCATCGACTTCGGCAGAAGTCGTGACAGTTACAGCATTGTTCTAAAATGTATTCAATAGTTTTTTCCCCCCATCAATCTTCAAACAATATCCAATAATGACAAAACAAAATGTGTTTTTCAGAGCATTTTGCAAATACTTTCCGAATGCGCTGCGGGTGAGTTTGAACAAAAAGCTAGGTCATTGGCAGTGTTGCTGGACTTTTACTGTGGTTAAACAGCTTAAAATGGGGTGCCTGGACAATATATCGTTAAAATATAGCATTGCATCATAGGACGCATTGTTATACCAAAAATATACAGTACAATATGAGAGATGCAATTACATTTGGTCCAAAAAAGCACTTGATTCATAACAAATATCGCTCGTATGTTAATTTTGTCCTCCCACACCAGACGTGATCAAGACATGCAGATTGAAATATCATAACAAACTCTGAACCAACTATATTCATTTGGGGACAAGTCGAAAAGCATTAAACATTATGGCAATTTAGCTAGCTAGCTTGCTGTTGCTAGCTAATTTGTCCTGGGATATTAACATTGGGTTGTTATTTTACCTGAAATGCACAAGTGTAACGCCTGCTTCCAACTAACACTACCGAACACGTAGATCCTCTGAACGCAGCTCACTTTCCAGCCCAATTTCCAGCTCACTCCCCAGATCCCAATCAACTTAATTCCAATCACCTGTATGTCATTATCCCACACTATTTAGTTCAGTTCCGTGCACCCCTTCACTGTGAGGTATTGTTTGTTTTGTGACACACTTCTCTTCGGAGCCCTGTTTTTCCCCGTAATCTACTCCTCCCGTGTATGATAGTTGTTGCCTGCCTCACTAATGACGCCTTTTGCCTATTCCCTGCCTGTACTTCAGCCTATCGGATTTCCTGTTATCGACATGGTGAAATCCCTGAGTAGTTTCCTTCCTCTACTGCAACTGCGTTAGGAAGGACGCCTGTATCTTTGTAGTGACTGGGTGTATTGATACACCATTCAAAGTGTAATTAATAACTTCACCATGCTCACAGGTACAGTATATTCAGCGTCTACTTTTCTTATTTTTTACACATCTACCAATCAGTGCCCTTCTTTGTGAGGCATTGAAAAACCTCCCTGGGTTATGTTGTTGAATCTATGCTTGAAATTCCCTATTGATTGAGACAGGTACTACATTTTTCTCTCTACAGTCCAATATGTGTAGGGTACAGAGATGGGGTAGTCATTCAAAAATCATGTTAACTACTACTATTGAACACAGAATGAGTCCATGCAACTTTTTATGCAATTTGTTAAGCACATTATTTAGGCTTGCCATAACAAAGGGGTTAAATATGTATTGACTCAAGACATTTCAGCTTTTCATTTTGTATTAATTTCTTTAAAAAAATGTAGAAACAAAACTACACTTTGACATTATGGGGTATTGTGTGTAGATTAGTGGGACAGAATCTCAATTTAATCTATTTTAAATGTCGGCTGTAACTGTCACAACCTGATCTGTTTCACCTGTCTTTGTGATTGTCTCCACCCCCCTCCAGGTGTCGCCCATCTTCCCCATTATCCCCTGTGCATTTATACCTGTGTTCTCTGTTTGTCTGTTGCCAGTTAGTTTTGTTTCGTCAAGTCTACCTGTCTCTCGGCAGGCGTGAGAGGTGGGCGGCCGAGTTGCATGGGTTCGGGCCTATTGGACCGTGGTGGACGAGAGAAGGGCGTGGAAAACTCGCAGGCCATGGGCGACTGTATAGGTCTGCTGTCCACCAGTAGGTTGCCAATGGATATGGACATCCGGATGTATTGGTTTAGGTCTGTTAAATCGGTTCGGTCTGTAACTCCCAATTTAAGACCCCTCCGGTAGACTGTAAGGAGAGCTGGTACACTCCATCCACTGACGGCAGCCATGGTGCGGAACTCAAAGGCATACTCCGTGGTGGAGTGACGGCCCTGTCGCAGCTCACATAACAGGTCCCCGGTGTGATGACCTGAAACTGAATGGTCGAACACCTTCTTGAACAGGGCGCGGAAATGCGATTCAGAGAACAGATCAGAACTTTGAGCGGCCCACAGGGCTGTAACCCAATCCAGAGCTTTGCCTGCGAGTAGGGAGATGACGAAGTCCACCCTGTGTTTGTCAGAGGTGAAGTCATCGGGGTGATGGTCTATGTACAGATTACACTGCATGAGAAATCCTTGACATTTCCCTGGGGAGCCGTCATATTTATTAGGCATGGATATGGGGGGAGATGCTGTGGCACCTGATGTCGGTGAAGCAGAAATGGAATGGCGAAGGAGGTCACAGAGTTCATCGATTTTCGTTCCTCCTGTCGGGCTAGACTTAGCTGCTCCTTCACTGATTCCATCTGTCGTTTTTGGTGAGGTGTTCTGTAATGAACACAATGGGAGACAGAGAGCTGGTTTCAAGCACAGGGCGCAGCAGGTGTTTATTGWWMKSMSSRMMKRMGKWRSYAGSYWKYTSSMTSCMKRKWCWGKYRKAMKTMYRMCWGWMYMKGSAKSSARMWRSCTRSYWMCKYMKKYSSKSMKWWCAATAAACACCTGCTGCGCCCTGTGCTTGAAACCAGCTCTCTGTCTCCCATTGTGTTCATTACAGAACACCTCACCAAAAACGACAGATGGAATCAGTGAAGGAGCAGCTAAGTCTAGCCCGACAGGAGGAACGAAAATCGATGAACTCTGTGACCTCCTTCGCCATTCCATTTCTGCTTCACCGACATCAGGTGCCACAGCATCTCCCCCCATATCCATGCCTAATAAATATGACGGCTCCCCAGGGAAATGTCAAGGATTTCTCATGCAGTGTAATCTGTACATAGACCATCACCCCGATGACTTCACCTCTGACAAACACAGGGTGGACTTCGTCATCTCCCTACTCGCAGGCAAAGCTCTGGATTGGGTTACAGCCCTGTGGGCCGCTCAAAGTTCTGATCTGTTCTCTGAATCGCATTTCCGCGCCCTGTTCAAGAAGGTGTTCGACCATTCAGTTTCAGGTCATCACACCGGGGACCTGTTATGTGAGCTGCGACAGGGCCGTCACTCCACCACGGAGTATGCCTTTGAGTTCCGCACCATGGCTGCCGTCAGTGGATGGAGTGTACCAGCTCTCCTTACAGTCTACCGGAGGGGTCTTAAATTGGGAGTTACAGACCGAACCGATTTAACAGACCTAAACCAATACATCCGGATGTCCATATCCATTGGCAACCTACTGGTGGACAGCAGACCTATACAGTCGCCCATGGCCTGCGAGTTTTCCACGCCCTTCTCTCGTCCACCACGGTCCAATAGGCCCGAACCCATGCAACTCGGCCGCCCACCTCTCACGCCTGCCGAGAGACAGGTAGACTTGACGAAACAAAACTAACTGGCAACAGACAAACAGAGAACACAGGTATAAATGCACAGGGGATAATGGGGAAGATGGGCGACACCTGGAGGGGGGTGGAGACAATCACAAAGACAGGTGAAACAGATCAGGTTGTGACAGTTACAGCCGACATTTAAAATAGATTAAATTGAGATTCTGTCCCACTAATCTACACACAATACCCCATAATGTCAAAGTGTAGTTTTGTTTCTACATTTTTTTAAAGAAATTAATACAAAATGAAAAGCTGAAATGTCTTGAGTCAATACATATTYAACCCCTTTGTTATGGCAAGCCTAAATAATGTGCTTAACAAATTGCATAAAAAGTTGCATGGACTCATTCTGTGTTCAATAGTAGTAGTTAACATGATTTTTGAATGACTACCCCATCTCTGTACCCTACACATATTGGACTGTAGAGAGAAAAATGTAGTACCTGTCTCAATCAATAGGGAATTTCAAGCATAGATTCAACAACATAACCCAGGGAGGTTTTTCAATGCCTCACAAAGAAGGGCACTGATTGGTAGATGTGTAAAAAATAAGAAAAGTAGACGCTGAATATACTGTACCTGTGAGCATGGTGAAGTTATTAATTACACTTTGAATGGTGTATCAATACACCCAGTCACTACAAAGATACAGGCGTCCTTCCTAACGCAGTTGCAGTAGAGGAAGGAAACTACTCAGGGATTTCACCATGAGGCCAATGGTGATTTTAAAACCGTTACGAGTTTAAATGGTTGTGATATGAGAAAACTGAGGATGGATTGTAGTTACTCTACAATACTAACCTAAATGATAGAGTGAAAAGAAGGAAGCCTGTACAGAATAAAAAAATTCAAAACATGCATCCTGTTTGCAACAAGGCACTTAAGTAATACTGCAAGAAATGTGGCAAAGAAATRCATTCTTTGTCCTGAACTTCATATTTTCAAGCATGGTGGTGGCTGCATCATGTTTTGGGTATGCTTGTCATTGGCTAGGGAGTTTTTGGGGGGATAAAAATAAATGGAGTACACCTATAAGCACAGGCAAAGTCCTAGAGGAAAACCTGGTTCAGTCTGCTTTCCAAGAGACACTAAGAGATAAATTCACCTTTTAGCAGGGCAACAACCTAAAACACAAGGCCAAATATTCTACTGGAGTTGCTTACATTGAATGTTCCTGGGTGACCTAGTTAAAGTTTTGACCTAAATCGGCTTGAAAATATATGGCAAGACTTGAAAACGGCTGTCTAGCAATGATCAACAATCAACTTGAAGATTTTATTTTAAAAATGGGCAAATATTGTACAATCCAGGTTTTCAAAGCTCTTAGAGACTTACTCAAAAWGACTCATCTGTAAATGCCGTCAAAGTGCTTCCACAAAGTATTGACTGAGGAGTGTGAATGAGATCTTTTTGTATTTTATTTTCAAAGAATGTACAAAAATCTATAAAAACATGTTTCCACTTTTTCATTATGTGGTATTGTGTGTAGATGGGTGAGAAAAAAATATTTTATCCATTTTGAATTCAGGCTGTAACACAACAAAACGTGAAATAAGTCAAGGGGTATGAATACTTTCTGAAGGCATTGTAGTGTCCAGGCACACCATTTTAAGCTGTTTGACCACTGTAAAAGGCCAGCAACACTCGGTATTATTCAGAGCCCCATGAAATGACACCCTATATAGATTATACAGACCCTATTGAGTACTCTCCAGCCAACTTTTATATTGGCACTAATACTCGTTTTTTCTCTATAAGCCCATATGTAATGCATATACAGTGATTTGTATTAAGGCCAATGTAATGGCCAGAGTAAAAGTCCAGCAACACTCCGTATTATTCAGAGCCCTATGAAATGTACAAAATATATAGATTCTACAGACCCTACTGAGTACTTCTTACCCCACTTTTACATTGGCACAAATAATAGTTTTTTCTCTATAAGCCAATATGTAATGCATACACAGTAGTGGAGGCTGCTGAGGGGAGGACAGCTCATAATAATGTCTAGAACGTTCCAATTTATATTATGAGCAGTACTACCATCAGCAGCCTCCACTGATATACAGTGATTTGACCTTGAAACATGTTTTAAAACCCACATTTTATGTAAATGTCACCTAAATATGAACACATATGAATCATTGTTAATGTTTAGACATGCATTTTTCATACATCATTAATAAATACAGGTTAATGACACTTTTCTACTATTACGTGGGGGACTTTTATTTTGACAATTTCTGACGTTCCGTGACCTGGAAGTACTTCTTTAATGTTGTTGACGAGTCAACGTTATAAACAAAGTCTCTGCAAAATAGTGCAGTTTCTCAAGTAAACTAACGATTTCTAGTGATTARAAACAAAGGGCGAACGTAAGTAGAATATTCTGGTACTTCAGTATTCGATATGTCAATGCAATTAGTTGGAGGTTTACAAGCAATAGTATTTGTGTGATACATTTTTATTTTTAAATCGTTTGCAGTGGCTAGCGAACGTTAGCTAATATTGATTTGGGTAACACCAACAACCTAGTTATGTAGCTAACACCTTGCCCAAACCGGCTGCGCGCGTGCGCCATCGTGCATAAATTTATTTTTCCCCCCCACACCAAACGCGATCACGACACGCAGGTTAAAATATCAAAACAAACTCTGAACCAATTACATTAATTTGGGGACAGGTCGAAAAGCATTAAACATSTATGGTAATTTAGCTAGTTAGCTTTAACGTTAATTTGTTCTATTTAGCTAGCTTGCTGTTACTAGCTAATTTGTCCTGGGATATAAACATTGAGTTGTTATTTTACCTGAAATGCACAAGGACCTCTACTCCGACAATTAATCCACACATAAAACGGCCAACCGAATCGTTTCTAGTCATCTCTCCTCCTTCCAGGCCTTTTCATCGGTTAAATTATATGGTGATCGCAATCTAAACTTTCATTGTATTACCATTGGTCTTTCTATCACCCACGTGGGTATAACCAATGAGGAGATGGCACGTGGTACCTGCTTCTATAAAACCAATGAGGAGATGGCACGTGGGTACCTGCTTCTATAAACCAATGAGGAGATGGGAGAGGCAGGACTTGCAGCGTGATCTGCGTCAGAAATAGGAACGACATCTATTTTAGCCCTTGGTGTCACAGACACTCGTTGGCGCGCGCAAGCAGTGTGGGTGCAATAATTGAATAACATGGATTTCTAAATGTATTTTGCGGCGCACGCCGACGTGTCCGGTCTGGTCAGCATGTTATCAGAGAACTACACTCATGTTGGTGGCCTAGCCAGTTAGCAAGCTAGCTTGTCTTGCTCTGCATTCCTTGTGCTTGTCTGTTAGCTAACTAACGCTAATGACGTGCTGTAAGGTTTGGTCACTCTCACTGTCTTATATATATATTGTACGACCCTGGGTTTATAAGCGCGGAAATCGACTCTCCCGCAAGAGCATGCTTTTGCGGCACAGTCGATAGCGCGCCGGACTCGGCCTAGAAGGTCGAGGGTTCGAGACTTGATCCCTGCCTGTTTCATTACATATATATATATATATGTAATTGAAATATATATATATATTACACTGCTCAAAAAATAAAAGGGAACACTTAAACAACACAATGTAACTCCAAGATCAATCACACTTCTGTGAAATCAAACTGTCCACTTAGGAAGCAACACTGATTGACAATAAATTATAGGACAATTAGCAAGACACCCCCAATTAAAGGAGGGTCTGCAGGGTGTGACCACAGACCACTTCTCAGTTCCTAGGCTTCCTGGCTGATGTTTTGGTCACTTGTTGAATGTGCGGTGCTTTCACTCTAGTGGTTAGCATGAGACGAGTCTGACAACCACACAAGTGGCTCAGGTAGTGCAGCTCATCACGGGATGGCACCTTCAATGCGAGCTGTGGCAAGAAGCGGTTTGCTGTGTCTCGTCAGTGTGTAGTGTCCACGAGCATGGAGAAGAGTGCTACCGAGGAGACAGGCCAGTACATCAGGAGACGTGGAGGAGGCCGTAGGAGGAACAACCCAGCAGCAGGACCGCTACCTCTGCCTTTGTTGCAAGGAGGAGCAGGAGGAGCACTGCAGAGCCCTGCAAAATTGACCTCCAGCAGGCCACAAATGTGCATGTGTCTGCTCAAACGGTCAGAAACAGACTCCATGAGGGTGGTATGAGGGCCCGACGTCCACAGGTGGGGTTGTGCTTACAGCCCAACACCGTGCAGGACGTTTGGGCATTTGCCAGAGGAACCCAAGATTGGCAAATTCGCCACGGCGCCCTGTGCTCTTCACAGATGAAAGCAGGTTCACACTGAGCACATGTGACAGAGTCTGGAGGACGGCCGGTGGAGAACGTTCTGCTGCTGCAACATCCTTCCAGCATGACCGGTTTGGCGGGTGGGTCAGTCATGGTGTGGGTGGCATTCTTTGGGGGGCCGCACAGCCCTCCATGTGCTCGCCAGAGGTAGTCTGACTGCCATTAGGTACCGAGATAGATCCTCAGACCCCTTGTGAGACCATATGCTGGTGCGGTTGGCCCTGGGTTCCTCCTAATGCTAGACCTCATGTGGCTGGAGTGTGTCAGCAGTTCCTGCAAGAGGAAAGCATTGATGCTATGGACTGGCCGCCCGTTCCCCAGACCTGAATCCAATTGAGCACATCTGGGACATCATGTCTCGCTCCATCCACCAACGCCACGTTGCACACAGACTGTCCAGGAGTTGGATGCTTTAGTCCAGGTCTGGAGGAATCCTCAAGAGACCATCCGTCACCTCATCAGGAGCATGCCCAGGCGTTGTAGGGAGGTCATACAGGCACGTGGAGCCCACACACACTACTGAGCTTCATTTTGACTTGTTTTAAGGACATTACATCAAAGTTGGATCAGCCTGTAGTGTGGTTTTCCACTTTATTTTTGAGTGTGACTCCAAATCCAGACCTCCATGGGTTGATAAATTTGATTTCCATTGATAATTTTTGTGTGATTTTGTTGTCAGCACATTCAACTATGTAAAGAAAAAAGTATTTAATAAGGAATATTTCATTCATTCAGATCTGGATGTTGTTATTTTAGTGTTCCCTTTATTTTTTTGAGCAGTGTATATATATATATATATATATAGCATTCTGTTAGTGGCAAGAGTTTTATATAATTTTAAATTTAAAAACTCTTAAGTGTTGAACCAGGTGTAGTTTTTTTTGTACCAGTTCATAAACCATGTGCCATGGAATTGGTACATCTAAAATCTCTTCCCATTTATTTTGCAACGTTTATGATGCAGCTGTCAACATTGTTGTCCTCAAATTAAACTGGTATATATATTGAGGAGGCCAAGATGGCGGCTTGAACATACGCTTTTTTTACCGAGCTCCGCACCAAACTTCAGAAAGATTGTGGRAAAAAAACAAGTTTACAGTCATTACTATTACTGTTTTTATTTGTTCAAGATATAAGAACTTTCCTGTGACTGGAATAAGAATTGGATAATTTATTTCGGCATGTCCATGCGACGACGTGACAAAAAAAGAAAGKAAGAAGCTAGCCGTTCTATTGCTAATCAACAAGAGAGAAACGTGCTTATAGACAACTGCCATAACTACRCTTGCCCTATGGATAATATCATGCTTTCGAATGCTGTTGAAGATGACAAATTCCCCCCTTTACCGGTTACTCCGTGCAAACCTCCACCCTCCAAAAAACCCAACATGAACTCTGACATCATGGCTACCCTCTCCTTACTCATCAACTCCAGGTCTGACGCCATTGAGAAAATGGTAGACGCGACCACCATGGTTATCGAAGGCTTGAAAAGACTGGAGTTTGTATGTGGTGAAATCAAGGATGTGAAAATGAGTGGCAAAAGTTGAAAAAAGTGTCGAAAATAATAACAATGTCTACCATAGACATCTCACTGATCTGGAACAATACACAAGAAGATGGAACCTGAGACTCTACGGCTTGCCAGAGGTGGAGAATGAGGATGTGCGAGGAGAGGCTATCCGCATCTGCCAAGAAGTTATGCCTGCAGAGAAGAACAAAGTTGGTGATACCATCAACGTTGTGCATCGCCTCGGCAAGAAGCAACAGCAAAACGATTCAAGACCAAGTGGTATCATCATCCTCTTCACTGCCAGATTCTACAAGGATGCTGTCTGGAAAGCTGCTAGGAAGAACGCCTTCCTTCAGAGCCATGGTATGCGTTTCGCCGAGCATCTCAGGCAGGAGGACATAGAAAGAAGGAACAAGTTGTGGCCAACAATCAAGAAAGTACAAAATGAGGGAAAGGCTGCTTACTTCGGAGGACGAGGCTTCGTCAACGGTTCAGAAATCCATATTCCTCCCTAAAATCTAACCAGAAGGAACAGATTGATGGTTTCGGCCATGATATTCTCATTTTCATTGTATTGTTTAACTTTACCTAACAAGCATCAGGTGACGATTTTTCGGAATACTCAGGTACTTCAATTTATTAGTTTGGTCTTGTATGACGAGAAGGCCTATTTTGTTTAAACTTACGAAGAAGACTGAAAGTTGTATTTATTTTTTATGTATACAAGTAACTAAGATACTGTTTTTAAAGAGCATACAGGTCTGCTCTGACTTTACACGGTTATTGTTCTATTTAGTTATTAATACTTATTTCCAAGTGAAAAAGGTCTTAGGAACATGTATGTAAAACATTTTTTATTCAATTTTTTTATGATCAGTTTTCATATGCACTTAAAATAGTAGGTACCCTTTTATTTAAATTATTATTTTGTATTTTCTCAGAATTGTTCCTGATTACACTAAAGAGGGTTTTTAGTCTCTTACTACAAAGAACCCTTGGTTTGGTCGTCTTGAACATAATTTTCAGTTGAGTTGAATTTCAAAAGCCAGACAACATCTAGCTCAGAGTTTATGGAATTAGCTATTTTCACTTTAAGTGGACTTAAATGGTGCAGATCTCGGTTCCTTATCGCTTACGTTCACTGCTCCTTCGTTTTTGACTCATCCTACTACAGTTTATACTTTTATATAATCTTTGTTTTGTCTTTGTCTATAGTTTCTCTGAATGCTAGGGGGTTACGAAACAATGTGAAGCGCAAGGCCTTATTTTTATTTGCTAAACAATTTCGAACAGATTTTTGCTTTTTTCAAGAGTCTCACTCAATTTCGGCTGATGCCAACTTCTGGAGGTCACAGTGGGGCAACGATATTTGGCTTTCCCATGGATCTGAACGCTCCGCTGGTGTCACTACAATGAAAAATACCGTTGGTAATATTCTACACTCGGAATGTGACCCCTTTGGTCACTTTATTTGTCTTGTGATCAGTTACAATGACATTATGCTCATTACTGTAAACTTCTACGGGTACAACACCAAACATGAGAATGATGAGTTGCTTGAATCTATAGAGAAACATATACTTAATTGGTTATCTACATTTCCGAGTTCATTATTATTGATAGGAGGGGACTTTAACATTACTATAGATAATTCAACTGATAGATGCCCCCCAGGTAGGCCAACCAATCAGAATTTGGGTTTAATACTTTTTATGGAAAAGTTTGATCTAACTGATATATGGAGAGAGAGGTTTCCTGCCGACAGATCATTCACTTGGAGTAACAAAACAGGTTCCAGACAATCCAGAATAGATTTATGGCTTATATCCAAGTGTATTGATAGTGAGTGTGTTACTACAAATATCTGTACTACTCCCCTCACAGACCATAGGGCCATTTACATTGATATCAAAATATTTACCCCTGATACTAACATTGGCAGAGCATCCTACTGGAAGCTAAATAGCCCATTATTAAATAATGATATAGTTAAGTTTGAGGTTAAAGATCTGCTTTCACACTTTTGGTAAAGGGCTTGTGAAGAAAAATCGTATTGCAAGAACTGGGAGCTCTTTAAATTTGAGGTGTCCAAATACCTTAGAAAATATGATAGTAATCTTGCTAAGAGCTGAGGAGGAAAAGGTGATCATTAAGATAACTTTCCTTTCTCAGAGGTCCCCAGCCGGCCTCTCGGGAGGAGAAGATGGAACTGATTGAGTTACAAAATAAACTGGATAATATATATATAGATATATAGATAGATAGATAGATAGATAGAAGCAGGAGCCTTTATTAGATCTAGGACAAAATGGATTGAGGAGGGAGAACAGAATTCATCCTATTTCTTTAGACTTGAGAAATTTCACTCTATAAATAACACTATCCATAAGTTAAACATTGATGGTGTTATTACAGATTACCAAAAATTAATCACTAAATAATGTAGCAATTTGTACAGAAAATTGTATAGCTCTACGTACTGTCAGGAATCCACAGATATGTTTTTTGACTCACTGAATAATGTTCACTCCATCAGTGATATAGAATCTAAACAGTGTGAACCCATCAAAGTTGAAGAGATTATTGTCTATCAAACATCTAAAGAACAATAAATCACCAGGTGTTGATGAAATTACATCAGATTTTTACTAATTCTTTTCTGAACAAGTAGCTCCCTTCCTATTTGAAGWCTTTTTTATAGAGTATTAAAAACAATGTCCTCCCTCCTACAATGAGTCAGGGGTTAATAACACTGATACTTAAGCCTAAAAAAGAAGTGCTGCTCATCGATAACTGGCGTCCAATTTGTTTTCTTAATAATGACTATAAGATATTAGCCTTACTACTTGCAAAAATAATTAAAGAAGTCCTGGATGCAATCATTGATGAAACACAGTCTGGCTTTATGAGGAACAGACATATTTCTAATAATAATCAGACTAGTATTAGACATACTTGACTACTCAGACCTAATAACCGAGGATAGCTTCATATTATTTTTAGATTTTTATAAAGCATTTGACACAGTAGAGCATCAGTTCCTCTTCCACTCCCTTGAGAGACTTGGCTTTGCGGATTTTTTTCTATGAGGCTTATATTAAGACTCTATACAAATGGTAACAGCTCTATCAAATTGAAATATGACACCTCACCTAGATTTGAGTTAGGACAACCTTGCCTAATTCCACTCTATCTCTCCGTACCTATTTTTATTAATCAAACAAATTCTTTAAATGACAGTCCTGTACAAGGTATTTCCATAGCTGGTAAAGAACTTATTATAAGCCAGCTGGCTGACGATACTACACTTTTTCTGAAAGATGCTAACCAAATTCCCATATCGATCAATGTGATACAATCCTTTTCCAAAGCGTCTGGTCTATATCTTAACATTAATAAATGTGAACTCATGCCTGTCAAAGATTGTGTGACACCTTCATATTATGGTATTCCAGTAAAAGAACTTCCCTATTAAAAAAAACAGAAGAAGCTAAATCAATGGCTACAGAGGTACTTATCTTTAAAAGGATGAGTCCTAATAACCAAGGCTGACGTTATCTCTAGACTAACATATGGCGCTCTATCTTTCTATCTTGACAGTAAAATAAGCAAGGAGATAGACCAGATGCTTTTCAACTTTCTGTGGAGAAACCGTACCCATTACATTAGGAAAACTGTTGTATTGAACACTTATGAGCTGAATTTTCTGAACTTTACTACCTTAAATAATACTTTTAAGATCAATTGGATAAAAAAAATCCTAAGAAGACCWACTTCTATGTGTAATTTTATTCCTCATGTCTTCTCTACTTTTGGTGGCCTTAACTTCATGTTGGTTTGCAATTATAATATTGACAAAGTTCCAGTGAAACTTTCTGCTTTTCATCGGCATGTTTTCTTGTCATGGTCCTTAATTTATAAGCAGAATTTTTCTCCACACAGATATTATATATGGAATAATCTGGATATATTGTATAAAAATTCTTCTTTGTTTTTAGAATATTGGTTCCGAAATAATATTCTATTGGTGAGCCAAATGGTAAATGCAGATGGTCTTTTACTCAGTTATAAGGAATTCTTATCACTTTACAAGGTCCCTGTAACACCTAAAGATTTTGCAATTGTCTTAGATGCCATTCCCTCAGGTTTTGCTTTATTATTCAGGAACGTGTCAAGACCTGACCCTCAGAGCCCACCTTCCGTTGACCCTGTTGACTCATCAGTAGGAAAGATTTGTTTCTCTTTTGGTCCATTCAACAACAGAGCGATACGAACCTTGTTTCAGCAGGATGTTGTATCTATCTATACCTTATGTCTTGCCTTATTGGAATGGATTTATTGATAATATCTGTTGGGRAAAAGTTTGGATGTTGTCATACACATACCTACTTGTTAACAAAATTTAAAGAAGTTTCCATTAAAATTATTCATAAATATTATCCTGCCAACCACTATATGAAAAAGTTTAAGGAAAACATCAACTCAAATTGCTCCTTTTGTAATGACAACCCAGAAACAGTGTTGCATCTTTTTTGGCATTGTATTAATGTAAGAAAACTGTGGCAAGACATCAGTAGATTTATAATTGAACACATTTATGAGGATCTTACACTATTGTGGAGAGATGTACTGCTTGGATTCTTTACCTATGATAGAAATAAGCTGAAACATTTTTGTGTCATTAATTTCATCATTCTTTTGGCCAAATTTCATATTCACAAATGTAAATTTACAAACAAAACACCACATTTTCTTACCTTACAAAAATAAATTGAACTTTATTTTAAGACAATTAAATACWMTWAMAWWAAAGCTGTTAGAATAATAAGTGTATGTATGTCCCTTAAGGTCCTTGTGTAATGTGATATTGTACCTCTAGCCCAATTGTCCTTTGTATATTATTAATATATACTTGTGTTCCCACATGTACTTCCTGTATTGATTTGTTGTTAATAAAATAAAAATTAAACTGGTGTATTTTTCTATTTATGCCAGTTCCTTTCAGCCATTTGGGCATGCCTTTTATTTATGTCCAGGATTCGAGATATGTTAGACCAGGGGTACTTAAATACTATTTTAGAAGGTACGGTCACACACATCCTAGCTACTGGTAGCTCAAAGGCCGGCAGATGGTGGTGATACTATAGTCGTTTAATCTTACCGTCCAAAGGGAATGCAAAGATTKTAATAACCAGACCAAGATAGACCACAGCCTGTTGTTTCCAATGGGAACAGATGAGTCATAGTGGACAGAACAAGCAAGGAGGTGGGCAGAGCCAAGCGCGAGCTAGCGATATCCTATTGGCCCGTTCTAGCATACATCTGCATTTTCCGTTAGGGAACCCCTACTCTGAAATGCKTGTGCAATAACTCAATTCAATTTTGCACTCCTAAACAAGATATTTAAAACTTCGGCAAAGGCTAAAGTCTACAAAACGTAGTCCACTCTGTTTATTACAGATTATAGTTTTGGGAACAGAACTATTGAGATAAAATGTTTCATTTGCAGAATGTAGGACAAAATCCATCTCTTTCCATCTTCTCCCACTGCCCGTCAGTGGGCTTCCTCGTGGAAACGCCAAGCGGATGCTTCATATTTACACATCCAGTGAAATGTCTCTTAAAAAWATATATAATAATCTGAAAAGAAACATACAATATACTTGCAGTGAAGCCACTCAAACAACCAAATCACATTATTCAACTAACAGACTCCCATCCACAGCGTTCTGTGGGGAATGTATGCAGCCGGCTATACACTCAATTCCCTATGTACCGGTTCGTTCTCTATAGAGGCTGCAAATGCGTTGATTTCCACCTCCAACTCGGTTTAATGGCAATAAGGCAGAAAAAAAAGTGGGAAATATGTGCAGCAGGTAGCCTAGTGGTTAGAGCGTTGGGCCAGTAACCGAAAGGTCAGCTCGGGGATTTGGTCTAGCAACAAGGTAAAAATCTGTCGTTCTACCCCTGAACAAGGCAGTTAACCCACGGTTCCTAGGCCGTCATTGTAAGTAAGAATTTGTTCTTAACTGACTTGTGTAGTTAAATAAAATTCATTTTCTTTGTGAAACACCATTTTCCATGCTAAAGTGGCTAATGCTACTTCCTGATATTGCGCCCCATGTTGAGCGTGGGGTAAACAGGTTCTACAACCTGATTGGCTGAACGCAATAGCAACATCCAGGACTAGCATTCCTAGGCATTACCCATTATCCAGTGTGATGGATAATGGGTAATGACTTCCCGCTGTCAAATTGAGTTCTAGGAGGAAATCGTCAGATTTGCAGCCCGAATGGAGAATGCTTTAGGTACGAACCGGTCCACGGGGATACGTGTATTAGCCGGCTGCATGCATTCCCTTCGGATGGTAAGATGGAAGGCCTCAATGTGGCCATCTGCCAGCCTTTGGCCTAGCTAGGTGACAAAGGTCCAGATGGATATTGTAATTTGTCAGTGTAGTAACAAACCCCCACCTCTCAACAATGCGACCCCAAACTGTTCACACATCTTGTTGGCAGATTTTTTTTTTTGCGGTTTCAAAGCTAATTTCCTGCAGTTCTACACATCTTGCCATGGGGCAGAGAGAACATTTAGCCATTTTAAAGCTAAATTCCTGCAATTCTAACATTTCCTGCCATTTCTTGTGTAGAGATACTTGAGTAGAAAAATGAAAAATAATCAATTGGGGCTCCTGGGTATGTAACTTGGCCATGAGAACTACAAGATTTGGACAGCAGCTTAGCCTAAATTACCTACCTAGATAACATGGCTTAGTGGATCAATTGGACATTTCTGACCGGTTATAATCAGCTCTGTTAGTGAATGACATTTTTTTTAACAAAAATTAAAAGAAAAAAACATTTTAAAAAAGTTTCTTTTTTTGTTGTTGTCTGGACCCACGGTCCGTATTGACCCCGTTCTGGGTCTGAATACAGACTGCAGTCCACCTATCAGAGTATGTGAGCGGAGCGAGATTCCCAAAGGCTGGAGGGTCGGTCCTTCTCGCCCGCTCCAGTAGCACCCACTTCATGAGCTCAAGGCATGCCCGGCCCAGCATGGATTTGTAGTCTATTTGTGTGCTGCAATAGCCCCTTGCTTTAGCTACTTTAGTTTGCTAAATATTTTCATAAATAAACTGTTATAACACAGGTGCAAATCAAGGTGACTTACAAAGATGAAGACCAAGGGAGGGAGTGCAGTGATGTGTTCACAACAAAAAAATCATTGTGGAATCTGAAAAGACATGTATCCCGAAAGCATGATGGTGTACTTACTACGTGCACATGCTAAAAGAAAGGAACGAGGTGGGTAGATCACCAAGTGTGTCATTGTAGCGAAGTATTTCAACAAAATAATCTGATCTTAAGTTTTGTTCTTTTTGTTCTATTATCTATACAATAGGCCATAATTGATTTTGGCCCAATAGGCCTGGCATATTCCAACGTTCAATGAGCTTTCTGTTTTGATTGGGTTGTTTGGCCTAAACCTTTTAGGCCTAGCTATAGAAAAACAACTACATCTCTGCCCAGCAAGGCAAGAGTGGCCAAAAGGGTGCTTAGCATTCCCAGTGGCTCTGCAAGTGCGGAGAGGATATTCTTCACTGCTGGCCTGCTATCCGGGCACTGTCGCATGAACCTGAAGCCACAGATGGCCAAACTCGTGTTTTTAAAAATGTATTAGTAAAAAAAGCACTAAGTAATTTTGTTTAATTTGTATCAGTCACAGCCTATTTGCACAATTTATAGACTATAATGATTTAATACAATGAAATGTTGAAATGCTGCGCGCTTTGTCCCTACCAGCCTATTGTGTTGCACTCGCAAATGCTTCACAATGTATTTCTTTGTAGGGTATAGCCTTGGAATAATATAGCCTAAATTTATTTTTGTTCCTTCCTAGGCCCCCTGCCTGGCTCCTGACCTATTTAGTGTTTATATGCTGTTTAATATGACATGTAGCCTATTTGAAATGATGAGCGCTTCTTACATCCACCTTTTCATGTTTATTAACATACTTTTCATTCAAATCATTTTGTTTGGTTTCAATACTTCAAAACGAATTGGTAGGTCCAGCTAGTCACAAAAATAGTTGTGTGTTAGTTAAATTGTGATTTTAATGAATGGAGCGAATTTGGAGTGGCCATTTTTTCCCCCTTTGAGCGCAGAGCAGTTTTAAGCTGATCGGTTGGAAAGGACGTGGAGCACCCAATTTATTAATGTATATATTTGTAATAATAATTACAACAATACTGAATGAACAATGAGCACTTATTTTAACTTAATATAATAAACTCACCAAAAAAAGAAACGTCCCTTTTTCAGGACCCTGTTTTACAAAGATAATTCGTAAAAATCCAAATAACTTCATAGATCTTCATTGTAAAGGGTTTAAAACTTCTTATGGCTGCAATGATATGACAACAGCCAGTGAAAGTGCAGGGAGCCAAATTCAAAAAACAGAAATCTCATAATTAAAATTCCTCAGACATACATGTGTTTTATACCATTTTAAAGGTAATCTTGTTGTTATCCGCCATCAGTGGTCGATTTCATATGCTTTTCAGCGAAAGCACTACAAACGATTATGTTAGGTCACACCAAACCACAATAAGCATAGCCATTTTTCCAGCGAAAGATAGCAGTCACAAAAAGCACAAATAGAGATAAAATTAATCACTAACCTTTGATGATCTTCATCAGATGACACTCATAGGACTTCATGTTACAATCCATGCATGTTTTGTTTGATAAAGTTCATATTTATATTTAAAAAAATTGTTTACATTGGCGCGTTACATTCACTAGTTCCAAAAACATCAAGTGATTTTGCATAGCCACATCTGTTTCAACAGAAATACTCATCATAAATGTAGATGATAATACAAGTTTATACACATGGAATTATAGATTACCTCTCCTTAATGCAACCGCTGTGTCAGAAAAAAACTTTACGGAAAAAGCAAACCATGCAATATCTGAGACGGAGCTCAGAACAATAGTCAAATTTGCGCCATGTTGGAGTCAACAGAAACCAGAAATGACATGATAAATATTCCCTTACCTTTGATGATCTTCATCAGAATGCACTCCCAGGAATCCCAGGTCCACAATAAATGCTTGATTTGTTCGATAATGTCCGTTATTTATGTCCAATTAGCTACTTTGGTTAGCGCGTTTGGTAAACAATTCCAAAGTCACGAAGCGCGTTCACTAAACCTGACGAAATGTCCAAAAGTTCCGTAACAGTCAGTAGAAACATGTCAAACGATGTATTGAATCAATCTTTAGAATGTTGTTACATATATCTTGAATAACGTTCCAACCAGAGATTACATTGACTTCAGATGAGCGATGGACGGAGCTGCCTCACGTGAATGCGCTGTGGTCAAAGAATGTTCACCTCATGGCAGTGGTGACTCATTCCTGTCTCCTTGGCCCCCGTTCACATTAGAGTCATCAGACAAAGTTCTACAGACTGTTGACATCTAGTGGAAGCCATAGGAAGTGAATACTCATTCATATCTCGCTGTGATTTCAATGGGATCTTGGTTGAAACTCGACCAGCCTCAGAATTTCCACTTCCTGTTTGGATTTTTTTCTCAGGTTTTTGCCTGCCATATGAGTTCTGTTATACTCACAGACAAATTCAACAGTTTTAGAAACTTCGGAGTGTTTTCTATCCAATCTATAATATATGATATATTAGTAACTGGGACTGAGGAGCAGGCCGTTTACTCTGGGCACCTTTCATCCAAGCTACTCAATACTGCCCCTGCAGCCATAAGAAGTTAAACACTGTTTCCCATGCTTGTTCAATGAACCATAGACAATTAATGAACATGCGCCTGTGGAACGGTCGTTAAGACAATAACAGCTTACAGACGGTAGGCAATTAAGGTCACAGTTATGAAAACTTAGGACACTAACGAGGCCTTTCTACTGACTCTGAATAACACCCAAAGAAAGATGCCCAAGGTCCCTGCTCATCTGCGTGAACGTGCCTTAGGTATGCTGCAAGGAGGCATGAAGACTGCAGATATGGCCAGGGCAATAAATTGCAATGTCTGTACTGTGAGACGCCTAAGACAGCGCTACAGGGAGACCGGACGGACAGCTGATCGTCCTCGCATTGGCAGACCACGTGTAACAACTTACTTAATGCAGCTGGTGGCCACACCAGATACTGACTTACTTTTTATTTTGACCCCCCTTTGTTCAGGGACACATTATTCTATTTCTGTTCGTCACATGTCTGTGGAACTTGTTCATTTTGTCTCAGTTGTTGAATCTTATGTTCATATGAATATTTACACTTTAAGTTTGCTGAAAATAAACGCAGCTGACAGTGAGAGGACATTTCTTTTTTTGCTGAGTTTATATAAATAATATCTATTTAGTCTCAATAAATAATCAAACATGTTCAATTTGGTTTAAATATTGCAAAAACACAGTGTTGGAGAAGTAAATGTGCAATATGTGCCATGTAAAAAAAGCTAACGTTTAAGTTCCTTGCTCAGTACATGAGAACATATGAAAGCTGGTGGTTCAATATTCCCAGTTCTTCAATATTCCCAGTTGAGGTTTTAGGTTGTAGTTATTATAGGAATTATGATGCGTCGACTGTTTCTCTCTATACCATTTGTATTTCATATACCGTTTGACTATTGGATGTTCTTATAGGCACTTTAGTATTGCCAGCCTAATCTTGGGAGTTGACAGGCTTGAAGTCATAAACAGCACTGCTTCAAGCATTGCTAAGAGCTGCTGGCAAACGCAGTAAAGTACTGTTTGAATGAATGCTTACGAGCCTGCTGCTGTCTACCACCGCTCAATCAGACTGCTCTATCAAATCATAGACTTAATTATAATATAATAAATACAGAGCCTTTGGTCATTAATATGGTCAAATCCGGCAACTATCATTTCGAAAACCAAATGTTTATTCTTTCAGTGAAATACAGAACCGTTCCGTATTTTATCGAACGGGTGGCAACCCTAAGTCTAAATATTGCTGTTACATTGCACAACCTTCAATGTTATGTCATAATTATGTAAAATTCTGGCAAATCAGTTCGCAACGAGCCAGGTTAGCCAAACGGTTGCATATGCCCGGACTCTGCTTGCACTGCACGCAAGAGAAGTGACAATTTCCCTAGTTAATATTGCCTGCTAACATGAATTTTTTAACTAAATATGCAGGTTTAAAAATATATACTTCTGTGTATTGATTTTAAGAAAGGCATTGATGTTTATGGTTAGGTACATTTGTTCAACGATAGTGCTTTTTTCGCAAATGCGCTTTTGTTAAAACACCCGTTTGGCGAAGTTAAAGTAGGCTGTGATTCGATGATAATCAATGCGGTGCCTGTTAATTTATATGCAACGCAAAACAACCTAGTTAACTACACATGGTTGATGATATTACTAGGTTAACTAGTGATTATGTGAAGATTAAACTTCTTATAAAAAAAACAATGTTAGCTAGCAACTTACCTTGGCTCCTTGCAGCCACAAGGTCCTTTTGACGCTGCACTCGCGTAACAGGTGGTCAGGCTGCCACGCAGTTTCCTCGTGGATTGCAATGTAATCGGCCATAATCGGCGTCCAAAAAGGCTGATTACATGAAATCGGCCCTAATTAATCGGTCGACCTCTATTTCCAACCGTGCAACTCTGCCACTTATTTAGTATGGCTTCCGTTAGACAGTGTCAGCTGTGTCTGCCACCTTAGCTGAATAAAACCTTGAATTTGATCTCCCTTTACTCCACAACACATGATATGCAGGATTTCCGTTAGCCGGTAATAGCCGATAAATAAAACGGGCGCCGGCCAATTGTCCAGGAGAAGAAAGAAAAATCGCATTGCAGAATAATGCTTTTTAGCCTATTCATTGATTTTAAATAACAGTTGATGGAAATACATTTGGCTGGTCATGCTTATTGGTCTATAGGTCAATTTGCATAATTTAGTGGAATTCAATTAGTAGGTGTGTATTTTGTTAGTCAATATGTTTATCACGCATACAGACCCTATGAGTTTATACATACTGTACGGTGCTGCACGGACACAGCTTTATGTAGACATGAGTTATATTAGCTATGATTTTATAACTTCCAAGACTAAGCTATTTGTTATTTACTTAGAATTCCTGCCTTTGTTTCATTTCAGGAAAGAAAGTTACTAGTAATGGTGTGGGTGAACATGGTTTTGTAAATTATTCAATATATATTCCATACCATTGCGTTCTTTTAGTTAATTTCATATCTTTTTTTGCCATTTCAGAGATGCAGTCGCAGGTAAATCACAACTTCCACCCAGAGAGTGAGGTGAACATCAACAAGCTGGTGAACATCAAGCTAACTGCATCCTACACCTACCTCTCCCTGGTATGGGCAATATAATATGTACAGTGCATTCGGAAAGTATTCAGACCCCTTCGCCTTTTCCACATTTGTTATGTTACAGCCTTATTCTAAAATTGATTAAATGAACATTTTCCTTGTCAGTCTACACACACAATACCCCATTATAACAAAACAAAAACAGTTTTTTTTTATTTTTATGTTTGCAACTATTTAATGTAAAGTGTTAATTTTTTTATTAAGTATTCAGACTCTATGCTATGAGACTTGAAATTGAGCTCGGGTGCATTCTGTTTCGACAACTTGATTGGGGTCCACCTGTGGTAAATTCAATTAATTGGACATGATTTGGAAAGGCACACACCTGTCTATAAGGTCCCACAGTTGACAGTGGATGTCAGCAAAGACCAAGCCGAAGGAATTGTCCGTAGAGCTCCGAGATAGGATTGTGTCGAGGCACAGATCTGGGGAAGGGGTACAAAAAAAAAAAAAACGCAATCGGAAGAAGAGCCTTGGTTAGGGTCATGACCAAGAATCCGATGGTCACACTGACAGAGCTCCAGAGTTACTCTGTGGAGATGGGAAAACCTTCCAGAAGGACAACCATCTCTGCAGCACTCCACCAATCAAGCGTTTATGGCAGAGTGGCTAGACTCTTCAGTAAAGGCACATGAAAGCCCGCTTGAAGTTTGCCAAAAGGCACCTAAAGGACTCCGACAATGAGAAACAAGATTATCTGGTCTGATGAAACCAACATTGAACTCTTTGGCCTGAATGCCAAGCGTCACGTCTGGAGGAAACCAGGCACCGTTCATCACCTGGCCAATACCATCCCTCCTTGTGAAGCATGGTGGCAGCATCATGCTGTAGGGATGTTTTTCAAGGACTGGGAGACTAGTCAGGATCAAGGGAAAGATGAACAGCGCAAAGTACAGATCCTTGATGAAAACCTGCTACAGAGTGCTCAGGACCTCTGACTGGGGTGAAGGTTCACCTTCCAACAGGACAACGACCCTAAGCACAAAGCCAAGACAACACAGGAGTGGCTTCGGGACAAGTCTCCGAATGTCCTTGAGTGGCCCAGCCAGAGTTCGGACTTGAACCCAAACAAACATCTCTGGAGAGACATGAAAATAGCTGTGCAGCAACACTCCCCATCCAACCTGACAGAGCTTGAGAGGATGTGCAAAGAAGAATGGGAGCAACTCCCCAAATACCGGTGTGCCAAGCTTGTAGTGTCATACCCAAGAAGACTCGAGGCTGTAAATCGTTGCCAAAGGTACTGAGTAAAGGGTCTGAATACTTAAGTAAATATGATGTTTTTGTATTTTTATACATTTGCTCAATTTCTAAACTAGTTTTTGCTTTGTCATTGTGGGGTATTCAAATCAAATCAAATTTTATTTGTCACATACACATGGTTAGCAGATGTTAATGCGAGTGTAGCGAAATTCTTGTGCTTCTAGTTCCGACCATGCAGTAATATCTAACAAGTAATCTAACCTAACAATTTCACAACTACCTTATACACACAAGTATAAAGGAATAAATAAGAATATGTACATAAAAATATATGAATGAGTGATGGCCGAACGGCATAGGCAAGATGCAGTAGATGGTATAGAGTACAGTATATACATATGAGTAATGTAGGGTATGTAAACATTATATAAAGTGGCTAGTGATACATTTATTACATACATTTTTCCAATATTAAAGTGGCTAGAGTTGAGTCAGTATGTTAGCAGCAGCCACTCAATGTTAGTGATGGCTGCTTAACAGTCTGATGGCCTTGAGATAGAAGCTGTTTTTCAGTCTCTCGGTCCCTGCTTTGATGCACCTGTACTGACCTCACCTTCTGGATGATAGCGGGGTGAACAGGCAGTTGCTCGGGTGGTTGTTGTCGATTATCTTTTTGGCCTTCCTGTGACATAGGGTGGTGTAGGTGTCCTGAGGGCAGGTAGTTTGCCCCCGGTGATGTGTTGTGCAGACCTCACTACCCTCTGGAGAGCCTTACGGTTATGGGCCTAGCAGTTGCCGTACCAGGCGGTGATACAGCCTGACAGGATGCCCTCGATTGTGCATCTGTAAAAGTTTGTGAGTGATTTTGCTGCGCCGCCTTCACCACGCTGTCTGTGTGGGTGGACCATTTCAGTTTGTCCGTGATGTGTACGCCGAGGAACTTTCACCGTCTCCACTACTGTCCCGTCGATGTGGATAGGGGGCTGCTCCCTCTGCTTTTTCCTGAAGTCCACGATCATCTCCTTTGTTTTGTTGACATTGAGTGTGAGGTTATTTTCCTGACACCACACTCAAGGGCCCTCACCCTCCTCCCTGTAGGCCGTCTCGTCGTTGTTGGTAATCAAGCCTACCACTGTAGTGTCGTCTGCAAACTTGATGATTGAGTTGGAGGCGTGCATGGCCATGCAGTCGTGGGTGAACAGGGAGTACAGAAGAGGGCTGAAAATGCACCCTTGTGGGGCCCCAGTGTTGAGGATCAGCAGGGTGGAGATGTTGCTACCTACCCTCACCACCTGGGGTCGGCCCGTCAGGAAGTCCAGGACCCAGTTGCACAGGGCGGGGTCGAGACCCAGGGTCTCAAGCTTAATGACGAGTTTGGAGGGTACTATGGTGTTAAATGCTGAGCTGTAGTCGATGAACAGCATTCTTACATAGGTATTCCTCTTGTCCAGATGGGTTAGGGCAGTGTGATTGCGTCGTCTGTGGACCTATTGGAGCGGTAAGCAAATTGGAGTGGGTCTAGGGTGTCAGGTAGGGTGGAGGTGATATGGTCCTTGACTACACTCTCAAAGCACTTCATGATGACCGAAGTGAGTGCTACGGGGCGGTAGTCATTTAGCTCAGTTACCTTAGCTTTCTTGGGAACAGGAACAATGGTGGCCCTCTTGAAGCATGTGGGAACAGCAGACTGGGATAAGGATTGATTGAATATGTCCTTAAACACACCAGCCAGCTGGTCTGCACATGCTCTGAGGATGCGGCTGGGGATGCAGTCTGGACCTGCAGCCTTGCGAGGGTTAACACATTTAAATGTTTTACTCACGTTGTTTTACTCACGCAGGTTTGGTAGCGGGCAGTGTCAGTGGCACTGTATTATCCTCAAAGCGAGCAAAGAAGTTGTTTAGTCTGTCTTGACGGGGCTGGTTTTTCTTTTGTAGTCCTTGATTGACTGTAGACCCTGCCACATACCTCTCTTGTTTGAGCCGTTGAATTGCGACTCTACTTTGTCTCTATACTGACGCTTAGCTTGTTTGATTGCCTTGCGGAGGGAATAGCTACACTGTTTGTATTCGGTCATGTTTCCGGTCACCTTCCCCTGATTTAAAAGCAGTGGTTCGCGCTTTCAGTTTTGCGCGAATGCTGCCATCAATCCACGGTTTCTGGTTGGGGAATGTCTTAATAGACGCTGTGGATACAACATCACCGATGCACTTGCTAATAAACTCGCTCACCGAATCAGCGTATTCATCAATGTTGTTGTTCGACGCTATGTGGAACATATCCCAGTCCACGTGATCGAAGCAATCTTGAAGTGTGTAATCCGATTGGTCAGACCAGTGTTGAACAGACCTGAGCGCGGGTGCTTCCTGTTTTAGTTTCTGTCTATAGGCTGGGAGCAACAAAATGGAGTCGTGGTCAGCTTTTCCGAAAGGAGGGCGGGGGAGGGCCTTATTTGCGTCGCGGAAGTTAGAATAACAATGATCCAGAGTTTTACCAGACCGGGTTGCGCAATCGATATGCTGATAGAATTTAGGGAGCCTTGTTTTCAGATTGTTAAAATCCCTAGATACAATAAATGCAGCCTCAGGATATGTGGTTTACATAGAGTCGAATGAAGTTCTTTCAGGACCGTCGATGTGTCTGCTTGGGGGGAATATACACGACTGATTATGATCGAAGAGAATTCCTTGGTAGATAATGCGTTCGTTATTTGATTGTGAGGAATTTTAAGTCAGGTGAACAAAAGGACTTCCTGTATGTTGTTATGATCACACCAGGTCTCGTTAATCATAAGGCATACACCCCCGCCCTTCTTCTTACCAGAGAGATGCTTGTTTCTGTCTCGAGTGAGCCATGTTTCCGTGAAACAAAGAACGTTACTGTCTCTGGAAGGTAACCCTTGCTCGGATTTCGTCTACCTTGTTGTCAAGCGACTGGACATTGGCGAGTAGTATGCTCGGGAGTGGTGCGCGATGTGCCCGTCTACGGAGCCTGACCAGAAGACCGCTCCATCTGCCCCTTCTACGGCGCCGTTGTTTTGGGTCGCCAGCTGGGATCCGATCCATTGTCCTGGGTGGTGGGCCAAACAGAGGATCCGCTTCGGGACAGTCGTATTCCTGGTCGTAATGTTGGTGAGTTGACGTTGCTCTTCCTCCCGACTGTATGTAATAAAACCGAAGATTTCCTGGGGTAACAATGTAAGAAATAACAGATTAAAAAAAAGAATACTGCATAGTTTCCTAGGAACGCGAAGCGAGGCGGCCATCTCTGTCAGCACCAGAAGTAACATTATTAGTATTGTGTGTAGATTGAGGGGGACACCCCCAATTTAATCCATTTTAGAATAAGGCTAACAACAAAATATGGAAAAAGTGAAGGCGTCTGAATACTTTCTGAATGCACAGAGTATACAAAACATTAAGAACATCTGCTCTTTCCATGACAGACTGACCAGGTGAAAGCGATGATCCCTTATTGATGTGATTTGTTAAATACACTTCAATAAGTGTAGATGAAGGGGAGGAGACAGGTTAAAGAAGGATTTCTAAGCCTTGAGACAATTGAGACATGGATTGTGTGTGCCATTCAGTGGGTGAATGGGCAAAACAAAAAATGTAAGCACCTTTGAACTAGGTATGATGGCAGGTAGGTGCCAGGCACACCGGTTTGTGTCAAGAACTGCAATGCTGCTGGGTATTTCACACAACAGTTTCCTGTGTATCAAGAATGGTCCACCACCCAAAGGACATCCAGTCAACTTGACACAACTGTGGGAAGCATTGGTGTCAACATGAGCCAGAATCCCTGTGGAACGCTTTCGACCATGCCCCGACTAATTGGGGCTGTTCTGATGGCAAGGGGGGGTGCACAATTCAATATTAAGAAGGTGTTCCTAATGTTTGGTATACTCAGTGTATATCTTTATTTTCATTTATTACCCCTTTTTCTCCCCAAATTTGTGGTATCCAATTGTCTCATCGCTGCAACTCCCGTACGGACTCGGGAGAGGCGAAGGTCGAGAGCCGTTTGTCCTCCGAAACACAACCCGCTCTGTCGCGGCTGGCAGCGACAGAGCCTGGACTCGAACCCAGAATCTCTAGTGGCACAGCTAGCACTGCAGTGCCTTAGACCACTGCGCCACTCGGGAGGCTGTACTCAGTGTATATCTAGCCCCTTATCTGCTCTAGCCTACTCCGATAGGGCCCTCTCTCCTAAATGTTCTTTCTTATTCTTCCCTCTCCATGTTATTTTCATGTGTTTTAGTTCTTTGACTGGCACCGGCTATTTTCTACTCCATAGTCCACCATGTTATAAAAATGTGATCTGTTGATACCGACCTGTTTTTCTCTAATGTGTATTTCTCTGTTCTCGCCCAGGGGATGTATTTCGACAGGGACGACGTGGCTTTGCGCAGCTTCTCTAGTTTTTTCCTGGAGCGCTCTGTGAAGGAGAGAGAGCAGGCAGACAAATTGCTGGAATACCAGAATATGAGAGGCGGTCGCGTTCTCCTTCAGCCCATCGCTGTAAGTCACTATTTCTCCCCGGTTAACTACAAAACATGCTCACTCCTATTTTGCTTTTAAGGCCTTTGTACCTGAGATTGGCAGCTGAATTTCCTGTCCTGGAATTGCCCTCTGTCATTATCATAATTCTCCATTTTTGTTTTGTTTTCCCAGGTTTCAGTTTTTTTTGGGGGGGGGTTGCTCTCAAAATCACTTATTTTAATAGAAAAATAACAAAGTTGGATGTTCTAAGTCTACAGGAAAGCTTAAATCACATCAGGAGACCACTTTAAGGTCTGGGGGGAAAATAAATACAAATCGAAGAAATGTAGGTGTGGTTACCCTTTCATTGCAACGCCCACCAGCCAGAGACCATTGTTTGGTTACCTGTGTTTCTGTAGCGCTCATGTGATTGCAGGGTTTGCAGAACAAATGCCCACTTGATTGATGCAAACAATCATGATATCCTTAGTTAACATTTAATTGGTAAGATTTTTAGGAAAGCCTTTCCACCTGCCAGCGGACGGTTATCATTATCGCTAATGGCTACGCAAAGCATAGACTAGGCATCACACAGACAGCATTCCTGTGCCATTTCAGAAAGTTGCAGAAAAAAATCGCATGCATTTCATTCCCTATGAGTCCCACCTTGACGCTGGTGTGATTTTTACTTATAACCCCTTTTAAACGTCTTCAGCCCCCGTGTAAATAACGGGGGCTGAGCTAGAGTGGTATTTATGAGACAAGGACTCAAGTCCAAATGGTTTGAGCTTTTAGTAGTTTGTATCGACCTATGAAAAGCTGAGTCCCTCAAACACGCACATGTAACATGTTTTGCTTGTTACTGGTGCGTTCACAAGCTACGCGAGTCGTTAGATCATATGAAATCCAAGAACATAGTGTCTAATACTGTAATAACCTCACTTAGTTGCTGTCAAACGCAACACAGTTGTCACTAACTAGTTGGATATTAATTTCCCACTGAGCAAACCATTTCTGTACATACAGCGCTCCTATACATTTATTTTTATCGGATTTTTGCTTTGGCAGACTTATTTGACATTTGTCAATTAAAAACTCATGAATGCAACTGTTTGTCAAATTGTTTTGTAGCCTTGGTTGTAGTGAAAATAAATGTTAAAACACTTCATTGTGAGGCTAAATATAAGGGCTGGACATGCAAATAAATGAGTCGGATAAATCAAAAGCTGATTTTCGCTCGGTCTCGGGACTGATAGGGTTAACTTGAGCAAATTAATGATTTAGTTGATTTCATAAGTTGAATATTGTCGAATTCCCTCAATGCACATTTCACGCTTGAACGTTGCAGGCCCTCTTATCAGGGGCGCCATTTCCGGTGCGTTGCCAAAGGGAGGAGATCTTGTTAAATATGGATACAATTTGTTAATTACTTAATGACATTCGCAGAATTTGAAAGCTACAGCGATACACGTGTGAGAAATATTAAAACTAGTGTTTCAACATATAGTATAACCAGTACAAAGATTATGCTAGCTAGCCAGCTTCTTCAATAGACTTGACTGGTTAGCTAGCTAGAAGCAGAGCTTTCTGGCTAATATCATAGACTAACATTGTTTTACAAAGATGTATGTACTTGTCATGTTAGTTGAAGCTAACATTAGTTTGCAACATTATTGCTTGCTAAGCTCCGTTTGGTTGGCTTTGCTATCTAGCAAGCCGAGATCTCATTGCTTAAATTGGTAATCCAATGTTTTGAAAACCGCTTGCTAGCCCCCCTCCAGTACATAGCGCACTGTTTGACGAAATAAGACATGGCTTAAGAGGGAGCCAGAGATCCAGAAAAACCTGTACCCAACCATCCGCTGGCCTTCACAGATTTTGCCGGTATGCTCCTGAAGTTGCCGGTAATAGGCTACACCAGGTGTCGGCAACCTTTTTCAATTGGAATGCTAATTTATCTTACCATTTCTACCGATCTGCGTGCCAGCTATGGTATTCATATGCATGTTTTAATTTAATTTGTATTGGTGCATCTCAAAATCATTCATGTGGTTAATCAAAGTTATCTAAATAAATTATACAAAGTTATCTAAATGAAAATGATACAATCTTAAGCTAACTTCTATTGCCATTGATAAACATTTCGGTCTGCAGGCCAAATATCATAAATCACATTGGCCTGTCTGCAACAAACTTAAAATATTGTATCAACTGGGTCTGGCTCAAAGTTCATGCTAACAAAACTTGCAACATTGTATAAAATATTCTGGGCCCTCATTTTCCCGCACCAGTGAGCTCTGGACAGACACAACTGTAGGCTATTTGTGCAAGGGATAAGAAGTAATCAGGTAGGCCGATTTTGTTTTTTATTTATGACGTTTCCACTGGATCAGCGCATTACATTTTTCCCTTTCACACCGAATGGGAGAGGCTGGAAAGATTTTTCAAATACAGAGGAATTAACATTCTCGGTGGAAGTAAAAACATTGTTTACTTGCTGTTTTAAAGGTGAAGACAATTACTTTGAGAAGCGCCACATCTCATTGGTGGTGAGTTAAGGCCGACTTCTATGCGTAATCAGGTGCGTGTCCTTACTCAACTTTGACAGGAGCGCGCCAAACAATAGACAATGAATAAATTGACAGAACTCATAAATGGAATGAAATTAACCAGAACTTGTCTCACAAGTCTAGTATTTGGTTGTGCGCTCTGCAAACAACGTGTCCACTCCGACAATGAGAACGGTAAAAGACTGTGCCATCCCTGTGGCCTTCGCAATGGATAAGTTCAAGAAATKAGATTATCAGCATGTATAAAGTAACAATACAAAAGACACATCATTTTGGCAACAAAATATTCAGGGTGACTTGACTGAAGTGACTGTACAAAACATTAAGAACACCTAATATTGAGCTGACAAAAGGGAATATGAATCATAAACACATTAACTTTGTTCATCCATGTGCAATGTGCTGATTGAGGAGTGTTCATTAGAAAAGTGGTGGTGGATTGCATGTGGATCGTAGTCATGGATAATGATCGTCATCCTAGAGAATCATTTTAAATTCAGTTGTCCAGATCAGCTGGGAAATAAAACCAACACAACTCACTGTTACAAATGCATGACTATTGTTATGGTTTCATGACACTTGAATAAACGCATGGTTGTAGGTACTTACACTCCTGAAAGGCTGGCAAGATGTGGGCGGCTTATACAGGTACATGGTGCACAGAGTTGTCACAGTGTATTCCAGACACCCATCCTAAACCCCAAAGAGTAAGCAATGCAGACGCAGAAGCACAGTGACTACCTGGCTGAGCTCAATCAGCAGGGGTCCGGGACAAGGTAGCACATAGAAATTATGAAATCAGGTCAGGGGTCCACAGCTGCAGTTGGACCAGCAGCACGGAATCTGCAGCACGACCAGGGGCTCAGGTCATCCGGGAGGGGAGAGAGAGCGAGATTAGTGGGAGCATGCCTAAGAACACACAGTACACCAGAAAAGAAAAGCTGACCCTATCCCGAGACGGTGGGGTTGGGAGACACTGGTGCTGAACGGACCGGGACAACCAGGAAGGAGCTTACCCAACCACTGAGACAGTCGCCCTAGATCTTGTATGGGGAAAAAACAATACTATATGGTGCAATACACATTAGTACATTTGTTTAGCTGTAGCAGCTAATGACAGTCATGATACTGGTGGTAGAGCTGATGGCAGAGTTGTATGTCCCATCCACTCGCTTCAGGAAGTCTGTCTGCCTTTGGTGCTTGGCCAGGAACCCATCAACGGCAGCTCTAATGGGTACTGTCCATCTGTGGTCAGCACGGGGAGAAGCTGGCAGAGGTGTGCTTGGCAGATCTGAGAGAGAGGCACAATGTTATTTTAATGAGAGTTCAGTCCAATTGACGATTCAATAGAAATCAATCTTCATGCTGATGATCTGTACGACGTGAGACGGTTAGCAATAAAGTACAAATAGATTCAAACATATGGAATATGATACAGATTATGCGCATGTGGTGGTTTCAAATAATGTTACTATTACTAGCTTGCTCTATCCCTGCTTATCCTGAAAATGTATCTGATATACAGTGCATTCAGAAAGTATTCAGACCCTTGACTTATTCCACATTTTGTTACGTTAGCCATTTTCCCCCCTCAATCTACACACAATACCCCATAATGACAAAGCMAAAAAAAGTTGAGACACTTTTGAAAATGTATTAAATAATAAACTGAAATATCACATTGACATAAGTATTCAGACCCTTTACTCAGTACTTTGTTGAAGCTCCTTTGGCAGCGATTACAGCCTCGTCTTCTTGGGTATGACGCTACAAGCTTGGCACACCTGTATTTGGGGAGTTTCTCCCACTCTTATCTGCAGATTCTCTCAAGCGCTGTTAGGTTGGATGGGGAGCATCGCTGCACAGATATTTTCAGGTCTCTCCAGAGATGTTCGATTGGGTTCAAGTCCAGGCTCTGGCTGGGTCACTCAAGTACATCCACTCAAGTACACCACCATGCTTCACCGTAGGGATGGCGCCAGGTTTCTTCCAGACGTGACGCTTGGCATTCAGGCCAAAAAGGTCAATCTTGACTTCATCAGACTAGAGAATTTTGTTTCTCATGGTCTGAGAGTCCGTTTAGGTGCCTTTTGGCAAACTCCAAGCGGGCTGTTGTCCCTTTTACTGAGGAGTGGCTTCCTTCTGGACACTACCATGAAGGCCTGATTGGTGGCTGCAGAGATGGTTGTCCTTCTGGAAGGTTCTCCCATCTCCACAGAGGAACTTTGGAGCTCTGTCAGATTGACCATGGGGTTCTTGGTCACCTCCCTGAACAAGGCCCTTCTCCCCGATTGCTCAGTTCGGCCATGTGGCTAGCTCTAGGAAGTCTTGGTTGTTCCAAACTTCTTCTATTTAAGAATTATTGAGGCCACTGTGTTCTTGTGTACCTTCAATGCTGCAGCAATTCTTTGTTACCCTTCCTCAGATCTGTGCCTTAACACAACCCTGTCTCGGAGTTCTACAGACAATTCCTTCGTATTTTGGCTTGGTTTTTGCTCTGACATGCACTGTCAACTGTGGGAACTTATATAGACAGGTGTGTGCCTTTCCAAATCATGCCCAATCAATTGCATTTACCACAGGTGGACTCTAACCAAGTTGTAGAAACAAGGATGATCAATGGAAATAGGATGCACCTGAGCTCAATTTCGGGTCTCATCTAAACCTGTTTTTGCTTTGTCATTATGGGGTATTGTGTGTAGATTGATGGGGAGGAACTATTTAATCAATTTTAGAGTAGGGCTGTAACGTAACAAAATGTGGGAAAAGTCAAGGTCTGAATACTTTCTGAATGCACTGTAACTAGCTAGTTATTTAAAGTGAAACTGACAGCATTTTAACAACATAAACTTACTAAAATCTGTTAATATACACCACCAGGAAGAATGACTCTTTTTAATTAATTTTCTGACAAGCGAGCGCTTAGATATGGTCATATTCACTTTTTCATAAATTCTTAGTATACGTAATTCCCAAACATTCTAAGGCATTTGTGAAAATTCTAAATAGATACGTTAGCCTATTAGCCACGTTATGGCTGATTTGTGATTATTGCCCTTGCTAGTTTGATTGTATTGACATTCCCAGCCTTAGTTACAGTTGTCAGTTTTTGTCCAAAATATTGAGTCATCGAAAATGAAAACAATCTACCAGGCCAGCTGGGATTTACAACCTTATAGTAATATTTTTTTGACTACCAAGAAATGTATTGGTGAATTATATTAATCATGCATTGAGCTGCATCCATCTATTCTGCCAACAATGCCTTAATGTATGTCATGGAATGTTGAGTCAAATACAGCTTATTTTTTTGGTTTTGTAGCATAAACTGGGAATTGGATATGTTTGACTGATTTTATGATTCTGTTTTTCATATCTGCCATGTAGTTAAAACGCTGTCAGTTCCACTTTAAGAAAGAAGGCCCGAGGGCGTGTGGAAATGATAGCTAACCAGCCATGTTATTTCAATGAAAAATTTGCTAGCTAGCATCAGCTTTGTAGCGGTAATACTATGTGCAAACATTTTGTTTTAAATTCTTCATCCAATTTTCTCAACATCCTGTGGTAGCTTACAAATTATGTGAATGTAATTTTAACAAATTTGATCCATATTTAGCGACATCTCCCTCCCTGAGTTAGCGAAGCATAGCGACCGGCCGGAAGTCAAGCGGAAATGAAACCCCCAATATGGAATGTGTGGAGGTGCTAGAATGCATTGACTGTATTCCGTTTTAATGTCTGGATTTTGTTATTCCGTCCGTTTTCCTCAACGCGGATTTGTCAGGGCCCTACATGCAGTTGTGATAGCCAAGTCACTGTGCCTGTTTGACTACATTGTAGGCGAACTATGAAGTATCACTAATCTACAAATAACCTTGCATGATGTATCCCAAATAACTACTCTGTGTGATCTAGATTAGCGGTTCTGGCCCTCGCCTTGCTCAAACTGATTCCTTCAAATGCGCGGTCCGTCTCTGTTTCAGAAACCCAGCAGGGAGGACTGGCGAGGTGGCCTGGATGCCATCACCTTCTCCCTGGAGTTTCAGAAAACCCTCAACACGTCCCTCCTCGAGGTGCACCGTGGTGCCAACACTCACACTGACCCCCATGTAAATCCATGATAATTATCCCATTGTGATGAACTGTTATGCATATTTTAATGGATGTTCAGTGTTATTAGATCAGATGTATTTGATAGCTATGTATAACTGAAGCTCATAACATCTATGTTGGTCTGTTAGTGATTTGAACAGATCAAAAAATGAAAAGGAGGAACAGATAGAATGTTGAAAGAATACCTGCAGAAAGCATGTGGCCTCCGCTGCAGTATGCATCTATCTCTATGATGTCAATGCTGTGCTGTCTGTTGCAACCTGGACATGACAATACAACTCTACTTCCTCTTTAGCTGTGTGACTTCCTAGAGCAGCACTTCCTGTCCGACAGCCACGACACCATCAAGAAGCTGGGTGACCATCTGGGCAGCCTGACCCGCCTCACTTCCTCTGAGACCCATGGCTCCATGGGAGAATACCTGTTTGACAAACACACCCTGTAAGACTCACAGCAAGAAGAGAGCACAGCTTTCACACAGGGACTGGAGTCTGGAGAGTTGTGCTGGGCAGAACGTCCTTTCTAAATGTGCATGCATTTCCGTTACAAGTAGCACTAAAGTGGGATTTAGCAATAGAACCACATACCTCTTACAGTACGTACAGAAAACAATGCAAGACAATGGAACAGTTGAATACCTCAACACCCGTTTACCACTTCTGATGTGAACAGTGGTTACCACTGACAAACAAAAAGGTGTAATGGGTTCGCACTCAAAAATATGTCACATAAAGCTTACTATTAAATTTTTCTAAATTATTTTCACTGCCTCAAGGATGCAGATTTTTAGAGAACCACATTTTTAGAGAACAACCGATGAGCAGCATGTACTTTTGATCAGGTTTGCCACTCATCTGCCAATCAGGTATGTGGCTTTTCTGGCCTACCTGTATACAAATTAGTCACAAAGTAATACAGAATTATAGGGTATGGGAGTGGGCACGAAGGGCAACCGCCCCCAGGTGTCCGTTCACCTAAACAACTCTGGTGCTATAAGTCAACTTGGTTTCTGCCATAGAGTTGATCAAGCATTCCACCAGTAAATATGCTTAATTGTGTTGTGCATTCCTACATATTTCTGAATCAGTGCTGTGTTACACCTAGTTTCATTACTCCAAAAAGCAGCATATAATCAAATATGTTCTAAAGGATTTAATCAATAGTTGAATATGAATAAAAGTAAAAGTAACACTATTGATGGCTTTGTCTAATTTTTTTCTGTTGGGGTTCCTGGTATTACTGAGTCACTGTCGAGCGAAGGTTTGTTTTACTTGCGACTGCCAGATTACTTTTTTGTATAACCGCACAGAAAATATAGGTCTGGAAAATTGGCAGTCAAAACCTATTCAGCCCAATTTTTGACATGAAGATTACCTTAAATTCCACCCATGCATTAATCTCGTTCCCAGACAATTCTGCCCAAATGCGCGAAAGGTCTGGTGGTCAAACGTGTCAAACTTGGCCTTCGTTAGCCAATAAAAAGATTTATAAGAAACTCCCCAACGCATAGGCAGTGAGGGGATTCTATTAATGTCCCGGGCGAACCGAGTTAGCGTTGATTGTATCCTATTTGGAACCGGGCTGCCTCCCGGGCGTGAGCCAGGTACCCGTTCTGGCTGACAGCGAAGCTGCCTTCCCAATAAAAACTAGTACTGTATGTTTCTGAACAATGCACCATGCTGCATTGTTGATGATGGTCTTGTTCCATGCATCAATCAATGGTTGCGTGCCACGTCATCAACTGGGCTGTCGGGCACCACATTGCTATAACATGTTGGCTGATACGTAAAATACAAATACAGACGACGTAACATCTGCCATGCGTCAGCAACGTCTGAGCAGAGGAACACAACCAATATGACGAGCGGCGCAGGGCTTCGCCTGGTCACATGACAGGCCATAGCCCGGTTCAACCCAGGGCACCTTAATAGAACTCCCTCATTGGCTTAATCTACCAACAAATAATCTCCCACAACACTTTCATCCTAAAGCCAAAATTACACGGAGGAGACACATCAGTGTGAAATTTGCGTGTTTTTTGATATTTGTTAACAAACACACCCCCATAAAGAAAATTTGAATTAAAAACAGGTTCAGCCCCTGGTTTGACCATGATCTTGCAGAGTTATACAAAGTTACTTACTTTAAGGAGTAGTTCTCTCTGTGGGTCTAACCCCAAGAAGTTCTGAAAAACAGTTAAAGACCTGGAGACTAAACCCTCCTCACAGCTGCCCATGCCCCTTAAAGTTGATGTGGTTGTTACTGACAAGAAGCACATGGCTGAGATTTTTAATCACCACTTCATTAAGTCAGGATTCCTATTTGACTCAGCCATGTCTCCTTGCCCATTCATCATTTCCTCATCTCCCACCCCTTCTAATGCGACTAGCCCTGATGCTCCTCCCTCTTTTTCCCCTGCCCTGCTACAAAGTTTCTCCCTGCAGGCAGTCACTGAGTTCGAGGTGCTAAAGGAGCTCCTTAACTTGACCCCCAAAAAAACATCTGGGTCAGATGGTTTAGACCCTTTCTACTTTAACCCTTGTGTAGTCTTAACATTATGTATACCCCCCTTGTCCTAAGGGTAAAAAATGACCCACCTTCACTAAACCCCCAAAATAAAGCAGCTTAATTGAATTTTAAACCCCAAATCTATTTTGCATGAAGCAACAACCTGCCATTCATCACAAACTTTGATTATCTGGGTTTTCCCTCTTCACAATGCAGAAAGACTGCATTTAATCAGTAGACTCCACCCATTTTTATTACAACACACCTGTCATAATTGTTTTCTTTACTAAAGTAGAGGTTTATTATTTATTATTAAAGGTACTGCATTGGTGTAAAAACATTTTTTTGCAAGAGATAGCACTTGTATAGCCTAAGAAAGTAGCAGAAATGTGCAGAAAGTAGTTTTGAATGCATTTTATTGAAGGGAAACAAGTCTTGAACTTTTTTGGCAACATAGTGATATATTATATACTGTACAATGAGGAACTACAAAATACTAGTCTTCTATTTGAACCATTGCCCCCACCCACAAGTTGTATAAACAACATCTCCCTTTAGACAAAGCTTACGGTTGCTGCCCCTGTAATCGCCAAGCCTGTCTCTTCTCTCTGGGGAGGTTCCCATTGTTTTGGAAGGCAGCCACGGTTCATCCTTTTATTTAAAGGGGGAGATCAAGCTGATCCTAACTGTTATAGGCCTATATCTATTTTGCCCTGTTTATCAAAAGTGTTGGAAAAACTTGTCAATAATCAACTGACTGGCTTTCTTGATGTCTATAGTATTCTCTCTGGTATGCAATCTGGTTTCCGCTCAGGTTATGGATGTGTCACTATCAATCAATCAAATTTATTTATAAAGCCCTTCTTACATACATCAGCTGATGTCACAAAGTGCTGTACAGAAACCCAGCCTATAACCCCAAACAGCAAGCAATGCAGGTGTAGAAGCACGGTGGCTAGGAAAAACTCCCTAGAAAGGCCAGAACCTAAGGAGGAACCTAGAGAGGAACCAGGCTATGAGGGGTGGCCAGTCCTCTTCTGGCTGTGCCGGGTGGAGATTATAACAGAACATGGCCAAGATGTTCAAATGTTCATAGATGACCAGCAGGGTCAAATAATAATAATCACAGTGGTTGTCGAGGGTGCAACAGGTCAGCACCTCATGAGTAAATGTCAGTTGGCTTTTCATAGCCGATCATTCAGAGTATCTCTACCTCTACCACTACAACCTTAAAGGTCCTCAATGATGTCACCATTGCCCTTGATTGTTAGCAATGTTGTGCTGCTATTTTTATTGACTTGGCCAAAGCTTTTGATACGCTAGCCCATTCCAGTCTTGTGGGCCTTTTACCATACCAGATTTGCCACCAATGCTCCTTATAGGACACATCACTGCACTCTATACTCTTCTGTAAACTGGTCATCTCTGTATACCCGTTGCAAGACCCACTGGTTGATGCTTATTTATAAAACCCTTTTAGGCCTCACTCCCCCCTATCTGAGATATCTACTGCAGCCCTCATTCTCCACATACAACACCCATTCTGCCAGTCACATTCTGTTAAAGATGCCCAAAGTACACACATCCCTGGGTCGCTCATCTTTTCATTTCGCTGCAGTTAGCGACTGAAACGAGCTGCAACAAACACTCAAACTGGACAGTTTTATCTCAGTTTCTTCATTCAAAGACTCAAATCTTGCTGCTATGATTGCACACTGGTATTTCACCCAATAGATATGGGAGTTTATCAAAATTGGATTTGTTTTTGATTTCTTTGTGGGTCTGTGTAATCTGAGGGAAATATGTGTCTCTAATATGGTCATACATCTGGCAGGACGTTAGGAAGTGCAGCTCAGTTTCCACCTTTTGTGAGCAGTGTGCACATAGCCTGAAATAAACTCCCAAGTCTCGCCACTACTTTTGTAGTGCCTTGTTAAAAGTGTGCAACACTTTTCGCAGACTGATTTAGAAAGATCATCCACCTCCGCGATGGGACCAGTTATCTCCTTTTGTGCCTTATAGTATAATCGTATCAGGCCGACGTCTTGGCAACAATAAAGAGATGGCGTTTGTACTTCTTATGGGATAGTTTTCCCCAAAAGAAGACACATCGACCACATTTTTTTTACTGGTGTAACAGGCTTTTTTCTTCTCCGGGAGCCATTAGCTAGCTATGTCTCTTTCTAATTAGCTAGCTGGAAGGTATTGTTTTTTATCTCCTTTTGAGGTCAGGAGGAATGTTTTTGCTAGCACACAACAAGTTCTTGCCCGGGTCCTGCCTCCATTATGACTTGCTCAAATTAAATGATGGCCAATAGGGCTCCAACGGGCCGCGCCCCTCTTCCGACGGTTCTGGTTCTGGAACTGACACCCCACTCATTTGAGATCGGAGGCTGCATCCCAATATGGTGACTGGGGTGTGTGGAAAGGAAAGTAGTAGGCGTGTGGAAAGGAGTGGGTGTGTCAAGCGCTCTGCTACACTGTAGGTTAGGCGGTTTTGATTGAGTCATACCGCGAGACTTTGTACTTCTGTTTTTAAGAGAGCGGATGAATTAGTCATATTTCACTGTTTTACACAAATAATTGTACATTTTCGGTTATAAAACTGACGATTGTTTGTCTTCATTAAAAGTAGTTATGATGGGTGTACTGTAGCTTTATACATTCTATGCGTGTGCTTACTGTGACTGTCACCCTGATATTGGCTACAAGGTAGCTATTTCCCACGCCGTTGCCGGACAGTAGTCGGGAGCGAAGGGCACAGTGTGCTGGTGTTGTTGCCTTTCATGCCCTCCCCATCAAGTAGTAGACTGTATGTAGCCTATGTATCAAAGTGATTATCACCTTGGTTATCAATGTTAGTTATTTCTTGTGTAGGCTGCTATCCTACTTGAAATACAATCATGTGAGAGAAAAAAAAGGGCCACGTTAGCTACCGCCGGCGACACGACCCTGATACCCAGTAAGAAGTATACAACACCGGTGCACTGGTCACCGGCTTATTTCGTCGTGCGGCCTAATCAGCCACGCCAAACGGTCTTGAGTGGCAACAAACCTGCCCAATAATCTGATTCGCTTTCCATACACCCACTCCTTTCGACACACCCACTCGCCCAAACTCCGGTTTCCATATTGGGCTGCAGCTACCCACTTGGAGAATCGTGGTTACAAACATTGAATAGGTACAAAAATCTCCGGGGTGAACCATTTACTCAAAAGATTAGAAATCACTTTTAAAAAACTGTGATAGATGAAAAAAAGAGTCAAGAGTACAAGAAAACAATCTACTCATCCCATACAGCATTGTGGTCTGTATCGTCCAATCACAGAGCAGATATAAGTCACGTAACCACTGGACTAGTTCCTTGGAAACTTTGAGAAATATGGCAGTTGGTGGTTAGGCGAGGTGTTGCATTTCCAAATTCTGTTAGCCAGCTAAGTTACCATACACAGCCATGTTCCAGTATTTTGTCCCAGACTGTAACCACAGACACGTCACAGGGGCTATAAAGCTGAAGCATCTGTTTAGAACATTTTCTCACCACCAAATATGGTAGTGAGAGGAAGTCCAGTCTAGGTAGTGGGAGAGAAAGTAACTAGGTGAATCTGTCCCGAAATTCTGCTAATTTTCCCAACAATGAAACATCTGATCTCAATATATTTTTCTGTTCCCAAAACTAGAATCTTCAAATCAAATTATATTTGTCACATGTGCCAAATATAACAGGTGTGTAGACCTTACCGTGAAATGCTTACTTACAAGCCCTTAACCAACAATGCAGTTTAAGAAATAGAGTTAAGAAAATATTTGCTAAATAAACTAGTGGAGAAAAAAACGATAAAAAAGTTACACAAGAAAATTACAAAACAATAACAATGCTGTATACAGGGGGTACTGGTACCGAGTCAATGTGCGGGGATACAGGTTAGTCGAGGTAATTTGTAAAGTGACAATACATAGATAATAAACAGCCAGTAGCAGCAGTGTAAAAACAAGGGGGGGGTCAATGTAAACTCAGCAAAAAAAGAAACGTCCCTTTTTCAGGACCCTGTCTTTCAAAGATAATTTGTAAAAATCAAAATAACTTCACAGATCTTCATTGTAAAGGGTTTAAACACTGTTTCCCATGCTTGTTCAATGAACCATAAACAATTAAAGAACATGCTCCTGTGGAACGGTCGTTAAGACATTAAAACTTCTTGTCAATAGGGGGGCGCTATTTTCACTTTGGATTTAAACGACCTCGTACCCCAATTTAAACGACCTCGTACTCTATTCTAGATCATACAATATGCATATTATTATTACTAATGGATAGAAAACACTCTCAAGTTCTAAACTGTTTGAATTATATCTGTGAGTTAAACAGAACTCATTTGGCAGCACTTCCAGACAGGAAATGAAAATTCTGAAAATGGGGCTCTGTTTCAGGGCCTGCCTATTCAACTGGCCTATATTTATCGATATACATGCACTTCATACGCCTTCCACTAGATGTCAACAGGCAGTGGAAGGTGGAATGGGGTGTCTAGCTTGATCTGAGGTCGACAACAAAGCTTTGGAGTGGCAGGTCAGGAATTTCCTTTCTCTACCAAGGCGCGCGAAGCACCTCGATATTGTCTTCTGATAAGCGTTCGGTTTACAAGGCGAATATCCCGGCTCTGATTTTATTTGATACATGTGATAATAACATCGTAAAGTATGTTTTTTCAACCGAGTTTTTATCAGATTATTCAACGTTTATTGGGACTTTTGGAGTTTTCCGTTCTTTGCGTAGAGAGAAGATGGGAACGTTATCAAGCTTGGCTAGCATTGTGGCGCGAATTCGACAGAAGAAAAGGACATTCTAAAACCAAACAACGATTTATTCTGGACAAGGACTCCTTGTACAAGATTCTGATGGAAGCTCAGCAAAAGTAAGAACAATTTATGATGTATTTCCTATTTCTGTGGAAAATGTTGATTCCTATCTCTGCCGTTTTGGCGAGCGCTGTCTCGCAATAACGCAAGCTGTTTGTTATGGTAAAGTTATTTTTAAAAATCTAACACAGCGGTTGCATTAAGAACCAGTGTATCTTTCATTTGCCATACAACAAGTATTTTTATGTAAAGTTTATGATGAGTTCTTTGGTCAGATTAGGTGAGTGTCCAAAATATCTCTGAGATTCTGGTGAATCGATGCACGTATTCACAATGTATAATCAGGATTTGTAGGTCTAAATATGCACATTTCGAACAAAACATAAGTGTATTGTATAACCTGATGTTTATAAGACTGTCATCTGATGAATTTGTTCAAGGTTAGGGATTAATTCTACTCTATTTTGTCGGTTTAAATTGCGTTGTGTGTTTGGCTACTGTAGTGAGCTAATAGAAATATATATTGTGTTTTCGCTGTAAAACACTTAAAAAATCGGAAATATTGGCTGTATTCACAAGATGTTTTATCTTCTTTGCTGTACACCATGTATTTTTCATAAATGTTTTATGATGAGTATTTAGGTATTCACGTTGCTCTCTGTAATTATTCTGGCTGCTTCGTGCTATTTGTGATGGTAGCTGCAATGTAAAACTATGATTTATACCTCAAATATGCACATTTTTCAAACAAAACATAAATGTATTGTATAACATGTTTAAGACTGTCATCTGATGAAGTTGTTTCTTGGTTAGTGACTAATTATATCTCTATTTGGTCAGTATTGTGATAGCTACCTATGCGGTAGAAACATGGTGAAAATATGCGGTTGAGTCTTTGGCTATTGTGGTTAGCTAATAGAAATACATATTGTGTTTTCGCTGTAAAACATTTTAAAAATCGGAAATGATGGCTGGATTCACAAGATGTTTATCTTTCATTTGCTGTATTGGACTTATATTATATGATATCCCTGTCCCGTTAGGCTAGGCTATGCTAGTCAGCTTTTTTGATGAGGATGCTCCCAGATCCGGGATGGGTATCACTTACAGACGTAGGCAATTAAGGTCACATTTATGAAAACTTAGGACACTAAAAAGAGGCCTTTTTTACTGACTCTGAATTACACCAAAAGAAAGATGCACAGGGTCCCTGCTCATCTGCGTGAACGTGCCTTAGGCATGCTGCAAAGAGGCATGAGGACTGCAGATGTGGTCAGGGCAATAAATTGCAACAGACCACGTGTAACAACACCTGCACAGGATCAGTACATCCGAACATCACACCTGCGGGACAGGTACAGGATGGCGGTGTGTCACAGGGAGGTGTGTCACAGCATCATTGGATTGAGCTTGTTGTCATTGCAGACAATCTCAACGCTGTGTGTTACAGGGAAGACATCCTCCTCCCTCATGTGTACCCTTCTGCAGGCTCATCCTGACATGACCCTCCAGCATGACAATGCACCAGCCATACTGCTCGTTCTGTGCGTGATTTCCTGCAAGACAGGAATGTTAGTGTTCTACCATGGCCAGCGAAGAGCCCGGATCTCAATCCCATTGAGCACGTCTGGGACCTGTTGGATTGGAGGGTGAGGGCTAGGGCCACTCCCCCCAGAAATGTCTGGGAACTTGCAGGTGCCTTGGTGGAAGAGTGGGATAAACACTCACAGCAAGAACTCACAAATCTTGTGCAGTCCATGAGGATGAGATGCACTGCAGTACTTAATGCATCTGGTGGTCACACCAGATACTGACTGTTACTTTTGATTTTGACCCCCATTTTGTTCAGGGACACATTATTCCATTTCTGTTAGTCACATATCTGTGGAACTTGTTCAGTTTATGTCTCAGATGTTGAACCTTATGTTCATACAAATATTTACACATGTTAAGTTTGCTGAAAATAAATGCAGTTGACAGAGAGAGGAAACTAGGTATATATCACACAGCACTACTTCACAGGAGAGGCATTTGAATGTTATTGAATGTTATTTTTTTTTAAATGTATCAAAATGCCTTCTGGAACATGTGAACTTTCATGTGCCTGAATAACAAACTTGTATGCCATCTGTAAATATGTATACAATTGTTAAATTACGAGCCTAGTTGGTCTAGCCACAGAAAAAGACAGGAAGCCATGCTTGGCAGAGATACTGAATGAGCTGGACATGCCGAAAGATGAGTTCGGATTGGTCTGCCATAACATGAACTGCTCGGTAGATAATCCTTTCCACAGCAGGCTATTTTGAAAGATATCATCGAGACATCTTCAAACTAAAGGCAACCATAGCATCCGTGACAGAGAGGGAGAAAGATCTGATGATTCTTATGGCATTACACACGGTTAGTGTGAACCAGAGTGACTAGACACAATGAGCCAAGCAAGCTGTACAAACAAAACGGAAATGACACAGGACGTCTTATTTAATGAAAGGGGTTGCAGTCTGCTGTGAAGCGTTCATCCATGTATACGGATAAGAGTCTAGCTACATTTTTAGATATGATAGGTTTCTAATTTTGACAATTGGTTTGGTTTTGCTTGTACTCCATGGATTGGTATTATGGTTCATTGTTTAGCTAGCTAGCTACTGTAGCTACATGTCTAAACAAAATACTCCAAGTTAAAGCGTACTGTTAACTAGCTAGCTAGCTAGTTAGCTATCAAAACAAACTTTATTTGTCACATGCGCCGAATACAACAAGTGTACAGTAGACCTTACATTGAAATGCTTACTTACAAGCCCTTAACCAACAGTGCACTTCAAGAAGAGTTAAGAAAATATTTACCAAATAAACTAAAGTAAAAAATAATTAGTCAGTGGGAAGGGGGTACAGGTTAGTTGAGGTCATTTGTACATGTAGGTAGGGGTGAAGTGACTATGCATAGATAATAAACAGCGAGTAGCAGCAGTGTACAAAACAAGTGGGGGATTGGGGTGTGTCAATGTAAATAGTCTGGTGGCCATTTGATTAATTGTTCAGCAGTCTTATGGCTTGGGGGTAGAAGCTGTTAAGGAGCCTTTTGGTCCTAGACATGGCGCTCCGGTACCACTTGCCGTGCGGTAGCATAGAAAACTGTCTATGACTTGGGTGACTGGAGTCTCTGCCAATTTTATGGGCTTTCCTCTGACACCGCCTATTATATAGGTCCTGGATAGCAGGAAGCTTGGCCCCAGTGATGTACTGGGCTGTACGCACTACCCTCTGTAGTGCCTTATGGTCAGATGCCGAGCAGTTGCCATACCAGGCAGTGATGCAACCAGTCAGGATGCTCTCGATGGTGCAGCTGTAGAACTTTCTGAGGATCTCGGGACCCATGCCAAATCTTTTCAGTCTCCTGAGGGGGAAAATATTTTGTTGTGCCCTCTTCACGACTGTCTTGGTGTGTTTGGACCATGATAGTTTGTTAGTGATGTGGACACCAAGGAACTTGAAACTCTCGACCCGCTCCACTACAGCCCCGTCGATGTTAATGGGGGCCTGTTCGGCCCGCCTTTTCCTGTAGTCCACGATCAGCTCCTTTGTCTTGCTCACATTGAGGGAGAGGTTGTTGTCCTGGCACCACACTGCCAGTTCTCTGGCCTCCTCCCTACAGGCTATCTCACTGTTGTCGGTGATCAGGCCTACCACTGTTGTGTCGTCAACAAACTTAATAATGGTGTTGGAATCGTGTTTGGCCATGCAATCGTGGGTGAACAGGGAGTACAGGAGGGGCCCCAGTGTTGAGGATCAGCGTGGCAGACGTGTTGTTACCTACCCTTACCACCTGGGGGCGGCCCGTCAAAGTCCAGGATCCAGTTGCAGAGGGAGGTGTTTAGTCCCAGGGTCCTTAGCTTAGTGATGAGCTTCGTGGGCACTATGGTGTTGAACGCTGAGCTGTAGTCAATGAACAGCATTCTCACAAACTCAGCAAACAAAGAAACGTCCTCTCACTGTCAACTGCGTTTATTTTCAGCAAACCACCCTTTTTGAGCGAACCTCATAGCGTTGTTTAGTGAGCTGCCGAGTGCAGATAGTGTTCACACCAGTCCAAACGAACCGAACTAAGGGGGTAAACGCACCAGAGCTCGGAAAAATCCCACCAAACCAATTTGGTATGAAAGCCTCTCTACTGTAAGTGTCTTAGCTAGTCAAGTAACTGGCAACTCAGGGAAATTTGTTGGCAAATGGCCAACTTGACAGTGTTTATTTGAAGGTGTGGGTTTTCAATAATCCATTTCATTTTTCAGTGCACTATCATGTTGATTTGAATTCTTCTAAACGAGGATCACTGACTGACTCGCTCTACACTAGAAACCCATTGGAGTATTTGAATGTGTTATCTTCCATGCAGTCACTACTAAAGGGAGGCAAGGGTCTTCTGGGGGTGTAGGACCCATAACCCATAACAAAGACCCCAAAAACGAATGTGCTTAAATAATGACCAAAGACATGGGTTTATTAAGATTAATAGCTGAGAGGGACTTAGGTGGTGAATGAGTCTCTCTCCCAGCGCCCACAGTGAAGCAGATGAAGTTGGAAATATGTATTCATTTTTACAATATTTGTTTTCATGATCATATACATCTAATGGATCGTAAAAATCGAATGAATCATTTTGAGTCAAACTCCTAAATTAGAATGTTCCCCATTTCATTTTTTCCCATTGGTACTCCAACATTGCAGGTTGAGAGGGGGAGAAAATAAACGTTTGTATGGTTTCTTATTTTACGATTTTCACTCATTGTCAGATTCCTTTGAATGAGTGTTGTCTGTACTCTAAAATGGATGAACAGGATGGACTATCCACTCTCAATGAAAGTACTCCCCAGATAGATGATTGACTGAGAGGATAGCCATGTCCTGAGGATTAGTGGAGGGAGATGAGGGATGCACTTCAATCTCAGTTTTGATGGATCAACAAAACCACCACTTCAATCTAATGATCGAACGGGCACTTTCCCACTCTCACGGCGAGAACCACAGACTGATCAATGCGTTTGATCTCCCTACAAAGTGAGGGAAGTTAAATAAAAGGCTACGACTGTTGCTCTTATGGAATTTCTATTTAAACCAAGAGATGGATCAACAAATGTGTTGTTGACATACTCCTATAGGGAGGGTGGGGGAGAGTGAGATTAACGTCACGGGCTGCTTTAGTGATTTGACAGCGCTTTAGCTTAGAAGGGGGCGGGGGGGGGGGGGCGGGGGACAAGCTGACAGGCATAATAGTCACTGGAATATTCACGAAGGAAGGAACGATGGGTGTGTGAGGGTTCCCAAGGGCCATTTTGACACAAAAGTGGTTTATTCCAAAATTGATGATATAAAAGACAGAGGGGAAAAGGGGAAAATATTAACAGGTAAGCCCAATGCGATTTCATTTCATAATCATCATCTGAAATTTCTTGAAGCTTACTAAGTAAGAATTGTTAACAGTTGCATAGATGAGAATTGCTTTCCCCACTGGGAACACACTAATTGAATCAATGTTGTTTCATAGCCATTTGTCAACCTATTGTGACGTGGAACCAACATGGATTCGCAAAAAGTCATCAGTACTGTTCTCATCTCTTTTTAACCAGCGTTGTAAACACTGACATTTGGGTAAAACTTTAACTTAAATACAATGACTTAACATGACTAACAGGTTGTTTCATCAATCTAATTTCAACATAAAAATCATAACTATGTATACGTTTAAAATGATGTCAAATTCCACGCAGAAACATATACTGTATATATATATATATTTATTTTAAGGCTTAAAAATCCTTCTTTAACCTGTCTCCGCCCCTTCATCTACACTGATTGAAGTGAATTTAACAAGTGACATCAATAAGGGATCATAGCTTTCACCTGGATTCATCTGGTCAGTCTGTCATGGAAAGAGCAGGTGTTCCTAATGTTTCGTACACTCAGTGTATAATATATTGGGGTGGTTGAAAAGAAGATTAATTCCATATTTGATTAGACATTTTATTTTTTACCTTATTTCAATGTAGATAGTAAAATGTTTTGGTTGAATGAATGTCATTGTTTCAATGTCATGCCATCAACCTAAATAAAGAGATACATTGCCTTCAGAAAGTATTCACACCCCCTTGACTTTTTTCACACTTTGTTGTGTTACAGCCTGAATTTAAAAATAATTAAATTGAGATATTTTGTCACTGGCCGACACACAATACCCCATCATTTTTAAATGGAATTATATTTTAAGAAATGTTCACAAATCAATTACAAATGAAAAGCTGAAAGGTCTTGAGTCAATAAGTATTCAACCCCTTTGTTAGAGCAAGCCTAAATAAGTTCTGGAGTAAACATTTGATTCACAAGTCATATTCTCTACTAATTTCTCTACGGCTGGCCATGCTTTACACCTGGCTACCCCTACCCCGGTCAACTGCCCGGCACCCTCCACAGCAACCCGCCAAAGCCCCCACCATTTCTCCTTCACCCAAATCCAGATAGCTGATGTTCTGAAAGAGATTCAAAATCTGGACCCCTACAAATCAGCCGGGCTAGACAATCTGGACCCTCTCTTTCTAAAATGATCTGCCGAAATTGTTGCAACCCCTATTACTAGCCTGTTCAACCTCTCTTTCGTATCGTCTTGAGATTCCCAAAGATTGGAAAGCTGCTGCGGTCATCCCCCTCTTCAAAGGGGGTGACACTCTAGACCCAAACTGCTACAGACCTATATCTATCCTACCATGTCTTTCTAAGGTCTTCGAAAGCCAAGTTAAATAACCGATTACCGACCATTTCGAATCCCACCGTACCTTCTCCGCTATGCAATCTGGTTTCAGAGCTGGTCATGGGTGCACCTCAGCCACACTCAAGGTCCTAAACGAAATCATAACCGCCATCGATAAGAGACATTACTGCGCAGCCGTATTCATCGACCTGGCCAAGGCTTTCGACTCTGTCAATCACCACATTCTTATTGGCAGACTCGACAGCCTTGGTTTCTCAAATGATTGCCTCGCCTGGTTTACCAACTACTTCTCTGATAGAKTTCAGTGTGTCAAATCGGAGGGCCTGTTGTCCGGACCTCTGGCAGTCTCTATGGGGGTGCCACAGGGTTCAATCCTTGGGCTGACTCTCTTCTCTGTATACATCAATGATGTTGCTCTTGCTGCTGGTGATTCTCTGATACACCTCTACGCAGACGACATCATTCTGTATACTTCTGGCCCCTCTTTGGACACTGTGTTAACTAACCTCCAGACAAGCTTCAATGCCATACAACTCTCCTTCCGTGGCCTCCAACTGCTCTTAAACGCAAGTAAAACTAAATGCATGCGATTCAACCAATCACTGCCCCCACCTGCTCGCCCGTCCAGCATCACTACTCTGGACGGCTCTGACTTAGAATACGTGGACAACTACAAATACCTAGGTGTCTGGTTAGACAATAAACTCTCCTTCCAGACTCACATTAAGCATCTCCAATCCAAAATTAAATCTAGAATCGGCTTCCTATATCGCAACAAAGCATCCTTCACTCATGCTGCCAAACATACCCTCGTAAAACTGACCATCCTACCGATCCTCGACTTCGGTGATGTCATCTATAAAATAGCCTCCAACACTCTACTCAACAAACTGGATGCAGTCTATCACAGTGCCATCCGTTTTGTCACCAAAGCCCCATACACTACCCACCATTGCGACCTGTACGCTCTCGTTGGTTGGCCCTCGCTTCATACTCGTCGCCAAACCCACTGGCTACAGGTTATCTACAAGTCTCTGCTAGGTAAAGCCCCGCCTTATCTCAGCTCACTGTTCACCATAGCAGCACCCACTCGTAGCACCCGCTCCAGCAGGAATATCTCACTGGTCACCCCCAAAGCCAATTCCTCCTTTGGTCGTCTTTCCTTCCAGTTCTCTGCTGCCAATGACTGGAACGAATTGCAAAAATCTCTGAAGCTGGAAACACTTATCTCCCTCACTAGCTTTAAGCACCAGCTGTCAGAGCAGCTCACAGATTACTGCACCTGTACATAGCCCATCTATAATTTAACCTAAACAACTACCTCTTCCCCTACTGTATTTATTTATTTATTTTGCTCCTTTGCACCCCATTATTTCTGCAAATCTACCATTCCAGTGTTTTACTTGCTATATTGTATTTACCTCACCACCATGGCCTTTTTTTGCCTTTACCTCCCTTATCTCACCTCATTTGCTCACATTGTATATAGACTTATTTTTCTACTGTATTATTGACTGTATGTTTTGTTTATTCCATGTGTAACTCTGTGTTGTTGTATGTGTCGAATTTCTATGCTTTATCTTGGCCAGGTCGCAGTTGCAAATGAGAACTTGTTCTCAACTAGCCTACCTGGTTAAATAAAGGTGAAATAAAAAATGTAATAAAACAAATATAATAAGTTGCATGGACTCACTCTGAGTGAAATAATAGTGTCTAATATGATTTTTGAATGACTACTTAATGCCTGTACCCCATTCATACAATTATCTGTAAGGTCCCTCAAGGAATTTTAAACACAGATTCAACCACAAAGACCAGGGAGGTTGCAAATGCCTCTCAAAGAAGGGCAACTATTAGTAGATGGGTAAAAAAAAGCAGACATTGAATATTGATTTAAGCATGGTGAAGTTATTCATTACACTTTGGATGGTGTATCAATACACCCAGTCACTACAAAGATACAGGCCTCCTTCCTAACTCAGTTGCCGGAAAGGAAGGCAACCACTCAGGGATTTCAACTTGAGTCCATTGGCGACCTTAAAACAGTTACAGAGTTTAATGGCTGTGATATGAAAAATCTAAGGATGGATCGACAACATTGTAGTTACTCCACAATACTAACCTAATTGAAAGAGTGAAATGAAGGCCTGTACAGTATAAAATATTCCAAAACATGCATCCTGTTTGCAACAAAATGCTGAAGTAATACTGCAAAAAAATGTGGCAAAGCAATTACATTTTTGTCCTGAATACAAAGTGTTATGTTTGTGGCAAATCCAGTACAGCACATTACTGAACACTCCATATTTTTAATCATAGTGGTGGCTGCATCATGTTATGGGTATGCTTGTAATCGTTAAGGACTGGGGAGTTTTTCAGGTAACAACACATCCGCCACGCTGATCCTCAACACGGGGGCCCCTCAGGGATGTGTGCTCAGTCCCCTCCTGTACTCCCTGTACACTCATGACTGCATGGTCAGGCACGACTCCAACACCATTATTAAGTTTGCCGGCGACAACGATGAGACCTATAGCCTATAGGGTGGAGGTTAGAGACCTGGCCGTGTGGTGCCAGGACAACAACCTCTCCCTCAACGTGATCAAGACAAAGGAGATGATTGTGGACTACAGGAAAAGGAGGACCAAGCACGCCCACATTCTCATCGACGGGCTGTAGTGGAGCAGGTCGAGAGCTTCAAGTTCCTAGGTGTCACCAACAAACTATCATGTTCCAAACACACCAAGACAGTCGTGAAGAGGCCACGACACAGCCTATTCCCCCTCAGGAGACTGAAAAGATTTGGCATGGGTCCTCAGATCCTCAAAAAGTTCTACAGCTGCACCATCGAGAGCATCCTGACTGGTTGCATCACTGCCTGGTATGGCAACTGCTCAGCCATAAGACTCCTGAACAGCTAATCAAATGGCTACCCAGACTATTTGCATTGCCGCATAAGTGTTCGTCGGGAGCTTCATGAAATGGGTTTCCATGGCCAAGCAACCGCACACAAGCCTTAGATCACAATGCGCAATGCCAAGCGTCGGCTAGAGAGGTGTACAGCTCGCCGCCATTGGACTTTGGAGCAGTGGAAACGAGTGCAGTCCGACGGACAAAGTGTAATCCGACGGACGAATCTGGGTTTGGCAGATGCCAGGAGAACGCTATCTGCCTTAATGCATAGTGCCAACTGTAAAGTTTGGTGGAGGAAGGGGGGGACCAACTCCATATTAATACCCATGATTTTGGAATGAGATGTTCGGCGAGCAGGTGTCCACATACTTTTGATCATGTAGTGAATATGTCACATCTATAATGGGTGAGGTGCAGAGCAGAGATATGAAAACACATAATTAAACCTGAAAATATGTCTTACACATGCATTCAGTTCATCACCTATTTTCCTACTCTTCATACTCTCTCTGAAAATCGCTTTATGTTTAGTTTTTACTATGCTTTCATGAAGTAATCACCATTAGCTGTACAGCTGTATCATCTTAAAATCTCTTTTATTTTCCTCAAATTCCCATTATCATATGTATTCATGGGGAAGCACTAGATGCATCTACTGCATTTCAAAGATGGTCTAGAAATAGGCAGAATTGTAAGGAAGGAGGATGGACAAGCCAAGGAAATGTTATGTAAAGCTTGTGATTGAGATTTCCCTTCACAGTACATTCCATTGGACATTATCCTCTGAAATTACTAGATATAGACCCACTACCCCTGAAACCAGTGCCAGATATGAGAGAGAGGGTAGGAGATGCTGGGACTGGGGCTTGGGAGGGCGGGGAATGGGAGGGGGTAAACCACCTCTTAGTTAAGCTTCGGGGGTCTGGGATTTTGGATTAATACTGTAGTAATCCAGTTATGTGTCAGCAGAGAGAGAGCGATAGAGGGATAGATAGATATGGCGAGAGAGGGAGTGAAGAGGAGTGAGGGGGGGGGGCGACATGGTGGGTTATGGGGAGGGATGAGATGAGAAGAAGAGGGATTAAGGTCAGCCTTGTTGAGCATCTGGTTTATTGTCCGGTGCTCTCTGAAGGAGGTGACACTTTTGGATAATAGATACACGTTTAGCCTACTTGAATTCACACACTGCAACTAGAAACCTGAATGTTCTGAACTACCCATGTGATGATATGAATACATGAGACAACGGATTATCTTATTCTATCAATCATCATTATCTGTGTCAACATTGCCTAGAATTTGTTTGGGGCCAACTAATCCCTTGCCTTGTACCTGCTATTTATCAGCTGGAATGAGGATGGCCAGTGTGCAGTTCCGGGCCCGTCGGGCTGCGGAGCCGGCAGAACCAGAACCTGAACATGAAAAAGAGCCAGAACAAGTAGAGGAGCCAGCTGCCCACGTCCCTCCAGCACACCACCCCGGCCACCACAACTATGACCACATGAAGAACAAGTTCATGAATGAGATTGGCCATCTGCCACGTAAGTAGTTCCTGGCATGTAGATGGAATTGGACAAGACTGAGGACTACACAGACGCTGTTTTCCTAACGTTTATGTCATCTCTGTAGCTATCGTGGAAGGTTGAAATCTGCTTGGGTCCTGATCCTGATGTGGCAATTTAATTCTCTCATGGATTTTTTTGGGGTGGAGGGACTGAGTGATGAGTTGGTGACAAAAATAGAATGAGAGTTATAGGACCGTACATATAAGCCATGACAGATGTTAGAACTATGGAATGGGACACGGAATCCACAATGTCACTTCATCATCTTCATTTGATCATATCATTCCTCTTTTCTCACAGGAATTATTCACAGAAGTGATAACGTTTTCGTTCTCCATGTGCATTTCCTTTGCATATACCTACAGTTGCGGACAAATCTATTGGCACCTCTGCACTTTATAATGGAGTGCAATGGAGAAGAAAGTTCTGTTTAGTCTTTCAAAACAGGTTGAATGACTATTGTTACCCTGTAGGCATCTACAACTTACCACAGGTGACATAAATTACACTGTAAACAAGAATGACTTGCCTCCAATCAAATGATTTTTTTTTTTTTTTRATTTTTTAAGTCAAWATATCAGTTTTGATGTTGGTCCTGTGCAGATGTAAATCAAACAAATACACCAACGTTTTTTTCTTCTCAATTTCAACTTATTTGAGAATAAATATTGAATCGTGCAACGGTGCCACAAATATTTGGACCGCAACTGTATATTGGTACAGCCTCCCTTCCCCTGTGTACATTGTGACATTACAACCCCATCGAAGTCGATAGCAATCATGTCTGTTATTGTTTCCCTTTAAGATTTGTTTTTCGCTGTCGTTAACAAACCTCGTCCCTTGTTCAGGTGTGATCCACTAGTCAACATCGAGCACGTTAGGATGAAAGAATAGACTTCCAACTTGTCCTGGTATATGTTCCGCTTCCCTCCCTGTTTCAAGTATCTTGGTATAGTTTCTCATATGTTAAGATAGACAGTATGTCATTAGATGTTAATTGTGTTCCCTCTTTCTTCTGTAGTCCCTATGTGGGCAGTTGGGGCCATCGTCGTAGTGGTGCTGGTGCTGGTAGGATGCTGCACCTTCTGCCTCTTCAAAAAATGCTTTGGGAAAAAGAAAAAAACAAAGAAAGTGAGGGAGAGGAAGGCTGGCCGCCGGAGGAAGGCAGACAACGAAGGGGGAGGAGAGGGTGGCGATAAGGTGAGATGGATACAGAGGAAAGATGGGGGGGAAGAGATGAAATACACACATTTCCCATGAATGTGAGGAACATAGACAGTGCCGTGCAGTATCAAACAAAAACAGAAAAGATGTGTCTGCGCTCTATTATTCAGGAAGAAGGGGATAAGAAAGAAGGGGAAGGAGAGGAGAAGGAGCAGGAGAAGCTGGGAAAACTGGAGTTCTCCTTGGACTACAACTTCACAGATGCCCAGGTAGTGCCAAGTTCTTTTGTTGTATGGTACGATACTTTGTCAAAAGAGGCCCCTGTACTAATACTGTATGACTAGCGCCCTGTGTTTTGCGCAATCATGTCACATGGCCTGGATTTGAACCTTTATTTAAAGCTTTTTCATCAAACGGTCCCCTTTTCTTTTTATCTCAGATGGTCCAGCACCATCCTCAGACAATTGCTTACATTTTTTGTGTCATTCCCATTTCTGGATAGTCTTGCTATGTCTCATGACTGCGCAAAACACAGTGCCTTATATATGACAGCACAGCACATTTGTTGCAATTCTGTTATTTACTGAAGCAGATGCTATTCTCCAGAGCAACTTACAATCAGTACATACACTTAGCAAAGATGTAAAACAGCAAAATACTAGCCTAACTGGTGTGTGACAACATTAGTTAAGTATGTGGACATCCCTTCAAATTAGTGGATTCGACAATTTCAGCCTATACACTTGCAATCTCCATAGACAAACATTGGCTGTAGAATGGCCTTACTGAAGAGCTCAGTGACTTTCAACGTGGTACTGTCATATGATGCCACCTTTCCAACAAGTCAGTTCGTCAAATTTCTGCCCTGCTAGAGCTGCCCCAATCAACTGTACGTGCTGTTATTGTGAAGTGGAAATGTCTAGGAGCAACAACGGCACAGCCGCGAAGTGGTAGGCCACACAAGCTCACAGAACGGGATCCGACGTGGGCTGAAACGTGAGCGCGAACAAATCGTCTGTCCTCGGTTGCAACACTCACTACCGAGTTCCAAACTGCCTCTGAAAGCAACGTGAGCACAATAACTGTTTGTCAGGGGCTTCATGAAATGGGTTTCCATGGCCGATCAGCTGCAAAAGATCACCATGCACAATGCCAAGCGTTGGCTGGAGTGGTGTAAAGCTCGCCGCCATTGGACTCTGGAGCAGTGGAAACGTGTTCTCTGGAGTGATGAACCACGCTTCACCATCTGGCAGTCTGATGGACTAATCTGGGTTTGGCGGATGCCAGGAGATCACTGCCTGCCCGAATGCATAGTGCCAACTGTAAAGCTTGGTAGAGGAGGAATAATGGTTTGGGGATGTTTTTCATGGTTCAGGCTAGGCCCCTTAGTTCCAGTGAAGGGAAATCTTAACGCTACAGCATACAATGACATTCTAGATGATTCTGTGCTTCCAACTTTGTGGCAACAGTTTGGGGAAGGCCTTTTCCTGTTTCAGCATGACAATGCCCCCATGCACAAAGCGAGGACCATACAGAAATGGTTTGTCGAGATCGGTGTGGAAGAACTTGACTGGCCTGCAGAGCCCTGACCTCAACCCCATCAAACACCTTTTGGATTAATTGGAACGGCGACTGCGAGCCAGGCCTAATCGCCCAACATCAGTGCCCGACCTCACTAATGCTCTCGTGGCTGAATGGAAGCAAGTCCCCGCAGCAATGAGCCAACATCTAGTAGAAAGACTTCCCAGAAGAGTGGAGGCTGTTATAGCAAACTCCATATTAATGCCCATGATTTTGGAATGAGATGTTCAATGAGCAGGTGACCACATACTTTTGGCAATGTAGTGTGTGTATATTATATACAGGGTTTGGGAGTAACGGATTACATGTAATCTGTTGCATCAAATCAAACTTCATTTGTCACATGCGTCAAGTACAAGTGTAGACCTTACCGTGAAATGCTTACTTACAAGCCCTTAACCAACAGTGTAGTTCAAGAACTGTTAAGAAAATATTTACCAAATAAACTAAAGTAAAAAATAATACAAAGTAACACAATAAAATAACAATAATGACGCTATATACAGGGGGTACCGAGTCAGTGTGCGGGGGTACAGGTTAGTTGAGGTAATTTGTACATGTAGGTAGGGGTGAAGTGACTATGCATAGATAATAAACAGCGAGTAGCAGCAGTGTACAAAACAAATGGAGGAGGGGGGTGGGGATTACAATTTAAGGGATTACAAAAAACGGTAACTAATCCGTTACCAGACAAAAAATTGTAATCAGATTACAGATACTTTTAAAAAACTAGAAGATTACTTAGAGTACTTTTAAATTCAGAAAGGATGTTTGCGGAAAATAAATCTTTGACACTTCTCCGTTTTCTCAATGACATTCAAATCAGCATTGAAAAAAGGCGCAAATTAAATTTTGTTTCACCTTGCTGTTCGCAAGTCTAAATGTCTATTTGAACCCAATAATGGTTGAATTCAAGAAGTTTAAGCTGCCTATCAATCATTGTTTTTGAAACCAGTGGACAGCCAGTGAAAAATGTGTTCTTGCAACAGCTGCATAGTGCAGAACCCAGCCTATGAAATAAAAGTGGGGCTTTTATTGCTGAATCTAATTTATGCTGCTAAAAAATATATATCCATAGGCCTAATGGACACATGCTCAAACTTGCACACTTCTAATAGACTTAAATGGGCAATCTGTATTTGCTACATCCATTTTTGGACTTATATTTATATAATTTATATCTTCATTGATTCTTGAAGAATATAACTTATAAATGCCTCATGAGCTTAGTTTAGCTGTCACACTCCATGAGAACCCAAAATATTAACTTGTTTTATTCCAATGTTTGTTAACATTGTGAATGTAAAACAGCACTGTATAGGCTCATTACATGATTAAAACAATATTTTTTATATCATGGATGGTCAGTCCTTAAATCCATAGCTCTGTCTATTAATCTGAGAGTGGTTACATTTCTCCAGGCCCATCCCTCAGCTTTTTACCAAAACAGAGGCGGGGCGACAGTATTGTTTCATCTGTGGATTTGCCCTTTAAACAGCTCCATATTATCAAGATATCAAAATGTCACCAACAAAAAGATAAACCCTAGGCCTATAGAAAATGCAGCATATGGCATTCATTCTTCACATGTAAATAGCATGCCATTCCATGAGCACAGCATTTAATTTTCAACTTGAATCAATGAGCCTAATCTGTCCTCCATGACAACAAAATCATAAACAACAGAGTAGGGCTGGCTAATAAGTCCTTCGTTTTGAGGTCATGCTCTGGTAACACAATTTGGCTAACCTATACTTCCATAAGTCCTATTCTTGAAGATCAAGGGGTATAATGTATATTGGAATGACTGGAATTCTGATAGACTTTGGTTTTTAATGTAAAGATATCATTTTACCGTATTATTAAATGTAGTAGAAAGCGATGGGTTAGAAGAAGCCGACGTATCCAACCCATAAAGTAAAATGTAACATATATGGCCAGCTATGTAAACTTTAACATTGATTTATCCTGCAATAGATGTCGTTCAATTGGTAACATACATTTTTGTCTTCTTCTGATGCCTCTTAAGGGGAAAGTAATGTAAAAGGAACGGAAGGTACTCAGATTACGTCACTGACTTTGGGTAATCCAAAAGTTACGTTACTGATTACAATTTTTGACAGGTAACTAATAACTGTAAAGGATTACATTTAGAAAGTAACCTACCCAACCCTGATTATATATTACAGTACCACTCAAAAGTTTGGTCACACCTACTGATTCCAGGGGTTTTCTTTATTTTGACATTGTAGAATAATAGTGAAGACATCAAAACTATGAAATAACATACGAAATCATGTCGTAACCTAAAAAGTGTTATATTTYTATATTTTAATATATATTTTATATTTGAGATTCTTCAAAGTAGTCACTCTTTGTCCTTGATGACAGCTGTTCAAACTGATGGCATTCTCTCAACCAGCTTCATGAGGAATGCTTTTCCAACAGTCTTGAAGGAGTTTCCACATATGCTGAGCACTTGTTGGCTGCTTTTCCTTCACTCTGCGGTCCAACTCATCCCAAACCATCTCAATTGGGTTGAGGTCGGGTGATTGTGGAGGCCAGGTCATCTGATGCAGCACTCCATCACTCTCCTTCTTGGTCAAATAGCCCTTAAACAGCCTGGAGGTGTGTTGGGTCATTGTCCTGTTGAAAAATAAATAATAGTCCCACTAAGCGCAAACCAGATGAGATGGCGTATCGCTGCAGAATGCTGTGGTAGCCATGCTGGTTAAGTGTGCCTTGAATTCTATATAAATCACAGACAGTGTCACCAGCAAAGCACCATCACACCTCCTCCTCCTCCATGCTTCACGGTGGGAACCACACATGTGGAGATCATCCGTTCACCAACTCTGCGTCTCTCACACATATGGAATCATGTAGTAACCAAAAAAGTGTTAAACAAATAAAAAATATATTTTACATTTGAGATTCTTCAAAGTAGCCACCCATTGCCTTGATGACAGCTTCATGAGGTAGTCATCTGGAATGCATTTCAATTAACAGGTGTGCCTTGTTTAAAGTTAATTTGTGGAATTTCTTTCCTTCTTAATGTGTTTGAGCCAAACAGTTGTTTTGTGACAAGGTAGGGGTGGTATACAGAAGCTAGCCCTATTTGGTAAAAGACCAAATCCATATTATGGCAAGAACAGTTCAAATAAGCAAAGAGAAACGACAGTCCATCATTACTTCAAGACATGAAGGTCAGTCAATGTGGAAAATTTCAAGAACTTTGAAAGTTTCTTTCAGTGCAGTCGCGAAAACTATCAAGCACTATGATGAAACTGGCTCTCATGAGGACCGCCACAGGAAAGGAAGATCCAGAGTTACCTCTTCTGCAGAGGATAAGTTCATTAGAGTTACCAGCTTCAGAAATTGCAGCCAAAATAAATGTTTCACAGAGTTCAAGTAACAGACACATCTCAAAATCAACTGTTCAGAGGACACTGTGTGAATCAGGCCTTCATGATCGAATTGCTGCAAAGAAACCACTACTAAAGGACACCAATAATAAGAAGAAACTTGCTTGGGCCAAGAAACACGATCAATAGACATTAGACCAGTGGAAATCTGTCCTTTGGTCTGATGAGTCTAAATTTGATATTTTTGGTTCCAACCGCCGTGTCTTTGTGAGACGCAGAGTTGGTGAACAAATGATCTTCACATGTGAAGAATCTCAAATATAAAATATATTTTGATTTGTTTAACACTTTTTTGGTTACTACATGATTCCATAGGTTATTTCAAAGTGTTGATGTCTTCACTATTATTCTACAATGTAGAAAATAGTAAAAAATAAAGAAAAACCCTGGAATGAGTAGGTGTGTCCAAACTTTTGACTGGTACTGTATATATATTCAATAATGTGTTAATATCAACCATGTCTGAAATTGAGACTTTCTGGGAGAAATGTCTTGAACCTTTAATCTTCACCTGATCATCCTGACTCATCCTCTTGGTCTTCTCTCTCCAAAGCTTATAGTGGGTATCCTCCAGGCTCAGGATCTGGCTGCCATGGATATGGGGGGTACCTCAGACCCCTATGTAAAAGTCTACCTGCTCCCAGACAAAAAGAAGAAGCATGAAACTAAGGTCCAGCGCAAGAACCTGTGTCCGGTTTTCAACGAGACCTTCATCTTCAAGGTTTACGTGGTGTCTTGGCCTTGTGGTTTTGTTTGTTTGTCTCATGTCTAGGTCTGTTTGTTTGTTTTCTGTCTCTGTAGCAGCTTGTGTTGGTGTTCCAGGTTGTTGATGATGTATCACTTGTTGGTCTCTGAGTTCACGTGGGCAGAAGTCGAGCCCATGTCCGTGCTCCCCTTCGTAGTTTGTCTCTCGTACTCTGATTGCCGCCCGTCAAGGTATCCCCGAACAACTTTAAAAATGCAGAATTAAGAATGCATTTTTACTTGTCTCCTGTTAATACATGTTTTCATTTGTTTGCTTTGTTTGTCTGGGTTTGTTAGTTATATGTATTTATATGTTGGCATGTTTAGTTTTATTCTATAATTATTATTTTACATTGAACTGTTTTTGATATACATTGATATACATATACATTGATATACATATACATTGATATACATATACATTGATATACCTATTAAGAACTGCACTAACCAATGCTGTTTTTTAATAACTCTAAGCAAGAGCCAACAATGCATTACATAAATCTCTCTCTATCGAGGAGCATCAGTTGGCCAGACATGCACTTGTGACTAATGCCCCTGCCTTTCCTCCAAGATCCCGTACACGGAGTTGGGAGGGAAGATCCTCGTGTTGCAGGTCTTCGACTTTGACCGTTTCTCCAAGCATGATGTGATTGGGGAGATAAAGATCCCCATGAACAGTGTGGATCTGGGACAACCAATGCAATGTTGGAGGGACCTGGAGAACAGTGAAAAAGAAGAGGTATGCTGTAATGTGGTATTACTAATCCTTTGGTCATCCATCCGGTCACCCCCACATTTGCATGATGGATAGATCACAACCTAATGTAATAGATTCCTCCTTATTTGATCCGTTTCTGGCTGGTGGTTTAACACCATGTTGTTCCGGTGTGCATCTCTAAGGCAGAGAAACTGGGTGATGTCTGCATCTCCTTGCGCTACGTACCTACTGCTGGCAAACTCACTATCAACATCATGGAGGCCAAGAACCTAAAGAAGATGGATGTTGGTGGCTTATCAGGTGATTTTAAATCTCTCAACAAATAGTGTTCTTTTCTCGATCCCTCTAAGGTTGTGCGGCCTCGCAAATGTATCAGCAACGTTTTCAGTTCGCACGATCGCAGATTCATCCAATGACATATGTGTAAAAATCGGCCCTCGTGAGTCTACCAGCTGTCCGGCATGCAGCTTTGTCGGATCAAAGTCGACCAAAAAACATTGACAAATTGGCTTGCTCCCTTCTCATCCACCCTTCCCCTCAGATCCATTTGTGAAGATTGTTCTGCAGCACAATGGGAAACGGATCAAGAAGAAGAAGACAACTGTCAAGAAGAACACACTCAACCCTTACTTCAATGAGAGCTTCAGCTTTGAGATTCCCTTCGAGCAGATTCAGGTATTGCATCTTTGCCTTATCAATCCATATGTAGTTGCAGAGTACCCAGTCAGTATTCTGGAAGTATAGTAAGTGTTTAAATGTATCTCCTGTGTTTCTTATTCAGAAAGTGCAGGTCGTCATAACAGTGTATGACTACGACAAGCTTGGGAGCAACGATGCAATCGGCAAGACCTTCATGGGTTACGGTGCCACAGGAGTGGGTCTCAAACATTGGTCCGAAATGTTGGCCAATCCCAGACGTCCAGTTGCCCAATGGCATGTCCTCTGCCCAGAGGAGGAGGTGGATGCAGCTCTGAAGGTCCCACCTCGTTAATAATCCCTCGACATCCTTGGATCATTAATGTTATCCACAAGGAAATCAAAACATTTTTGATATGTCTTGTCAGTGTTATTAAGACCTCTTTGTATGTTTGCCTCTGTCTGTTTTTCTGTCACCTCTTTTTGGCGTACTTTTTTTGTTAAGTGTGTGTGTGTTTGTACGCGTGGGTTTGTACGTGTGTGTGCATGTGCACGCATGGCAGCATGAGCGTTCATGTGTTTGTGTCTCTGACGCCATTGGATGTTTTTAAAATGACCTGCATTTGTCTCAATGTTCAGGAATGATTATAGCCCCTACTATGTTATTTAGTTGTTTTATAAAACATCCCTCTGTTGGTTTCTAAATGTAGGCCTAGATGTAAAAAAATATATAATAATAATAATTAAAATATGCACCCTTGTTATATGGCCTTATAGGCTACAGACAATCAGATGAAGGAATTCAATTGGTTTTTGACTCATTGATAATGATTTTGTGAACTGTCATGTAGGCCTACGTTAAAAACATAATTAGTGGCAGTGGTTATAGTTAGAATTAAGATTGCATTATGTTTTGCTTGTTGGTCGTAAGATACTTCAACTATACTGAACCGAAATATAAACGCAACATGTAAAATGTTGGTCCCATGTTTCATATGCTGAAATAAAAGATCCCAGAAATTTTCCATATGCATTTCTCTCAAATATTGTGCACAAATTTGTTTACATCCCTGTTAGTGAGCATTTCTCCTTTGCCAAGATAATCCATCCACCTGACAGGTGTGGCATATCAATAAGCTGATTTAACAGCATGATCAATACACAGGTGCACCTTGTGCTGAGACAATAAAAGACCACTCTAAAATGTGCAGTTTTGTTACACATGTCCACCAGAGCTGTTATCAGATCATTTAATGTTCATTTCTCTACCATAAACCGCCTCCAACATAGTTTTAGAGAATTTGGCAGTACGTCCAACCGGGCTCACGTGTAACAGACCCCGTGTAACCACGCCAGCCCAGGACATCCACATCCGGTTTCTTCACCTGCGTGATAGTCTGAGACCAGCCACTGATGAAACTGAGGAGTATTTATGTCTGTAATAAAGCCCTTTTGTGGGGAAAGCCTCATTCTGATGGTGGGCCTCTGCCCAGTCATGTGAAATCCATAGATTAGGGCCTAATGAATTTATTTGAATTGACTAATTTCCTTATATGAACTATAACTCAGTAAAATCGATGAATGTGTTGCATACTGAGTTTATATTTTTGTGCAGTATATTTATGTTAGTAAGAGAGTAAAATTCAGTGTGAGGTGCTATGTCAATGTGCTAAATAATGCTCCCTATTTTTCCTATAAATGATTTTGTTCAATGACTTCAACTATACAAAATAAATTATAATTTCAAAAAAGTGTTGGGTTTCGTCTCATGCATCTGCTCTCCACTATGAAAAATGCTGCAGTTACACAAGAGGGACATAGAGGGCGCTACTCTTCATTGTTTGAAAAAGTGTTGCTTAGCAACACATAAACTAGACTGAAAAGGTTTGACTTGAGAGTGCACTGACAAGAGAGGTGAGTTTATCCAAATGTCACGACACTAGCTAATTTAAGAAGCATCAAATTCAAAATAACTGTATTTGACTTGTGTTTCCTTTCCACCATTCATCATGATGAAAATGATTTCTCTTCGCTCATGAGTTTGTATGCATGGTAACAACATTGCCAGTCAAGTCATTCTGACATCTTGAGAAAGTTACTGTAACGTTAGCTAGTCAAGTTAGCTAGTAAGCTATCTATCTGACTAACTAATTGCTATAATTGTCTTGTTAACAGCATGCGGATATTTATTTGGAATAAGCTTCGTTGAAACTTGATCAACTAAATTACTGCTGAACCCTTTGGCAAGCTACCAGAGGAAGCGTTTTCATGTTTATATATTGATGCGCGACAAGGAAATTAAACATTACAACTTACCCAGTGGAAATAAAACATTTACCGTTACAACATGTCGTCTTCAGAATGAGCACTGGACGAACTATGGAGGGCGCGGGCTGTGTGACCTGGTGGGGATTCAGTCCTGCGTTTGACCTCCTGCGCAGAGGTGAGGATGACGTGCCTTGACCCTGTTCTTCCTACGTCGTTCTTTTTTTAAATAGAAATACCACAATATAGCTAATACATACAGAAAAATACTTGCAGGAGATGTTATGTCAACTGCATTATCAGATAACATAAAGTATTATCGTTAGTGCTGCAGCTTCCAAGGCTTATCTTCTTATTTGGCAAAGTGAGATGTTATGTTGTATTTTTGTTTTAACCAGTGCAAAATGAATCCCTTACCCAAAACAATTGGGCACACACTGGTTGAATCAACATTGTTTCCGGGTCATTTCAATGAAATTACGTTGAACCAATGTGGAACAGATGTCGAATTGGTAGTGACTGTGAGTGAGCTTAGGTAAGGGATGCCATGGTGTCTTACCAGCTGTTTGCAACAATAATAAGCCACAATATTGCAAATTGCTGCATTTTAATCCCAATGTAAATCAATCCCCTTGTCATATTAATGGTGAAGTCTCTCTCTCCCCCCCCCCCCCCCCCCCTCCCCCCCCCCCCCCCCCCCCCCCCCCCCCCCCTCTCTCTCTCCCCMTCCCTCCCTCTCTCTCTCTCTCTCTCTCTCTCTCTCTCTCTCTCTCTCTCTCTTGCTCAGGCTCAGAGAGGCAGGAGGGTGAGGTAAATGTTTTACTGGTGGGCAGTGGCGACCCAAGACACATACTCAAGACCATTGCTGGCCTGAGAGACACAGATACCCTTCATGTGAGTTGCACCATGTGTAACCTTAATGTCTGACTGTCCCTGTTAGTAACACAATAACACCATAATGTCGCTGCGCTATGTTAATGGCATGTGCCTCTTGAGTGCCCAAACCAAGGGATTTCAGTCTTTCATGTCTTCAGTGGTCGGACCGAATTTGCAGCGCCAATATTAAGTCTATGGTTATCTTTTTTGTACTCCAGCAAAAAATGCCAAATAAACTATCACCTGTTTCTGTTTCCTGGCAGATATGGGTGATAGAGAATAGTATGGACGTGGTGGCTCGTCAACTGCTGCTCCTCTTTCTAGCTCTGACACCCCAGGAGAGCATGGGACTTCACGGTTAGTCCTTATAGCGATAATCCATAGACTATCCATAGAAACTGCAATAGAAAAATCTAAGTAGCCTTATATCCACTAATGGGATGCAAAAACGACATTATTTTCTGATGCATGTTGCAATACATTCTGACCTTGTAGTATGTTAAGGAAGCTTTAAATCCTATTGTACTTTGTGTGCTTAYTATACTGTGTCTGTATTCCCAGAAAAGACTGAGGTTTTCCTGGAGTTGTTTGGGAACAGTGAGGTCCGCAGTCAGACAGAGGAGACACTGAGACACGTGGCGTCACAACTGTCTCTCTCAGTCACTGAGACACTAGAAACACCCACAAATCCCTGCCTGGACACCACTCATCTCAGAGTGAGAAACTGTCCGTCTTTCTGCCTACCTATCTGTCAGAGTTCATATTTCAATTCTTGGAAATTGAGAAACTAATTTAAAAAAATATCTACCATCACAATAAATTTGGGGACAGAGTGAATATGAGGAATCTTATATTGATAAATGACCATTGAGCTTATAAACCAGTGTTCTTCCACCGTTTCCAATGCTTCAATGATCCATAATCCATAAATCCCATTTAACTTTAACAGTTCAAGGAGCGCGACGATTTGGACAGGATATTCAAGCAATGGATCCACCCTCCCCCATCTGCACGTTCTGCCCATGTATCAATAGCCAAGGCCTGGGACGGCCGGGTCCGGCAGCACCTGGGCACCCGCTATGACTCCAGGGCGGGCTGCTTCGACTGGGACCTCACCATGAAGCTACACCAGAAAGGGGTATGTATGTGTCAGCCTGCAGGTCCCATACATGGCTTGACAAAGATAGTGAAGTTGGCACATTATGGGACAAGGCTAGGTATGTGGCATAGTGCAGCACAATCAAGGGATGCTTTTGACACCACACCGATTGTCAGTGAATCAGACTATTAAAGTCCTCATGTTCTTTCCCTTTCCCCGCTCTCTCCTCCCATCAGTGTGGTGTCATCAACAAACAGCACTACAAACTATGGAGGGAGCGGGGCGTGGCCTTTGAGATGAGGGAGGGCATCTATCAAATGGCCAATGAGAGCTTACTCTCTACGCGAGTATTCAGTCATGTAAGTTATTGTTTCTTTGGTAAAACTATCAATGTGACGATTTTGTCAATGCCAATGTTGGGGTAAAGAATGGTGGTGTATCATGACCCTCTTCTTCCTTTGTGTGTGTGTGTGTGTGTGTGTGTGTGTGTGTGTGTGTGTGTGTGTGTGTGTGTGTGTGTGTGTGTGTGTGTGTGTGTGTGTGTGTGTGTGTGTGTGTGTGTGTGTGTATGCGTGTGTATGCGTGCCTGTGTGTAGAGGGGTGACAAAATGGCACTGAGGGGATACTGGGGAGACATTGTGTCCAGTCCTTACCTCTCCTTTGGCATCGAGACAGATGACGAGAAACTGCTGCAGAAACAGAATGGGCAACACGTCAAGGTAATAACATGTAATAACATTGTCTAAACATTGCAATTCTTTGTAATAACTTGTAATAATATTGCGTTTATTGTTAAAGGGTAGATATTGAGGAGATCATGCCTGAGGTATATCCAAATATTATATCTCATAAATAATTAAGCTTTATGTCTTTATCCTGTTATCCTGTATGTATGTACAGTACCAGTCAAAAGTTTGGACACACCTACTCATTCTATGCTTTTTCTTTATTTTTACTATTGTCTACATTGTAGAATAATAGTGAAGACATCAAAACTATGAAATAACACATATGGAATTATGTAATAACCAAAAAAGTGTTAAACAATTCAAATATATTTTATATTTGAGATTCTTCAAAGTAGCCACCCTTTGCCTTGATGACAGCTTTGCACACTCTTGGCATTCTCTCAACCAGCTTCATGAGGTAGTTACCTGGAATGCATTTCAATTAACAGGTGTGCCTTGTTAAAAGTTAATTTGTGGAATTTCTTTCCTTCTTAATGCGTTTGAGCCAATCAGTTGACAGACACATCTCAACATCAACTGTTCAGAGGAGACTGCGTGAATCAGGCCTTCATGGTCAAATTGCTGCAATGAAACCACTACTAAAGGACACCAATCAGAAAAAGAGACTTGCTTGGGCCAAGAAACATGAGCAATGGACATTAGAACGGTGGAAATCTGTCCTTTGGTCTGATGAGTCCAAATTGGAGATTTTTGGTTCCAACCACCGTGTCTTTGTGAGACGCAGAGTAGGTGAACGGATGATCCCCGCATGTGTGGTTCCCACCGTGAAGCATGGAGGAGAAGGTGTGATGGTGTGGGGGTGCTTTGATGGTGACACTGTCTGTGATTAATTTGGAATTCAAGGCACACTTAACCAGCATGACTACCACTGCATTCTGCAGCGAAATGCCATACCATCTGGTTTGCGCTTTTTGGGACTATCAATTGTTTTTCAACAGGACAATGACCCAACACACCTCCAGGCTGTGTAAGGGTTATTTGACCAAGAAGGAGAGTGATGGAGTGCTGCATCAGATGACCTGGCCTCCACAAGCACCCGACCTGAACCCAATTGAGATGTTTTGGGATGAGTTGGACCGCAGAGTGAAGGAAAAGCAGCCAGCAAGTGCTCAGCATATGTGGGAACTCCTTCAAGACTGTTGGAAAAGCAATCCTCATGAAGCTGGTCGAGAGAATGCCAAGAGTGTGCAAAGCTCTCATCATGGTAAAGGGTGGCTACTTTGAAGAATCTCAAATATAAAATATATTTGAATTTGTTTTACACTTTTTAGGTTACTACATGATTCTATATGTGTTATAGTATGTGTCATAGTTTTGTGTAACTATATGTGTCATAGTGTAATATGTGTAACTATATGTGTTATTTCATAGTTTTGATGTCTTTACTATTATTCTACAATGTAGAAAATAGTAAAAATATAGAAAAAACCTTGAATGAGTAGGTGTGTCCCAACTTTTGACAGGTGCTGTATGTATGTTTTTTTAATGAAAAACCATGTTTTCATCTAACCATTTTTATGCGTAAAGTACCTTTCGGATAGAAAACTCATAACAGGCTTGATAGAAACAGAAAATTGTCAGCAAACTTTCCAAGATGTTGACAATTTCGGGAAATAAATCTGGCGACAAATGGCAGTGGAAACGCTTTTTGGCGCAGTTGTTGATAAACGTCATGCCGAGGTAGACTGCAGTCACTTGATGCTATGTTGTGTGGTCCTGCCACTCGGACTTGGAAAAGCATGCAAAGAAGTCTACAAATGAAATACGTTATAATGACCTTCACAGGGTGGTGACAGTGCAAGTTGAAAGCTTGATGCTCATTTCCATTAAATATCAAGTGTCCTAATTTGTTTTCTGGTTACATGATTATCAGTGCTTGGCTGCCAATTGAGAATTACCCACTGGGCACAGATGTCAATTCAACGTGTATTCCACGTTGGTTCAACGTAATTTCATTGAAATGACGTGGAAACGATGTTGATTCAACCAGTGTGTGCCCAGTGGGATTGTTCTCTTATCCATAATCTCATCATGCACTGTATCTGCGAGCCGTTGGCTAGAATACATGTGCTCTCCAGACCAGAGTGGGCTAATCTGCTGTTTATCGCAATACTTTTTGTGGTAAAACCATTGAAAGAGTTAAAAATGGGATGGAAACACAAAAAAACGTTCATTTTTTTTATTGGGTCAATTGAAAAGTTGTGTGGCAAATTTTTGTTAAATGTGCACTGCAACATTACACCGTTTTTTATTCTCAAAAAGACAGTTTGATGGAAACACACCTCTGCCGGTAAAATGTGCATATCTATCGAATATTAGAATATTTGCTTGAAAATCTTTCGACAAATGAATGGAAACCTAGCTAGAGATATGATTTAAAATGTATCCATTTATTTTCCCCTCCCTCTCATGCCACGTTCTCTCCATCGCTGACAGACAGCCCAGGATATCTCGTATGTGAACGTGCAGGCGCTGTTCAAGTCTTTGTCCTGTAGAGGGGGCACTCCCCCTACCCAGACATGCAGTGAGGAGGGGAAAGAACTTGTAGCACTGGAGCCAGTGTCACAACCAGAGGCTCATCACAAATCACAAATCAACGGTAAAACTCCCAATGCTGAACATGGCCTTGAATAACACTGTTGTATACTATGTCCTGCTGCACTCAGCTATAGTATAATAAAGTTGGTGTTGACTGCAAAGTGTTATACCAGATACTTGACACAGTAAAATACTGTACAACTATTACACTATGTATTTTATCCTATAAAATTAATTGTATTATGTATATTTATTTTATCTTATACAATAAAACAATTTCAGAACTCATGCACCTGAATGGGGTGTCAGTGACTTTCCTGCCCCTGGACTCTCTCTCCAAACTGCCAGAGAAACAGAAATACTCCCACTTTTTCAACAGCATCTACTGTGCTGCCAGGTACTCCAGCAACGTTCCCTATTCATTTCAAAACATCGATTATCACACAAGCGTATTTATAAAAACCTATTACCGTTGTGAACTCCATGACCTGGAATGAGGAACAGTGTATTATGTGAAACTCAATCCCTTCTTGGGATCCTCACTCGAGCACTGAGGGTTACTGTGGTTCCACGGTTCTGCTGCCAGTGAGTTTCATAGCCTGTATCTCTCTCTCTCTCTCTCTTCCTCATTCCTCTTCTTCACTGTGAAGTATGGTGCACCATTTGAGCCCGACACTGAGACAGATTGCTGCACCCAAAGCCGCCCTCGTGGTGGAGCTGGCCAAGTGAGTTTCTGTCATACTTGTGACTGTTGCCATGGCAACACGCGGGACTTCTAGAAAAGACGGATTTACTTATTGTATTTCACTCATTGTATTTTACCGTCTTTGCAAATCAGTTTGTATTCACCCACACAATAATTGGTTCATTGCATATCATACTTTTAATTGCAATTAACATAAGAATATACACTTAAAATTGTCAACGGGTGATTTGCTGCTATTGACAGGTCACGATTTTTCCTATCCACTATTCCTGTGTTTGAGGCTGTTCAGTGACTGTGTCCTCTCCATATGTCTCAGGTACCTATTGGATCTTACCAAGGAGCAGGAGGCGGGGTTTGCCGAGAAAGTCGGTGACGTCGCCAAAGAGGCGGGGTTTGAGCCCTCACAGGAGGAGAAGAGGGATGTTTATGCCACGTTCACGCGACAGGAGGAGTGAATGTGTTCTGTTCCATCAGGCACGCTTTACTATGCTTTACTCCTCTGACACTTCAACCCGTTTGATTTGGTAGGAATTCAGTACTGCAAGAGGGGCAGAGCTATATACTGAAAATATGTACAGATGAGACCATTCTGTTCATTGTCGATTGAAAGCAAAGGTAACATTTTGTGAGTTCAATCATATTTTAGGCCTGTTGATCCATCTGTTTTGATATCACGTCTGTTCATTGCCTATTAAATGAAAGCACGACTGCTTCACGAATGATTCCATGGACCTGTAGTTGAGTTATACCCATTTGTAGCCTACCCAATTCCCTCTAGTGTTACAGAAGTAAGGATAACTTGTTTTGTTAAATATATACATGTTTTAATGAGTACTGTAATACATAGAATCTGTTTCAGTTAATGGCACACAGTAAATCGTGTCACCTCAATGAGTTCAAGAGAAAAATGTTGAGACATTGTTTTTGTAACGCTTTCCCGAAACAGAATATATGGTCTTCTTTCTTCACTGCTTCCACTGTGTGCTCACTTCCAGCGACCTCCAACCTTTCCCTTACCATGGACCTTTTTACTGCAGAGATAGAGGGAGCTTGGGTGTGAAAAAAGCAGAGGGTTTTCTAATGATCAATTAGCCTTTTAAAATGATAAACTGGGATTAGCTAACACAACGTGCCATTGGAACACAGGATTGATGGGTGCTGATAATGGGCCTCTGTACACCTATGTAGATATTCCATAAAAAAAATCTGCCGTTTCCAGCTACAATAGTCATTTACAACATAAACAATGTCTACACTGTATTTCTGATCAATTTGATGTTATTTTAAATGGACAAAAGAATGTGCTTTTCTTTCAAAATAAGGACATTTCTTGGTGACCCCAAACTTTTGAACGGTCGTACACACACAACCAGTCAAAAGTTTGGACACACTACTCATTCAAGGGTTTCTTTATTTGTACTATTTTCTACATTGTAGAATAATAGTGAAGACATCATAACTATATAATAACATATGGAATCATGTAGTAACCACAAAAAAGTGTTTCAAAATATATTTTAGAATCTTCAAAGTAGCCAACCTTTTCCTTGATGACAGCTTTGCACACTCTTGGCATTCTCTTAAGCAGCTTCACCTGGAATGTTTTTCCAACAGTCTTGAAGGAGTTCCCACATATGCTGAGCACTTGCTGGCTGCTTTTCCTTCACTCTGCGGTCCAACTTATCCCAAACCATCTCAATTGGGTTGTTGGGTGATTGTGGAGGCCAGGTCATCTGATGCAGCACTCCATCACTCTCCTTCTTGGTCAAATAGCTCTTACACAGCCCGGAGGTGTGTTGGGTCATTGTCCTGTAAAAAAACAAATTATAGTTCCACTAAGCACTAACCAGATGGGAAGGCGTATCGCTGCAGAATGCTGTGGTCGCCATGCTGGTTAAGCGTGCCTTGAATTCTAAATAAATCACTGACAGTGTCACCAGAAAAGCACCATCACACCTCCTCCTCCATGCTTCACGGTGGGAACCACACATGAGGAGATCATCCGTTCACCTACTCTGCATCTCACAAAGACACGGCGGTTGGAACCAAAAATATCAAATTTGGACTATAATGTCCATTGGTCGTGTTTCTTGGCCCAAGCAAGTCTTTTCTGATTGGTGTTCTTTAGTAGTGGTTTCTTTGCAGCAATTCGACCATGAAGGCCTGATGCACGCAGTTTCCTCTGAACAGTTGATGTTGAGATGTGTCTGTTACTTGACGTCTGGGAAGCATTTATTTGAGCTGCAATTTCTGAGGCTGGTAACTCTAATGAACTTATCCTCTGCAGCAGAGGTAAATCTGGGTCTTCCTTTCCTGTGGCGATCCTCATGAGAGCTAGTTTCATCATAGCGCTTGATGGTTTTTGCGACTGCAGTTGAAGAAACTTTCTTGAAATGTTCCGCATTGACTGACCTTCATGTCTTAAAGTAATGATGGACTGTCGTTTCTCTTTGCTTATTTGAGCTGTTCTTGCCATAATATGGACTTGGTCTTTTACCAAATAGGGCCATCTTCTGTACACCACCCCTACCTTGTCAAAACACAACTGATTGACTCAAAAGCATTAAGAAGGAAAGCAATTCCACAAGGCACACCTGTTAATTGAAATGCATTCCAAGTGACTACCTCATGGAGCTGGTTGAGAGAATGCAGAGTGTGCAAAGCTGTCATCAAGGCAAAGGGTGGCTATCTCAAATATAACATATATTTGGACTTGTTTAACACTTTTTTAGTCTACATGATTCGATAGGTGTTATTTCATAGTTTTGATGTCTTCACTTTTATTCGACAATGTAGAAAATAGTAAAAATAAAAAACCCTTGAATGAGTAGGTGTGTCCAAACTTTACTGGTACTGCATTATAAATCCTTACTTAACCTACATTTCCTGTCCTCTAACCCTATTCTGCTTTCAGGTATTAGAGGACACATTCAAAGTTAAAGGACACATTCAACGCTAAAATATTTTGTTTTCCTATTGGCAGCTGACTTTAATATATGTTCTATAAACATTCAGTGCTAAGGCAGACAGAATTGGAGAAATGCACTTACAATTTCTGGGCATGAGAAATTCTATTCAGAAGAACATTTATCTGCAAAAAAAATAATATAAAAAGGCATTTTAACACACATACCAAATACTTTAAGGGCTAACCAGACTAAAGAGGACATTCCAGGGGGGAAAACTACACTGAAACGTTAACGTAAATAACTGTGGTGTACAATCGCAGTCTCCTCACCTCGTATTTCTGTCGTCTCGTCTTTTCAGTCAGGTCAAATTTGTCTGACTCAAGCTGGTAAATCCACTCCCACATCTCTTTAGCTCTCTCCCTGAGAAGACACAGAGCATTAGGAGTCAGAGAAGGAGGACTTGTACTCTCAATCGTTGCTCACTCGGGAGAACAAGGACTTTGATAATGCAAGTGAAGTTCATTGAAGCCTACTATTCCATGTGAAGGTGTAAGAACCAACGCTGGAGATGAGAAGCAGGTACGGGGAGTCAACATTTAATATAGCACAGATATTGACCAGCGTCAGCACCGGGTACCATAACGACATACGAACATCAATCCTGAAGCAGGGAACAGAGCTTGGGAACAGACAGATATAGGGGAGGTAATGACACAGGTGATTGAGTCCAGGTGAGTCCAATAATTGCTGATGCGTGTGATGGGGGAAGGCAGGTGTGCGTAATGATGGTGGCAGGAGTGCACAATGCTGGGGAGCCTGGCGCCTTTGAGCGCCAGGGAGGGGGAGTGGGAGCAGGCATGACAGAAGGCTCTGGCTCCGATTTTAAGTATCCCCTTTCACTGCTTCAGCAATAAATAATACATTCCAATCTCTAAGATGGCATTAATTCCCTTTTCATACTATCATCCCGAACCGTACTGGGCTAACTCAGTTATTTTCTTTTCAAATTGTATTTTCATCTTAAACAGCACGGTCCAAGACCTATGGTAGATGCGTAGCCAGGCCAGCGCAGTACAGCTCGGCTCAGCTTGGCTCGGCTCAGTAGTCCAAAAAGGATATCACTGACCTCAGGCCGTCCTCTCTCAGGTTGTCAATGGCGAGGGGTGTGCGTCTCTCCGCCAGTGTCTTCTTCTTGATCTCCCTCCCTGTTTGTCTCTTCCCCCTCCTCTGCTCTGCCTGGGGGGGGGGGGGCATCATCACCCACAACTCGATCAGTGAATAAACCAGCACTACGAGGGTTAATTCAGTTAACACATATTTCATACACACACATTTTCCCTCCTACACATACACACACACACAAACTAAAGCACCTTCAGTATACTGTAAACACTTACAACCAACAAAGTGTAAGCATTGGTAAAGATGATGCTTAAGAGCTGTTCCACTATATCATTAGCATTCTGACCTTTGCCAAGAAACCCCCAAAGTGAGCCCCCATGTTAGAGAGCACTTTCTTCTTCTTGGCGTCGTCATCCGCCCGCTTCTTGGCTTCTTCGTCCTCCTTCCTCTGCCGCTCTTCCTGAGTACCAAAAATCAAATATTTTTTACAATAGTTTTATCATATCAACACGTATTCAATTGATTTCCGTGACTAATTGTTTTTGACTGCCAATGAACATTTACAACAGGTGCCTCGATGGTGCTAGCTTAAGCAGATGCTCTGTATTGCGGCTTAGGCCTACCGCGATTCTCGTCTGTCTGTCCCGTTCTTTTTCTGCTCGCACGCGCTGCTGCTCCGCTCTCTCTGATCTGCGGTTGTCCTGGAATAGAAACCAAGTGCAGACTCGCCTCGTAATAGCCATTAAGTCCTTAATTTATACATACCACTACACTAATCACATATCAGCCTTTCCCTAAACACATACATTATTCCCGGACATAGACTTGTCCATGGAGAATCGATGTATATACTGTGTACACTATAGAGAGAGAGAGAGAGAGAGAGAGAGATGCCTGCAACAAGCACATTAAATGAAACATTAAACAAAACATACAAGAGAGAGCGAGAGAGAGAGAGAGAGAGAGAGAGAGAGAGCGATGGGGTGATTGACCTACAATCCGGTCCTTGAGTCCAATGAGCTCTTCCTCTTCTTTCTTCCTCTGGTCAAAATGGACGTCGATCAGGGTCTGCAGCTCCAGAAGATCCTTCTCCATTCTTTTCCTGTGGATGTCCTGTCACAAACCAGAGTTCATGAATACAAGTAGTAAATCAATAAAAGGGTCTATATATACATAAGGGACCATTTTCCACAACCCAGGTTAAGTTAAGTCCCGGACTAATAAACATTTTCATTGGAGACTATTGAGAATGCTTTTTCGATCAGGACTATGATTAATCTGGGTCTGGGAAACTGTCCGTAAGTGTGATCAGAAAAGTAAAACAAAAACACAGATAAAACCCACATGTCGGCTCACGTCAAAGTCCACCCTATCCCCCTCAGGATTTTTGGGGGCAGCGAGCTGGGAGACCATGGGCCTGTTAAAACAAGATGAAGTAAATGAGTTACATCAGGATTAAACACACTGACAACCTAAATGCCAAACTACTAAATATACTTAAATTACTACTAAAGTATTTGCCTTTGTTAAACTGTGCATGTTGTACTTTGTACTGTAAAGATACATTCAATTAAAATTGTTCTATTTACTGATATGCTTTGTATTCAGATACAATATGAAATCAAACTTCAGTAGACGGTTTTACCAGACACAGATTAGGCCTAGTCCTGGACTAAAAGGTGCTTTCAATGAAGATTCTCCATCGAGAATATTTTTTGGCCAGGACTAGGCCTAATCTGTCTGGGAAACCGGCCCCAAGTGTTCTGTGTCATGACAGAGCAAATCCTCAAAAGAAAAAGAAACACGACTTAATTCACAAATTTAGCAGTAACTGTTAACTTGTGAAGACAGACATACTTGTATTTAGGACGTTCCACTTCTTCTTAGTACAAGGAGTGAAAGAAATGACAGAGAAAATCAATATCAAACCAAAACACAACTAATACTTTGCAATGGTCGATTTCAACTTCCTTGTAGGTAATTGGGTTGAGTGGGACTGGGATATCATCCTTCAAATTTGTTTATTCAAATGAGAAATAAATGATAATCAGATATAACACACCAACAATTAACATGTTTACAATGGTGAACAAACTATTACAAAATAGGTAGGAGGGGAGAAAGGGAAAGTCAGACAGCATTAGAAGATACTTGAAGTCAGGCAGGTATGTTTGTGCACAACAGTGGTGTCTATTCATGGGTGCAAAGGGAAGCTTAGCTTCCCCAAAAAATTGACCAAGATAAAAAAAAAACATACAAAATAACTTATCTTTCGTCTCAATGTGTTTCATAAATGTTCTTCAATTCGCAAGGTCGCACCGGTGAAAGCATACGAGCGAACATAACAGCGCCCCTCTGTTTCAGCATGTATAGCCCATCTATCTGATGCTCTCTGGTCAAAAATAGTATGACATTGTTGCTGCCCATAGCATTGAATACAAGGGAAGCCAGCGAGCAAAAAAGTATAAAATAATAGCCAATCAGCGTTGAGTTAAACTGAGTGAGCTCAGCTGTGAATGGTCCTGGCGCACCAAAACAAAGGAGTCAAGGGAAGTCAGTTTGAAGCCAAACATCATTGACAGAAAAAAATTGTTGCATTGTTGTGTCTATATCCTCCGGTGGCTAGCTAGCTAAAATCGTCCCTTTCTTAAATTAGCGATGGATGGAGATAGGGATTTGAGCATGTGGTTTTACTTAATTCTCCGTACTGGCCAATGATTATAACGGCGATTCTGATCCAACCATAAATTCATATATTGTACCCCTGGCCTTAGAGGATGGAAGTTCAATGTAGCTAGATGGATGTAGTAGACTAATGATAACTAGCTGGCCTGGCGCATCGTTGCTCATTAAATGAAATGAAGTAGCGAGCAAGCATTTTAGCCAGATAGCCTAGCACAACAAAATCGAAAAGCATGTACTATAGCCTGTTTAGGGAACATGAAAGAGGTGGATGGCATTGGCGTTTCTCTACAAGTAGGGTGAGTCAACATGGTTTTCTACTTGCAAGGACACACACACACACACACACCACAGACACACACACACACACAGACAGAAATCAATAACATGGACAGCCACATCATATTTAGCTGACATTGACTGTAGTAAATAGTTTTTGCTATCTTTTAGTTGTCATTGTATTAGACTAAGCATATGTGATTAGATGATGTTGAAATGTTGAAGTTGAAAGGGCGCTTGAATAGTGGCGGCAGCGCCTGTTTTTTTTGCAATTTTTTAAATATATTTTTTTATTTAACCTTTATTTATTAACTAGGCAAGTCAGTTAAGAACAAATTCTTATTTACAATGACGGCCTACACCGGCCAAACCCAGGCGACGCTGCCCTATGGGACTCCCAATCACGGCCGGTTGTGACACAGCCTGGACTTGCGGTAACTCTCCATGGTTCTAAATCAATATTCTTTTAATAGTCCGAAAATGTCATAAGCATTAACTTTCTTGACCATGTTGTAGGTCATGTAACTGTTTGTTACATGCAATATGCTTTGTGGACTTCACCGGACAGTTTTTTCTCTCCGATTTTGTGATGAAACAAAAGGCGTGATTGAATTTATTCTGCCACTGTGTCTGTCTTCTTATTGTCTCAGCCTTAGGCCAATATATCATAGTGGAAAGGCATATGAACTAACAGGTTAAAGAGCAAACACAATTATCACAACACATACAGTAGGTTGTAATATAGATTTTTTTTTTCTGGCTTCCCCGAGGATTTTACCCACGCACCACTACTGGTGTACAACACCTGACACTCTCTGTACTCTAAATGTTCTGGCTCTGTTCACCAGGATCAACACCAGGCCCAGGGTGAGAGGGAGAGACAGGGGAGAGGGAGAAACAGGGGACAGCCATGAATGGATCCAGGGGACACAAAATAACTTATGTGGGGTAATGTTCATAAAACTTTACCATTGAGTTCATTACTCACAAACCCTCCATGATCGATGGGTGGTATTATTTGCTGTCCCTGAATATGAGGTTGACAGACATAGCAAAATACTATGTCTCTGAGTTTCCAGATAGTGGATTCAACGTGGTGGTAAAGTTTATGAGCAGGCCCTTTGTTGTAACATATTCAACTGATAAGAGAATGTCGCTCTTGTTGAGGAACATGTTCACCCCTCTCATGGGCACGGCCAGCAGCAAGAAGCAGAGTCACAATCATATGTCCCTTCTAGAGAGATTGGTTGAGGGCATTCACTGTAATGTTTCAGGGTCTAAATGGAGTAATAATATTGGGAGGATGTGTAACATCAAGGATCATGTTAACATAAAGTTGTGACTCACCTCCTTCCTCGTCCTCTGTGGAGCGAGTAGGTGAGAAAAATAACAGGTAAGAGAGGAGTGGGTGACATTGAGACAAAAATACAAGTGACAGAAAATACCCTTACCCTCCTGCTGATCCCTTATTAAAAAAAAGAGAAAATATGTGTTATCAGTTTTAAATACATATGAACAACAAAGTATTACATGTAGTTATAGAATATCACTAATAGTTCTTTGAATTAGAATAGTTGATGATTACTCACTCGTTCTCTTCCTCTATGTCAGACATAGTTACTCTGAAGAGAGAGAGGGGGAGGGAGAGAGAGAGAGAGAGAGATGTGTGCAACAAACACAATAAACAAAACGGATGACTCAGATGACCATTAGGAGAAACTACAGCATTGAAATTATCAAAGGATCACGATCTCACTGTAAACTGACCGTGCTAGCAGTGGGTGAAATGAGTAGCCATGACTATAGCAAATTGAGCCCATGTCAAGTGTGTGTGTTTGTCGGGGGGGGGGGGGGTAAACTACACGGGTAAACGTGGGAAGATGTTTTTATTGCGAAGGTTGAGATGCGGGAAAGACCATTGTAAATAATGGAATAGAAGGGGACAGAGAGGCTGAGGGTGTGGCGGTATCAAGTTGCCCAGGATAAGAGGGGCATCAGCCGCTGAATTCCACTCAGTTGATTTAATTTACAAGAGTAACAGCAAGATGGAGAGATTTAGATGGGCCCCCATGCCACGATTTACACTAGCCAAATCAATTATGATAACTTTATCGCCTTGCACTGGGCTGAATTGTGGAGATAGCTTAAACACATAAAGTCACAATGTAAATAAGACCTGTATTGCTATGATACAGTCAGATCCAAAATGATTTACCCCCTTGATAAAGATGAGCAAAAAAGACTGTATAAAATAAATTCTACAAATACTGAGCTATTGCATGCCAAAAAAAGAATTGTATACAATTTATAGAATTGTATACTAATACAATTGCTCAGAGAAATAGATTTTGTTAACAAGTAATACGTTTTTTTCTCTCAAAAAGATTACGGCACTTAGCCTTTTTCTAAAACATTTTATGAGATTGGAGGACACATTTGGTATTTTCTATTTTATTAGGATCCCCATTAGCTGTTGCAAAAGCAGCAGCTACTCTTCCTGAGGTCCACACAAAACATGAAACATGACATAATACAGAACATTAAATTAATAGACAACAGCTCAAGAACAGAACTACATTCATTTTTTAGGCACACGTAGCACACGTAGCCGACATATCAATATATACACACAAACTATCTAGGTCAAATAGGGGAGAGGCGTTGTGCCGTGAGGTGTTGCTTTATCTGTTTTTGTAAACCAGGTTTGCTGTTCACTTGAGCAATATGGGATGGAATGGAGTTCCATGCAATAATGGCTCTATATAATACTGTACGCTTTCTTGACTTTGTTCTGGATTTGGGGACTGTGAAAAGACCTCTTGTGGCATGTCTGGTGAGGTAAGGGTGTACTGTATGTGTCAAAGCTGTGTGTATGTTGACTATGCAAACAATTCTTTGATTTTAAACACATTCATGTTTCATCTTCATCTTTCATCTTATGAAAAGAAGGGATGCAGTCAGTCTCTCCTCAACTCTTAACCAAGAGAGACTGGCATGCATAGTATTTATATCAGCCCTCTGATTACAATGAAGAGCAAGACATGCTGCTCTGTTCTGGGCCAGCTGCAGCTTAACTAAATCAAATCAAATCAAATTTTATTAGTCACATACACATGGTTAGCAGATGTTAATGCGAGTGTAGCGAAATGCTTGTGCTTCTAGTTCCGACAATGCAGTAATAACCAACAGTAATCTAACCTAACAATTCCACACTACTACCTTACACACACACACAAGTGTAAAGGGATAAAGAATATGTACATAAAGATATATGAATGAGTGGTGGTACAGAACGGCATGGCAGATGCAGTAGATGGTATAGAGTACGGTATAATTACATATGAGATGAGTACTGTAGGTTGTAAACATAAAGTGGCATAGTTTAAAGTGGCTAGTGGTACATGTATTGCATAAAGATGGCAAGATGCAGTAGATGATATAGAGTACAGTATATATACATATGAGATGGGTAATGTAGGGTTTGTAAACATTGTATTAAGTGGCATTGCTTAAAGTGGCTAGTGGTACATTTTTACATAATTTCCATCAATTCCCATTTTTAAAGTGGCTGGAGTTGAGTCAGTATGGTTGGCAGCGGCCGCTAAATGTTAGTGGTGGCTGTTTAACAGTCTGATGGCCTTGAGATAGAAGCTGTTTTTCAGTCTCTCGGTCCCTGCTTTGATGCACCTGTACTGACCTCGCCTTCTGGATGATAGCGGGGTGAACAGGCAGTGGCTTGGGTGGTTGTTGTCCTTGATGATCTTTATGGCCTTCCTGTGACATCGGGTGGTGTAGGTGTCCTGGAGGGCAGGTAGTTTGCCCCTGGTGATGCGTTCTGCAGACCTCACTACCCTCTGGAGAGCCTTACGGTTGTGGGCGGAGCAGTTGCCGTACCAGGCGGTGATACAGCCCGACAGGATGCTCTCGATTGTGCATCTGTAGAAGTTTGTGAGTGCTTTTGGTGACAAGCCAAATTTCTTCAGCCTCCTGAGGTTGAAGAGGGCTGCTGCGCCTTTCTTCACAACGCTGTCTGTGTGGGTGGACCAGTTCAGTTTGTCCGTGATGTGTACACCGAGGAACTTAAAACTTTCCACCTTCTCCACTACTGACCCGTCGATGTGGATAGGGGGTGCTCCCTCTGCTGTTTCCTGAAGTCCACAATCATCTCCTTTGTTTTGTTGACGTGGTATGAGGTTATTTTCCTGACACCACACTCCGAGGGCCTCACCTCCTCCCTGTAGGCCGTCTCGTCGTTGTTGGTGATCAAGCCTACCACTGTAGTGTCATCCGCAAACTTGATGATTGAGTTGGAGGCGTGCATGGCCACGCAGTCGTGGGTGAAACAGGGAGTACAGGAGAGGGTCAGAACGCACCCTTGTGGGGCCCCAGTGTTGAGGATCAGCGGGTGGAGATGTTGTTACCTACCCTCACCACCTGGGGGCGGCCCGTCAGGAAGTCCAGGACCCAGTTGCACAGGGCGGGGTCGAGACCCAGGGTCTCGAGCTTGATGACGAGTTTGGAGGGTCTATGGTGTTAAATGCTGAGCTGTAATCGATGAACAGCATTCTCACATGGGTATTCCTCTTGTCCAGATGGGTTAGGGCAGTGTGCAGTGTGGTTGCGATTGCGTCGTCTGTGGACCTATTGGGTCGGTAAGCAAATTGGAGTGGGTCTAGGGTGTCCGGTAGGGTGGAGGTGATATGGTCCTTGACTAGTCTCTCAAGCACTTCATGATGACGGAAGTGAGTGCTACGGGGCGGTGGTCGTTTAGCTCAGTTACCTTAGCTTTCTTGGGAACAGGACACAATGGTGGCCCTCTTGAAGCATGTGGGAACAGCAGACTGGGATAAGGATTGATTGAATATGTCCGTAAACACACCAGCCAGCTGGTCTGCGCATGCTCTGAGGACGCGGCTGGGAATGCCGTCTAGGTCTTACCTTGCAGCACTCAACCACACGACTGGACAATAATCAAGATAAGACAAAACTATAGCCTGCAAGACTTGCTTTTTGTGGTGTGGTGGTGTCTTTATTACTGGCCACCCATTCCAAAACAGACTGCAACTCTTTGTTAAGGGTTTCAGTGACTTCATTAGCTGTGGTTGCTGATGTGTACATAGTTGAGTCATCAGCATACATGGACACACATGCTTTGTTTAATGGCAGTGGCAGATCATTGATAAAAAAGAAAAGAGTAGGGCCTAGAGAGCTAGAGAGGTACACCACACTTTACAAGTTTAACATTAGAGAAGCTTCCATTAAAGAAAGCCCTTTGAGTTCTATTAGATAGATAGATAGCTCTGAATCCATGATATGGCAGAGGTTGAAAAGCCATAACACATACATTCTTTTAACAACAGGTTATGATCAATAATATCAAAGGCTGCACTGAAATCTAACAGTACAGCTACCATAATCTTATTATTGTCAATTTCTTTCAACCAATCATCAGTCATTTGTGTGAGTGCAGTACATGTTGAGTGCCCTTCTCTATAAGCATGCTGAAAGTCTGTTGTTAATTTGTTTACAGAGAAATAGCATTGTATTTGGTCGAACACAATTTTTTCCAACAGTTTGCTAAGAGCTGGCAGCAAGCTTATAGGTCTACTGTTAGAACCAGTAAAGGCCACTTTACCACTCTTGGGTAGCGGAATTGCTTTGGCTTCCCTCCAGGCCTGAGAACAAAGACTTTCCTCTAGGCTCAGATTAAAGATATGACAGATAGGAGTGGCTATGGAGTCAGCTGCCATCCTCAGTAGCTTTCCATCTAAGTTGTCAATGCCAGGAGGTTTGTCATTAACAATAATTTGATCGATAACAATAATTTTGACACCTCCCTCCCACACTGACTTTACACAGTTCAAACTTGCAATGCTTTTCTTTCATTATTTGTTTTTTTATGCATGAATACGATGGCTCACTGTTCGTTGTTGGCATTTCCTGCCCAAGTTTGCCCACTTTGCCAATGAAGTAATCATTCAAATAATTGGCAACATCAAATGGTTTTGTGATGAATAAGCCATCTGATTCGATGAAAGATGGAGTTGAATTTGTCTTTCTACCCATAATTTCATTTAAAGTACTCCAAAGTTTTTTTTACATCATTCTTTATATCATTGATCTTGGCATCATAATACCGTTTCTTCTTCTTTTTGTTGAGTTTAGTTGCAAAATTTCTCAGTTTGCAGTAGGTCAGCCAGTCAGATATGCAACCAGATTTTTTAGCCATCTCTTTCAACCATACAGTTTTTCAATTCCTCATCAATCCATGGAGCCTTAACAGTTCTAACAGTCAGATTCTTAAGTGCAGTGTCTGGATGCTCCTTATTAATCACATCAGACCAACAAATGTTTTTAACACCATCCACATAAGAGTCACAGCAAAATCTTTTGTATGATCTCTTATATACTATTTTAGGCCCAGCGTTTGGAACTTTGGCGTTCCTGGATATAGCCACTATATTGTGATCACTGCATTCAATGGGTACGGATACAGCTTTAGAACAAAGTTCTTCAGTATTAGTGAAAATGTGATCGATACATGTGGATGATCTTTTTCCTGTAGTGTTTGTAAACACCCTGGTAGGTTGATTAATAACCTGAACCAGATTACAGGTACCGGTTACAGTGAGAAGCTTCCTCTTGAGCGGACAGCTTGATGAAAACCAGTCAATATTCAGGTCCCCAAGAAAGTAGACCTCTCTGTTTACATCCCATACCACATTAAGCATTTCACACACATTATTAAGATACTGACTGTTAGCCCTTGGTGGACTATAGCAACACCCCAAAAGAAAAGCCTTTAGACGTACCAAGTGAACATGCAACAGCAACACTTCAATAACACTTGACACATTGGGAGGGATCTTAGATCATTCCTCCATACAGAATCTTTCCAGATCCTTGATATCATTCATCTGCACCTATGGACTGCCCTCTTCAATTCAATGCACAGGTTTTCAATGGGGTTAAAGTCCAGAGGCAGAGATGGCTATTGCAAAATGTTTATTTTGTGGTCAATTAACCATTTGGAGTGGCTTGTGAAAGTATTCCTCCCCCCTTGGCATTTTTCCTACTTTATTGCCTTACAACCTGGAATTAAAATGAATTTTTGGGGGGGTTTGTATCATTTGATTTACACAACATGCCTACCACTTTGAAGATGCAAAATATTTTTTATATAATGCAAAACAACTGAAAACTTGAGCGTTCCTAACTATTCACCCCCCCCAAAGTCAATACTTTGTAGCCACCTTTTGCAGCAATTACAGCTGCAAGTCTCTTGGAGTATGTCTCTATAAACTTGGCACATCTAGCCACTGGAATTTTTGCCCATTCTTCAAGGCAAAACTGCTCCAGCTCCTTCAAGTTGGATGGGTTCCGCTGGTGTACAGCAATCTTTAAGCTTTAAGTCATACCACAGATTCTCAATTGGATTGAGGTCTGGGCTTTGACTAGGCCATTCCAAGATATTTAAATGTTTCCCGTTAAACCACTCGAGTGTTGCTTTAGCAGTATGCTCAGGGTCATTGTCCTGCTGGAGGGTGAACCTCCGTCCCAGTCTCAAATCTCTGGAAGACTGAAACAGGTTTCCCTCAAGAATTTCCCTGTATTTAGTGCCATCCATCATTCCTTCAATTCTGACTAGTTTCCCAGTCCCTGCTGATGAAAAACTTCCCCACAGCAAGATGCTGCCACCACCGTGCTTCACTGGGATGGTGTTATCGGGGGGATGAGAGGTGTTGTGTTTGCGCCAGACATAGCGTTTTCTTTGATGGCCAAAAAACTAAATTTTAGTCTCATCTGACCAGAGTACCATATTCCATGTGTTTGGGAAGTCTCACACATGCCTTTTGGCGAACACCAAACGTGTTTCCTTATTTTATTCTTTAAGCAATGGCTCTTTCTGGCCACTTCCGTAAAGCCCCGCTCTGTGGAGTGTACAGCTTAATGTGGTCCTATGGACAGATACTCCAATCTCCACTGTGGAGCTTTGCAGCTGCTTCAGGGTTATCTTTGGTCTTTTTGTTGCCTCTCTGATTAATGTCCTCCTTGCCTGGGCCGTGAGTTTTGGTGGGCGGCCCTCTCTTGGCAGGTTTGTTGTGGTGCCATATTCTTTCCATTTTTTAATAATGCATTTAATAGTGCTCTGTGGGATGTTCAAAGTTTCTGATATTTTTGTATAACCCAACCCTGATCTGTACAACTTTGTCCCTGACCTGTTTGGAGAGCTCCTTGTTCTTCATGGTGCCGCATGCTTGGTGGTGCCCCTTGCTTAGTGGTGTTGCAGACTCTGGGGCCTTTCAGAACAGCTGTATATATACTGAGATCATGTGACAGATCATGTGACACTTAGATTGCACACAGGTGGACTTTATTTAACTAATTAAGTGACTTCTGAAGGTAATTGGTTTGCCACCAGATCTTATTTAGGGGCTTCATAGCAAAGGGGGTGAATACATAAGCACGCACCACTTTTCCGTTTTTTATTTTTTAGATTTTTTGAAACAAGTTAGTTTTTTCATTTCACGTCACCAATTTGGACTATTTTGTGTATGTCCATTACATGAAATCCAAATAAAAATCAATTTAAATTACAGGTTGTAATGCAACAAAATAGGAAAAATGCCAAGGGAGAAGAATACTTTTGCAAGGTACTGTATTTGTGGATTTTATGTTGTGCTTGAGATATTGTCTTGCTGGAATATCCACTTGCGGTCAAGTTTCAGCCAGGTTTTTTTGGGCTAAAATGTCCTTGTACTGGGTAAAGCCCATGATGCGGTTAACCTTAAAGAGGACCCCAGGACCATCAATGACCCACCAACCATATTTTACAGTAGGTATGGGTTTTTTTTCTACATATGCATTCTCATGTTGACACCAAAACCCACCGCTGGTGTGCGTGGCCAAAGAGTTGAATTCATGTCATCCAATAAATGTAAACGCCTGAAGTTTGCTAAACGACATTGGCACTTAGATTGGAACCAGTGCTCTGGTCATATGACATGAAGATAGAGCTCTTTGGCCATCTCATAAAACGATTCAGAAAAAGGCTCAGTGCCGTTATCCTCGCAAGGTGAGGTATTGAAAGTTATTGAAAACAGGGGTGCCAATATATATTTGAGAAAAAAAACATGAATACTTGTTAAACAATATCTATTTTTCTTGAGAAATTGTATTCGTATAAAATAATATAAATTTTGTAATTTTTTGGAGCATACGATATACAGTGGGGAGAACAAGTATTTGATACACTGACAATTTTGCAGGTTTTCCTACTTACAAAGCATGTAGAGGTCTGTAATTTTTATCATAGGTACACTTCAACTGTGAGAGAAGGAATCTAAAACAAAAATCCAGAAAATCACATTGTATGATTTTTTAAGTAATTAATTTGCATTTTATTGCATGACATAAGTATTTGATACATCAGAAAAGCAGAACTGAATATTTGGTACAGAAACCTTAGTTTGCAATTACAGAGATCATACGTTTCCTGTAGTTCTTGACCAGGTTTGCACACACTGCAGCAGGGATTTTGGCCCACTCCTCCATACAGACCTTCTCCAGATCCTTCAGGTTCGGGGCTGTCGCTGGGCAATACGGACTTTCGGCTCCTCCAAAGATTTTCTATTGGGTTCAGGTCTGGAGACTGGCTAGGCCACTCCAGGACCTTGAGATGCTTCTTACGGAGCCACTCCTTAGTTGCCCTGGCTGTGTGTTTCGGGTCGTTGTCATGCTGGAAGACCCAGCCACGACCCATCTTCAATGCTCTTACTGAGGGAAGGAGGTTGTTGGTCAAGATCTCGCGATACATGGCCCCATCCATCCTCCCCTCAATACGGTGCAGTCGTCCTGTCCCTTTGCAGAAAAGCATCCCCAAAGAATGATGTTTCCACCTCCATGCTTCACGGTTGGGATGGTGTTCTTGGGGTTGTACTCATCCTTCTATTCCTCCAAACACGGCGAGTGGAGTTTAGAGCAAAAAGCTCTATTTTTGTCTCATCAGACCACATGACCTTCTCCCATTCCTCCTCTGGATCATCCAGATGGTCATTGGCAAACTTCAGACGGGCCTGGACATGCGCTGGCTTGAGCAGGGGGACCTTGCGTGCGCTGCAGGATTTTTAATCCATGACGGCGTAGTGTGTTACTAATGGTTTTCATTGAGACTGTGGTCCCAGCTCTCTTCAGGTCATTGACCAGGTCCTGCCGTGTAGTTCTGGGCTGATCCCTCACATTCCTCATGATCATTGATGCCCCACCCCAGAGGTGAGATCTTGCATGGAGCCCCAGACCGAGGGTGATTGACCGTCATCTTGAACTTCTTCCATTTTCTAATAATTGTGCCAACAGTTGTTGCCTTCTCACCAAGCTGCTTGGCTATTGTCCTGTAGCCCATCCCAGCCTTGTACAGGTCTACAATTTATCCCTGATGTCCTTACACAGCTCTCTGGTCTTGGCCATTGTGGAGAGTTGGAGTCTGTTTGATTGAGTGTGTGGACAGGTGTCTTTTATACAGGTAACGAGTTCAAACAGGTGCAGTTAATACAGGTAATGAGTGGAGAACAGGAGGGCTTCTTAAAGAAAAACTAACAGGTCTGTGAGAGCCGGAATTCTTACTGGTTGGTAGGTGATCAATACTTATGTCATGCAATAAAATGCAAATTAATTACTTAAAAATCATACAATGTGATTTTCTGGATTTTTGTTTTAGATTCCGTCTCTCACAGTTGAAGTGTACCTATGATAAAAATGACAGACCTCTACATGCTTTGTAAGTAGGAAAACCTGCAAAATCGGCAGTGTATCAAATACTTGTTCTCCCCACTGTAGCTCAGTATTTGTATTATTTAGTTGTATACAGTCTTTTTTGCTAATTTTTTATCAAGGGTGCCAATAATTTTGTACCTGACTGTATATCACATGCATTTCCTCCCTTTTATACACAACTTGGAAGCCAATTTATATCCCAGTTATTTGTTATTTCAATAGGTTTGAATGTAAAGTCTACTTTATATACTGTAGGAGATCCTGTATATAGTCAGATTCAAAATTAGATTCATATTCATATTGGCCTAGCCTATACAGATTTAATGATTAATAAACATCCAGACCAATGCAGACCAGACAGCAGAACAATGAGACAATTTCCTGACACCATCCCTAGATTACCCACAGTCAACAACTGGAGAGCTGCCTAGACCAACTTCCTTTGAGAGCATTAACTTGGAAGATCAAGGAATCAAGCCCGTTGAGTCATTTCTATCCCTCTATAGTTAGCATTTAGCCCTGACCTCAATGGATCAGTATGTGTGACTGAACAAACATGGTGCTGGAACGAAAGACAGACAGAGGATTGGGGAAGGATCACATCACATTGCTTGATTATTTCAGTGTGTTAGTCGGTTAAAGACACACAGACTGACAGACAGACAGACAGACAGACAGACAAACTGACAGATAGATGGAAAGACATGCAGACAGACAGACAGAGCCAGATGAATAATCACTTAGAGCAGGGATGGGCAACTGCAGTCCTCGGAGGCCGGACTGGTGTCACACTTTTTCCCCATCCCGAACAAACACAGCTGATTAAACTAATTGCATTCTAAACTGAAGATCATGATTAGTTGATTATTGGAGTCAGGTGTGTTAGCTGGGGCTGGGGCAAAAGTGCGACAACAATCTGGCCCCCGAGGACTGGAATTGCCCATCCCTAACTTAGAGCAACAGTGGACTGGTGGTTTGAATGTCATTACAGTAAAACACCCGTGACAGGTTTCATGCAAAGTCTTGTTGCAGTGCGGTACACTGCATTACTGGCAATGTGCCTTTGAAAGGCAATTTCCCCAACGTTCGATGAGATTGCATTCATGGTAAATGCTCCCGATGTCGGCTCAAACAGCATTGCAACACGCCCAGTAATAAATCCCGGCCTTTGTTTTAGACAAGATGGTGCACATACATTTAAGCATAGAAAACACATGAACACAAGTTCCTATACACAAACAGTGCTTCCAGTTTGGTAGATGCTAGAGGTTGAAGGAACATTCCTTAAATAGGCCTACAATATTTGGTTTAGCTCATCCAACTACTTCCATGCTAAGTAACTTCAGCAAAGACATAGCGTTCAACCACCAAAAACAATTGCCGGCATCAACACCACATATTGAATCACGACACCAGTCAAATTTCTCAGACGTATATAGTTCTTGTGGGAATAACTTACTCTCAGGTACTTATAACTACAGAGTCGCTGTAGCTTCAGTTGCTATAGCCTGACAACAAGCAACATTCAAACACAGCACAGTGAGAACAATGAAAACGGTGAGAATTCTTACCAGCCCCAAGAATAAAGATGGAAAAGACAATGGTGCTTACTGGTGATGAGAGAAGAGCGGGAGTGCACAGAACTGACTGGGGCTTATATAGTGAATAGGGGGTCCAGGGGAGAGGTTACGATGAGTTAAAAGTGTGTGTGTGTGTGTGTGTGTGTGTGTGTGTGTGTGTGTTGTGTGTGTGTGTGTGTGTGTGTGTGTGTGTGTGTGTGTGTGTGTGTGTGTGTGTGTGTGTGTGTGTGTGACAGAGGGGATTGGCTGGATTATTGGAGGATTTTGGGTGAGCAAACTGAGGTCTGATAGGCAGGATAATGAGTCACAGGGATCAACGCTGACATCCCATCTGAAACAAGAGACAACGGGACAGGTGGAGGGATAGACAGACAGAGTGTACGACCACTTGCCTGGCTACCCATCCACATTGCTCCGGCCAACTGACGTTTCTTCTCCACAATGATTCTTGATTTTCCTCCCTCCCCGACGATTTGTAGAACGCAAACACATTCTGACCGTTCTGATTGGTCCAATAAACCAATGGGTTGGGCCAGAGATTTGATACTCTGATTGGTTCGATTTATTCGAGGCCATCCAATCGCTAATTAAAATATATTCTACAATGCCCCTCATTTTGAAGTCACACAATCGACATCTAGGATGGCAGTTTCAGACTGGACGTATGTGGCGATTGATAGAGGGAAATGGAAAGGGGATATCTAGTCAGTTGCACAACTGAATGCATTCAACCTACATTTTGTCTTCCGCATTTAACCCAACCCCTCTGAATCAGAGCAGCGGAAATAAAATCAGGGTGAGTCGTCAGGCAAGACGACCGCAGGGAGGACGGGAAAAGGGAGGATGGTGGTACAAAACAGAAGAGGAACTGAAAACAGAAGGTAGAGGAGAGTAGACAGCGAACAAAAAGAGTGGATGAGCAGAGGGAGTAGGCCTACAGTGTGCGTAATAGTCCACCACTAGTATTGTTCACCACTCATGAATGTAAAGCACTTTGAGGTAGATATAAATCAATGCAAAACACAGATGTATTAGATTTGTATTAGTAGCATGCGATTCAAAACTATAAAACTATAACAGACTTTTTTACGCTAGAGCCGACATGCACAGCGTTTACCTTGAATGCGATTTCTGCAAACTTGTGGGGAAATGCCTTTAAAAGGCACATTTTTGGCTGTATAGTTATATACATCATTGTATAGTGCCCTGCGCTACAGTGCACCTTGGATTGAATCCCAGCCTATGCCAACTTGGTAAAAAGATAATTACTTAAAGCCACAATCCTGAGTCTGTCTTTCAGCCAAACTGCAGCCTCGCCACTTGGTTGGATATAAAGGGGAGGGATGACTCTGGGGAACCATTAGATCTTTTATAGTATTGAAGCTATTTGTTTGTTTGTTTTTTAAACATAAATGGTGTGAAACAACCCTATATTTTGGGCTATGATAGGGTAAAATGTTAACAAGGGGGAAGCATCTAGGGGAGTCTGGGGGGATGTCCCCCTGGAGGTAATTTTTTAAATTTACTGTTAAGTTGTTGATCCTTTTGAGGGAGAAGACCAGCTTAATTTGTTCTCAAAGACCCAATTCAAAATCTGATGAACGATAAAGCCATTAGCTGCCTCAAGTTGAAGTGAACCCATCTCTTGCCGATCCACCGACCCTGGAAGAAACCAGAAAAGCCATCAGTCTCCTCACAACTGGAAAATTCTCCTGGGCCTGAAGCCACACCAGCAGAAATGTACAAGGCTGGAGGGCCACGTTTGGGGCAAAATTTTAACAAACTCTTCCAGTTCAATATGGAGACAAGAATCCTAAAACCCGCAAGAGTTTTAGGATAGCACGATTGTCCACATTTACAAGAGGAAGCACAATCGTCAAGCCTGTGATAACAAGGAATTTTTGGGTCTGTACTCCCGTTATGTGACGTCTTAATGAAATTGTGTCTTGGTCATCATCATATTTATTGAAACAACATGTTTAGGAGTACATTTTAGTTGGCCCTTGCGGCACAGAACACCTGTACACCTGGAGACCAATGTTCCCTCTAAGCTGCGCGCCTCCGTGGGCATGCAGTAGCCCAGAGACTGCCACCAGCTCCACTGGGACTGCCATACAGAAGAAATATCGGACCACGGAGAGAAGCACGAGACTGAACTTCACTCAACAACAAAATGTATCAAAAGTAAAAAATAAAAGTAAAAATCATTTCAAATTCCTGATATTAAGCAAAGCGGACGGCATCATGTTCCTGTTTTTAAAATGTACGGATAGCCGGGGGCACACTCCAACACTGAGACATTATTTACAAAAGATGCATTGTGTTTAGTGAATCCGCCAGACCATAGGCAGTAGGGATGACCACATGCGTGAATTTCACAATTTTCCTATTCTGCTCAGCAATCAAATCAAATCAACGTATATTTGTCACATGCGCCGAATACAACAGGTGTAGACCTTACAGTGAAATGCTTACTTACAGGCTCTAACCAATAGTGCAAAAAAGGTATTAGGTGAACAATAGGTAGGTAAAGAAATAAAACAACAGTAAAAAGACAGGCTATATACAGTAACGAGGCTATAAAAGTAGCGAGGCTACATACAGACACCGGTTAGTCAGGCTGATTGAGGTAGTATGTACATGTAGATATGGTTAAAGTGACTATGCATATATGATGAACAGAGAGTAGCAGTAGCGTAAAAGAGGGGGTTTCGGGTGGTGGGTGGGACACAATGCAGATAGCCCGGTTAGCCAATGTGGAGGAGCACTGGTTGGTCGGCTCAATTTGAGGTAGTATGTACATGAATGTATAGTTAAAGTGACTATGTATATATTATAAACAGAGAGTAGCAGCAGCGTAAAAAGAGGGGTTGAAGGGGCACACAATGCAAATACCTGTTCAAGAGTCTTACGGCTTGGGGGTAAAAACTGTTGAGAAGCCTTTTTGTGCTAGACTTGGCACTCCGGTACCGCTTGCCATGCGGTAGTAGAGAGAAGAGTCTATGACTGGGGAGGCTGGAGACTTTGACAATTTTTAGGGCCTTCCTCTGACACCGCCTGGTGTAGAGGTACTGGATGGCAGGCCCAGTGATGCACTGGGCCTTACACACTACCCTCTGTAGTTCCTTGCGGTCAGAGGCCGAGCAATTGCCGTGCCAGGCAGTGATGCAACCAGTCAGGATGCTCTCGATGTTGCAGCTGTATAACCTTTTGAGGATCTCAGGACCCATGCCAAATCTTTTCAGTCTCCTGAGAGGGAATAGGCTTTGTCATGCCCTCTTCACGACTGTCTTGGTGTGTTTGGACCATTCTAGTTTGTTGTTGATGTGTACACCAAGGAACTTGAAGCTCTCAACCTGCTCCACTACAGCCCTGTCGATGAGAATGGGGGCGTGCTCGGTCCTCCTTTTCCTGTAGTCCACAACCATCTCCTTAGTCTTGGTTACGTTGAGGGATAGGTTGTTATTCTGGCACCACCCGGCCAAGTCTCTGACCTCCTCCCTATAGGCTGTCTCGTCGTTGTCGGTGATCAGGCCTACCACTGTTGTGTCATCTGCAAACTTAATGATGGTGTTGGAGTCGTGCCTGGCCATGCAGTCGTGGGTGAACAGCGAGTACAGGAGGGGACTGAGCACGCACCCCTGGGGGGCCCCTGTGTTGAGGTTCAGCGTGGCAGATGTGTCGCTACCTACCCTCACCACCTGGGGGCGGCCCGTCAGGAAGTCCAGGATCCAGTTGCAGAGGGAGGTGTTTAGTCCTAGGGTCCTTAGCTTAGTGATGAGCTTTGAGGGTACTATGGTGTTGAACGCTGAGCTGTAGTCAATGAACAGCATTCTCACATAAGTGTTCCTTTTGTCCAGGTGGGAAAGGGCAGTGTGGAGTGCAATAGAGATTGCATCATCTGTGGATCTGTTTGGGCGGTATGCAAATTGGAGTGGGTCTAGGGTTTCTGGGATAATGGTGTTGATGTGAGCCATTACCATCCTTTCAAAGCACTTCATGGCTACGGACGTGAGTGCTACAGGTCTGTAGTCATTTAGGCAGGTTGCCTTTGTGTTCTTGGGCACAGGGACTATGGTGGTCTGCTTGAAACATGTTGGTATTACAGACTCAATCAGGGACATGTTGAAAATGTCAGTGAAGACACCTGCCAGTTGGTCAGCACATGCCCGGAGCACACATCATGGTAATCCGTCTGGCCCCGCAGCCTTGTGTATGTTGACCTGTTTAAAGGTCTTACTCACGTTGGCTACGGAGAGTGTGATCACACAGTCGTCCGTAACAGCTGATGCTCTCATGCATGCCTCAGTGTTGCTTGCCTCGAAGCGAGCATAGACGTGATTTAGCTCGTCTGGTAGGCTCGTGTCACTGGGCATCTCTCGGCTGTGCTTCCCTTTGTAGTCTGTAATAGTTTGCAAGCCCTGCCACATCTGACGAGCGTCGGAGCCGGTGTAGTATGATTCAATCTTAGCCCTGTATTGATCTTAGCCCCGCTTTGCCTGTTTGATGGTTCGTCGCAGGGCATAGCAGGATTTCTTGTAAGCTTCCGGGTTAGAGTCCCGCACCTTGAAAGCGCAGCTCTACCCTTTAGCTCAGTGCGAATGTTGCCTGTAATCCATGGCTTCTGGTTGGGGTATGTACGTACAGTCACTGTGGGGACGACGTCCTCGATGCACTTATTGATAAAGCCAGTGACTGATGTGGTGTACTCCTCAATGTCATCGGAAGAATCCTGGAACATGTTCCAGTCTGTGATAGCAAAACAGTCCTGTAGTTTAGCATCTGCTTCATCTGACCACTTTTTTTATAGACCGAGTCACTGGTGCTTCCTGCTTTCATTTTTGCTTATAAGCAGGAATCAGGAGGATAGAGTTGTGGTCAGATTTACCAAATGGAGGGCGAGGGAGAGCTTTGTATGCGACTCTGTGTGTCGAGTACTGGTGATCTAGAATTTTTTTCCCTCTGGTTGCACATTTAACATGTTGATGGAAATTTGGTAGAACTACATTCAAAATGTAACGGAAAATGTATGGAGTAAAAAGTACCATATTTTCTTTAGGAATGTAGTGAAGTAAAAGTAAAAGTTGTCAATAATATAAATAGTAAAGTAAAGTACAGATACCCCAAAAAGTTACTTAAGTAGTACTATAAAGTATTTTTACTTAAATACTTTACACCACTGCTTATTGGCCATCGTATGGATATAGTTAGTATGCCAAAGGTTCCCGGATGTCGTAGTACATTTGCCAAAATACAAAGTATACATGCAGTAGACACTATTGCCGTGCTTTTAGGGCCCATTACGCAATTCTTCAGTAAATGGGCATGGCTTCACAACATTTTCAGATTTGAAGAAAATGGAGGAAAAGTCAGATGAGAGCGGATGCAAATTCATTATTTTAACTAAAAATGACTAATGTTAAGAAAATGTTAAGCAATGTAATAAAGTAATGACTTTTCAAATAAGTTACGTTACACGTTATGTTGGCTATGCTAGCCTTACGAACCGCATAGCATATCATTACAGCAGTTGCTTGATGGGGATCCTAATAAAATACCAAAAACTGAAAGGATACCGTTTGTTTACAGTATACTAAAATAAACAAATAGTATGTAGTATATACTCATTAAGTATGTAATATACAGTATATTAGTATGGGTATTCGAACAGTTCATGACTAGAGATAGACTGTCAACGAATACAGCAAAGAGCTGCTGTTTCTATGAGGGAGTTCATGTGTAAGTTCTTACTCAGCACGGTCAACACTTTGTATTCAACACTTTTAGAAACCATAAAATGTGCATTCTTCCAATTTTCACTCAGCACCAGTAGCGGACGGCCACCGGGAGAAACCTCTGGGCCGGTGGGCCGCCTGCCTTATTATTTTTTTACTACTAATAAAAACGTTGCCAGAAAGTTGAGTGACACGGGCCAACCCCCCCTTTCCCCCAGGCCTGTTGGTCTATTCCAAACGAACGTCTATGCAACCCTTAGCCCCGCCCCCTTTGTCTCGCTCACACTTACACACACATTGACACTGACAGTGACAGCTCGAAACTAGCTACAATAGAAAATGGAAAAGCAGATAAAAAAATGTAAGGGTGGGGCTGAAAAGTTAAGCTACGAGAATCAAAAGTCTTCACTCAAATGCAAGTAAATGTAAAAAACTAACCGACTTAATCGGTGGTAGTAGTACTAGTACCAGTGCCACCGACGCTAACATCGAAGTGCTAGACCAGGAAGATGCCACAACCCTGTTCGCGGGTATAAGAGTAGACGGAGAGGACAGCGAAGCCAAAGATGGATATCCCGCCGAAGCAGGAGATATGTCCCTAAATGTGTAACAAATACAACATGTTATATCAGAATTTATGAGTGAAATGCAAATACTATTGGACAGCTACCGCTGTGTAAATGTCCCAGAAAGAAAGAATTGAGGTAAAGACGTACAGTAACTGGGTGTTCAAACCGGCTAGCGGAAAAAGTCAAATTTGATGTCTAGCAAAGCTCTGAATGCCTAGATTTCGCCGTCCTGTGGGGATTTTGTGGGAAATGGCAATCACTTGAGTATCAGTGATTCACTGTCGTATAACTTTACTTAGCTAAAATAAGCATTTTAATTTGATTCTGATTGCTTTAGCCTTGTCGTTCTAAGCGCTAAATTGCATTAGACATATACAAACGTTAATTAGCACATTTTATTTCATGTCTATACAGCCATTGGTTGCAAATAGTATACATGTTGTAAAACCAATCAATTGCTCTTAAATTCATATTTTGTGCGGGAGAATATATCTACAGTGATTTGCTAGCTATGATCCTCCTAGCCATGGTTCCTACCACTTCTCCTCTTACTAGACATCATGCCAACAGTCCGGTGAGAATGGAGAGTAAAGCCACACACAAAAATAGTGTTGTGTTGTCATTCATTCACTTGATAGGAAATAGTGGGGCTGTTGCTGTGTTTTTGTAGTTTTTCAAAATTGGGCCTTTATTACAGTAGTTAATTGATATATTTGATTCATATCTAGGTTGATGATAGGTCCAGTCCAGTGTCAGTGGAAGTGAGCATTGATGTTGATGACAGGCCCAGTCCAGTTTCAGTGGAAGAGAGGATCTTTGGGGTTGATGACAGGCCCAGTCCAGTTTCAGTGGAAGAGAGAGTCAGGGAAGGCCAGGAKGCCAGACCAACTTTTGATTATTTCAGGAGACCCAAGTCAGATGACTTAAAAAAAAAAAAAAATGTTTCCACCCTATGTAGGTATCAAAACACTCTGTGGTACAGAAGGTTTTCTGTTTTAAAGACGGCACCAATCGAAAATGGCTGTCATACAATGAAGAAAGCCATGCGTTATAATGTTCAATTTGTGTGGCATTTGCGAAGACTCTGACAGCAGTATTTTTATGAGTGGAAAGACGGATTGGAAACATGTTCACCAAAGGGGAGAGGAGCACGAGAAGAGCAACATGCACAGAAGTAGTGCTGAGGCATACTTTTTAATGTCCTCCAAAGCAGACATTCAAAGTCTGCTCGGTGGCAGTCAGGTGTCTGCCCACAGAGAGCAGGTACGCAGGAGAAGGCAGGTGCTGGAATGTGTTGTAGACATAGTGAAAGTCATTGGCAAGAGGGGGCTCTCAGTTACAGGGGAATGCAGTCTGAGGCTGCGTATACATTAGAGGACACCAGTATCGATCACGGTCATTTCTTGGAGATGATAATACTGCTGGGAAAGTATGACGTCTGCTTGAAAGAACATACCTAATTTGCACACACTGTATATAGACTTTTTTTCTATTGTGTTATTGACTGCATGTTTGTTTATTCCATGGGTAACTCTGTGTTGTTTGTGTCGCACTGCTTTGCTTTATCTTGGCCAGGTCGCAGTTGTAATTGAGAACTTGTTCTCAACTAGCCTACCTGGTGAAATAAAAAAATAAAAAAACATCTCACCGAATGCATTGAGAAAAGCAAGATCCTACATCAGTCTGGGGCAAGAGGCAGAGGTTCTCTAATCACACTCCTCTCAAAAAAATACCGTCAACACCGTCATTCACACAATTCAGAGCATTATCCAAGAGACCATGTCAAGTGATATTGACCCAGCTGGATTGTTCTCTGTCCAGATCGACACAACTCAGGACATAACTTCTCAAGACCAGTGCTCTGTCATTGTGAGATATGTGACAGACGTCGTACAAGAGAGGCTTGTGGCTGTTGTGAAGTGTGAGGCATCCACTGGACAGTAATTTGTCCAGCTGTAGACAGATGTCGTGGATCATCTAAAATTCGACATGAGCAAGTGCATTGGCAATGTTACGGATGGAGCATCCAATATACAGGGCAAATATAAGGGCTTCTCTACTCTGTTATCCTCAAAGTCCCCCAATCAAGTGCATGTATGGTGCTATGCACATGTCCTTAATCTGGTTTTGACACAACTGAAATTGTCTTGGCAAGTGGGTCACTGTTTGCTCTCCTTAACGACATTGCTGTGTTACTCCGTGAATCCTACCAAAGGATGGATGTGGGAGAATAAAAGCCAGGACACGCGACGCAGACGCCTATCTCCAATTGGAGAAACACGCTGGTGGGCTAAGGATAGTGCTTTGAAGAAGGTCTTTGGATCCTTTGGAAAACCAGACCAGGGTCTCTATGTTGAAGTACTCCTCACATTATCAGCCATACAAGGACAGGCCAACATGAAGACAACTGTTCGGGTGAAGGCAAGATAATTTACTGAGGCTCTTCTCCGGTATGAGACGATACTGACAGCGCAAATATTTCTTCGGATATTTGGGAACACGTCACCACTGTCCAAATACCTGCAGACAAGTGGGATGGACATCCTGTCTGCCCATCGAATGGTTGTGGCTAAACAGGAAACCATGAAAGGCATGTCAAGAGACGTTGACACCATTAAGGCAGCTACAGACACATTTGTTCAGTTTGCAAATAAGAAGATCAAAGAACAGGATGAGGACACAGAGCTGGAGGAGGTGGAAGCAGAAAAGGGCAAGAAAGAAGAAAATAATGTCTGGAGAGATGGCTCAAGATGAAGCTTTGACAGAGGCAGAGAGAGCCTATAAAGTTCAAGTCCACAATCAAATGATGGATACAGTTACAGATAGTATCCACAGGCGATTTCTGTCTAATGGCACTCTATATGCTGACCTAGCCCTTCTGGACCCTAGAAACTATCCAATAAATAGGCCATATTGGCGAAGTAATTACAATTTAGCAATTAACACTGGAGTGATAGATGTGCAGATGAGGATGTGCAAGTAGAAATACTGGTGTGCAAAAGAGCAGAAAACAAAAACAAATATGGGGATGAGGTAGGTAGTTGGTTGGATGGGCTATTTACAGATGGGCTGTGTACAGCTGCAGCGATCAGTAAGCTGCTCTGATAGCTGATTCTTAAAGTTAGTGAGGGAGATTAAGTCTCCAACTTCAGTGATTTTTGCAATTCGTTCTAGTCATTGGCAGCAGAGAACTGGAAGGAGAGGCGGCCAAAATTTGGTGTTGGCTTTGGGGATGACCAGTGAAATATACCTGCTGGAGAGCGTGCTACGGGTGGGTGTTGCTACGGTGACCTTTACCTAGCAAAGTCTTATTGATGACCAGGAGCAAGTGGGTTTGGCAACGAATATATAGCGAGGACCAGCCAACGAGAGCATACAGGTTGCAGTGGTGGGTAGTATATGGGGCTTTGGTGACAAAACGGATGGCACTGTGATAGACAGCATCTAATTTGCTGAGTAGAGTGTTGGAGGCTATTTTGTAAATGACATCGCCAAAGTAAAGGATCGGTAGGATAGTCAGTTTTACGAGGGTATGTTTGGCAGCATGAGTGAAGGAGGCTTTGTTGTGAAATAGGAAGCCGATTCTAGATTTAATTTTGGATTGGAGATGCTTAATATTAGTCTGGAAGGAGAGTTTACAGTCTAGCCAGACACCTGGGTATTTATAGTTGTCCACATATTCTAAGTCAGAACAGTTCAGAATAGTGATGCTAGACGGGCGGGCGGGTGTGGGCAGTGATCGGTTAAGAGCATGCATTTAATTTTACTAGCATTTAAGAGCAGTTCGAGGCCACGGAAGGAGTTTGTATGGCATTGAAGCTCGTTTGGAGGTTTGTTAACACAGTGTCCAAAGAAGGGCCAGATGTATACAGAATGGTGTCGTCTGCGGTGTCGTCTGCGTAGAGGTGGATCAAAGAATCACCAGCAGCAAGAGCGACATCATTGATATATACAGAGAAAAGAGTCGGCCCGAGAATTGAACCCTGTGGCACCCCCATAGAGACCGCCAGAGGTCCGGACGACAGGCCCCCTGATTTGACACACTGAACTCTATCTGTGAAGTAGTTAGTGAACCAGGCGAGGCAGTCATTTAGAGAAACCAAGGCTGTTGAGTCTGCCAATAACAATACGGTGATTGACAGAGTCGAAAGCCTTGGCCAGGTCGATGAAGACGGCTGCACAGTACTGTGGATATTATTGTGGATATTGTAGCATCTCTTTTTTACTCTAGGCTTCAGGTGATGTAGATGAATCATGACTCATGATGGCTTGTGCTGCTCTAAGTCACAGGTTACGTTCTATTTTTGGAGAGGTGTTCAACCATTGTTTTTTAGAAGGTCTACTCCCATGACTTAAAGCCAGCCAGCTGACCCTGAGCAGCAGCTAGACAGTTCTATGTCTCAGTGAAAATTGTGGATATTTAAGAATCTCTTTTTCACTCTAGGCTTCATGTGATATGAGCTAGTTCAATCATGACAAATTCAGTGTGTGTACTGTATATGTTTTATAATAATGTGCAGTGTTTGTGTGTGTGGTCGGCAGCCTTTTTAAAGTAGTACTGCAATAGTGATCAATGGTTGTGATGCAGCTAGGTGGTTGTATTAGGGGCTGGTCGTGTGTGTACGTGCGTGCATTAGCAGGGAGCCGTGGTGGATTATACGGGGGTCGGTTCTGGTGGGTCGGTCTGGATTAAAGTCCAGGGCCGTTTTTTACTTCCAGTCCGTCCCTGCTCAGCACTACAACACGCACTGCAGCAGTAATGAATGAGTAGCAAAGTGTATCGATAGCCTTGCGTTGTTGTTATTATTAGCAGCTTGGGTCATTTTTAATATCAAGGAATATTTCACTTTCTCTGTTCATAGGAGTAAAAACATTAATTTGTGCAGGAGGCAGAAATAGTGCGGTGCGACTCGAGTTTCGCCATCAACTGGAAGACGGTGTCCCTTTTTGGTCAGTGTCAGTGGAGGAAAGGACGAGAGGAGGGACGTTGAGAGGCTGATCTCTCCCTCAGCTAAGACTGACCATCAGATGCAGGCACCATCAGCCCAGTAAAATAAAAAGTAAATGATTGAAATGTATGCTCACTCAGTAATACAACAATGGACCTATTACCGGTGTGATCATATAGCCAACCTCAAATGTTAACACTCTCAACGTTTCTCTTTACTATGGCAATTCGGATCGAATCAATGTAATATTAGTTACTTTCAATGCAACATACCGAAACAAAATGAATTATGCAAGAGATTTTTTTGTAGGCAGAACGCATCGGAGCATGATTCTATTGAATTGACATGTAAGACTCAGCCCGTACAACTCAGCCCGTACTTTACACATACCGGTGCGGCATAACCAATCAGTGCTGCAGTAGGCCAATCGGCAAATAGACCATTGCCATAGATGGATCTGTGCCATTTACTTGGAACTGGACTGTGTTTACAGTATGAGTGGTCGTGAGAAGATGTGCTTGTTTTCAGATCAAAGCAAAAACTGCTTGTAGCCACGTGTGCACATTTATTTAATATCCTTTGCTAGTTAGTGAGTTATTAACCCAGTTATAGATAGTTTGTAGTCAGCAATAGGGGAGAGATTGCTGCCTACGAGAGCATAAAATATGTAAATTTCTAGACATCTTTGAAAAGCGAGTCAGGTAAAGAGCTTTTTTTTGTCTTAAAGTGGCAGTGTTGTATTTTGAGACAGGCTGGAATAAGCTAAGTAGCCAATAGGCAGTGGGTAGCATAACTTGTCTGATTCTCTGTAATAACGGTATGGAAATAATGCATTTTGTTTTGTAAAGTGGTTTCTTGCATCAAACAACACAACAAAATGTTCAGTCACCTCCTTGTCTGAAGGACAAGTGGATAAACAGGTTAATGTCAAGCCCTGCATGTTTTTTTCAAAAGTCTTATGGAATGTAGGCCAACATTGAACACCACACATTGGCTGCTAATGTAGGCTGACTGATAAAACAGCTATTTCCATGTTAAACTGTTATGGGATGCATAGTTTTTTATGGTAGGCAACTCTGGTAGGCCCACATTATGATCAAATACTTGGCCACTGTAAAAACTGTAACTTAAAGTGGGTACAGCCTCAGTGTTCAAAGTAAACGAGCGCTGGAAGTTGCACAACATTCAAATTTACACTCAGCAGACATGGAATTTGCTCAGTGCCTTATTTTTGGGGATGGAACATTGCTTGAGACAATTCAAATGTAACAAAGAAGAGTTAGGTATCAGCAAGAGAGGAGGTGTAAGGATCGGACCAAGACGCAGAGTGGAAAGTGTCCATGATTTATTAACAATAAACTGAACACTACACGAAACAAAATAACAAAAGCGAATCAAACCGAAAGACAGTCCCGTGTGGCACGAACACTGACACGAAATACAAACACCCACAAACACACACGTGAACCCCGGCTGCCTAAGTATGATTCTCAATCAGGGACAACGATTGACTCTGATTGAGAATCATACCAGGCCGAACGCACAAAACCCCAACATAGAAAACAACACATAGACAACCCACCCAACTCACGCCCTGACCATACTAAATAAATACAAAACAAGAGAAAACAGGTCAGGAACGTGACACATTGCACGCAAAACAAACACCATAACGTCCTTCCTCTCAGAATGGAACAATACACAATGCATGACTCATAAACAAATTGGTTTTGTGGCCATAGCTTGGCACATTTTGCATACATCTAGAGAAAAAAATGGAGAGACAGAACAATGAGAGGGTGATAAATATTACACAACGGTTGACATAACACAAAGGGGTCCATCACAAGAGCATATTTTTTGGGTCTACTGAAAGGTAGGTTATATTCGAGTTCGACGTTTCTGTATGTGACAGGGCCATGTCCCAATTAGACTTTTTATGCCAAGTTATTTATCTTATTATTTAGAGGACTTTACCTCTTTAAAAAAAAATCCACTATCTGTAACTGTTTAATTCCATCAAACATTACCATGTAATGATTTGTATTACTGTGTTGTTTATTTCACTTGTTATAACTAAATGTCTAATGGTGTCAGGATGCTTTATCACAGGATTAGTCATATATTTTGGATATGATAAAAAGGTTGGATAATTGTTCAAGGAGAAGGGCAATCAAGGATTAATTTCAAGTTTCTGTCAATTATAACTTAAGTACATTCATCAATTACTTCCACATAAAGATAATTTACCACAAACACAATGCTAATTTCCACCAAAATCCTTGTCCATAGACTTCCACATGGTTCCAAATACTTTTCCAAAATGTCTGTGTTTTACAGGGTTCTTTCTCGATGCTCCCTGGGTGTGCTCAATGCCAGTATTATCTGGTGAACCTGGAGAAGAACTGGACTAAAGCACATAGTTACTGTAAAGAGAATTTCATTGACCTGGTCACAGATAGCATGGAGGAGATGCCAAGGCTAATGAACAGTGTGGTCAAGCCCAGTGGAGAGAGTTGGATAGGACTGTATAAAGACAGTAACATCTGAATGTGGTCAGACCAGAGTTACTCCTCCTTCAGATATTGGGAAGCATCATTTTTATTTTTTATTTTAACCTTCATTAACCAGCCAAACCTGGACGACGCTGGGCCATTTGTACGCCACCCTATGGGACTCCCAATCACAGCCAGTTGTGATACAGCCTGGATTCAAACCAGGGTGTCTGTAGTGGCTCCTCAAGCACTGAGATGGAGTGCCTTAGACCGCTGCGCCACTCGGGAGCCCAATAACAAAAAGACGATGGGGACTGTCGACTGTTGCGGCCAGAAGATTTAAAATGATTAGATAGGTGGTGTGATCATAAATACCTGTTCTATTGTTACAATGATGAATTCTCTTCAACCAGATGAAAGAATCATCACTTATCAACCAGAATCTGCAAAATCAACACCTTATCAATTATGTGATTCATTGGGATTAGGGCGGGGGGGTCTATGTTTGGTACATCCATTTGTTGTTGAAAAATGGGAATGAGAACTGTCCTGGTTATGACAAATGGTCAGGACAGTGGGATGATTGTCCCTTTGATAATAAAATCCCTTTTGATTGCTACAATGGTAAGATATCACTGCGACCACATTACGCAGATAACTTTCGAACCACTGATACGTTTGTTGTTTTTTCCAAACCAATAGCAGGATGGTTTACCGGTCTGTGTTGTCTGTAAATACAGATACAAAAGTGTTACAGCTCCTCCCCCCCGCCACTAAGATTCCTGTGGAGAAGAAACAGATGATGAGATTGACCCCTGATTCACCTATGAACTTCAGTGATCCTGCTGTGAGGGAGGCCATCTTGAAGCAGGTGAATGTCACCATCTGTATATTGGACTTTCTCAACTGGCCGTCTCAGGTCCGGATCCAAATGAGACTTGGTTCAGACCTAGCAGCAACGGACCCAAAGTCCACTTAAATTATTTTTCTTTACAGACATATTTCAGTTATAAAATGCAGTCATAGAGATCAATCAAGAGTAGTACTAAGAGTAGATTATGGAACCCTACAATATTATATAATAAATTCAGTAAATGACTGTCTCTGCTTTTCAGATAAAAGACAAACTGAGAGCTCAGGGGATGTTTGACGACATCAAACTGAGTTGGACAGTACAGCTGAATGAATAGATTATCCACAAGAAGAAGGGAAAGTGTATATTTCCACATGCAAAGGGGGAATTCAGGTTTTTTGCTTTCATTGCACCCTATACCCTTCTCACGATACCTTCATTTGTGAAAAGGAAACAGATGTCGAATTTGCACAACACTTTGCATAAAAGATGTAGAATTTTACCAGTTGTGGCCATAGCTTTGCACAACACGTTGTATACCTCTCCAGGACATATTGGGAGAGGAAAATAAATAGAGAAAACAAGATAACTGAGTCAGAGTTAGAGTTCGACACTGTCAAGTGTGTCCATCACGAGAGCATCACTATTGATCTGCACTGACAGGTAAAGTGCATTTGATTCTTATATATTGCTGAACTGCTGCTGTAATTTCATCAGACATTACTACCATGTTACAATTCCTAAAATTGTTTACCTACATGATATTCTAATTGAATATATGGAACCAATGGGGAGAGTCAATTCCATGAATTCATTAAATTCATGATTTTGGTATTTCTATTACAGTATAATTTCTGATTTTGATATCAATGCGGATGACACCAATATCACCCAAGAGTACAGTAACCGTTTTGTTAAGGATGTTCTTTTCAAACAGGTTTCTAATCTTAAAGATTCTATTCAATATGGATCCAACAACTTTGACTTATCTTTGCTCCAGTTTATATTTGCTCAGTCAATAATATACAGTATATCAGTTATTTTCAAAATCACTCACTATTTCAGAATTAAATTCAACTAGACCTGTAAAATGTAAATTGTCCAGTATTGACCCAGACTATGTCCCAGGTTAAGGTTGATGATTTGGTATTGTATCATATCATGTCTTATTTTCTTTAACCGTCTTTGTGGTGTGTGTGCGTGCGTGTTGCTGTTAGAGTGCCTAGTGAAGGTATTCACACGCCTTTGCTACATTCAATTACATGTTTTTTTACTGTTCTACAGAACCAACTCCACAAGAAAAAGATTCTTGAAGTAAATAAAAAACAGAAGTAAATAAAAAACAAAAAACAAAGATGTCTTGATTCCGATGGTTTTCACACCCCAGGGTGAATTCTTGGTGGAAGCACCTTTGGCTGCAATTACAGCTGTGAAGAATTTTGAATAATATTCCAACATCTTTGCTCAACTTTTGGGGCAACATAAATCCATTGTTTTTGGCAAAATTGCTCAAGATCAGTCAATTTGGTTGGGGATCATTGACGGACAGCAATATTCAAGTGTTGTCTCTCAAGTAGACTTAAGTCCGGACTGAGACTGGACCACGCAACACCTCTTTGAAAGCCATTTTGATGTGTCTTAGACCTTCAAATTCATTTAATAGCCTGGTATTAATACAACAATCCCAGTGTTAGGTTTCCCTCTAAGTTATTACCTTGTCAATGCCCCTTTCATATTTATTTTGGTCCGGAGAAAACTCCTCAGTCCCTACCAGTGATAATCATAACATGCTGCTGCCACCACAATACATGTGGTGGGTTTCACTCCGTGATGTGTTCCCAAACCTTACGTTTTTCATTTAGGCCAAAAAAGTTACATTCGTGGTATTTTTTAGCAGACACTGTTTTCCAGAGCGACTTACAGGAGCAATTAGGGTTAAGTGCCTTGCTCAAGGACACAGCGACAGATTTTTCACCTAGGGGATTTCACCTCAGGGATTTGAACCAGTGACCTTTCGGTTACTGGCCCAATGCTCTTAACCTGCCGCCCCACTGCCTTGTAGTATTACTTAATGGCCTCGAGTCAAACAGGAAGGATGATTTGGATTATTATTATTTTTGAACAGGCTTCCTTCTTCTTACTCTGTCATAGGGGAGATTGGGGTACATTAGAAATGTTTTACATTCATCACTCTATCAAGGGAAATATAGTTTTCTTTCTAACATATACTGAACAAAAATATAAACGCAACATGCAACAGTTTCAAAGATATTACTGAGTTATAGTTCATATAAGGAAATCAGTCACTAATCAATGGATTTCACATGACTCGGCAGGGGTGCAGCCAATCAGAATGAGTTTTCCCCCACAAAAGGGCGTTATTACAGACAGAAATACTTCTCAGTACCCCCCAGTACCCCCCGTGAAACTCGTGAAACATGGGACCAACACTTTACATGTTGCGTTTATATTTTTGTTCAGTGTAGATATCTACATATATTTCAGGATGTTGTGTATCCCTGGAAATAATCAGAATTCATGTAAACATTACAGTTTTGAAAAAATAGCTTGTTCAAAAAAAGTGGTCTCTTGGCACAACTTTCCCTGCGTATGGGGTAAGTTAAGCCACCTACAAATTTCTGTACTGAGTAAAATATTCCCTCTAACTTTTAAAACCATGTCTATATTTCCCAAACACAGTTCAACATAATCACAATAACTTTTTTGTTTTTTAATAATTTTAACACAGGCTTAACACTTAACAAACACTTTGTACTTTTTGTAACACTACACTTCTAACATGCAGTGCTGTGAAAAAGTATTTGCCCCCTTTCGGATTTTCTCTATTTCTGCTCTTTTCTGACACTGAATGTTTTCAGATCTTCAACCAAAACCTAATATTATATAAAGGGAACCTAAGTGAACAAATGACACACAATGTTAATACTTACAGTATTTCATTTATTCAATTAACAAACTTATGCAACACCCAATGCCCCTGTGTGAAAAAGTAATTGCCACCTAGTTGTGTCACCTTTAGCTGCAATGACTGCAACCAAACACTTCATATAGTTGTTAATCAGTCTCACATCCCTATGGAGGAATTCTGTCCCACTCTTCCATACAGAACTGCTTTAACTCAGTGACATTGGTGGGTTTTCAAACATGTCTTGCCACAGCATATCAATTGGAATTAGGTCTGGTTTTTGACTAGGCCACTTCAAATGTGTTGCTTTTTAACCATTTACATGTAGACTTGATTGTGTGTTTTGGATCACTGTCTTGCTGCATGGCCCAGCTGCACTTCAGCTTCAGCTCGTGGACAGTTGGCCTGACATTCTACGTTAGAATTCTCTGATACAGAGCAGAATTCATAGTTCCTTCAATGATGGCAAGTTGTCCAGGTCCTGAGGCAGCAAAGCATCCCCAAACCATCACACTACCGCCACCATGCCTCACCGTTGGTATCAAATCCAATTGTATTAGTCACATGAGCCGAATACAGCCTTACAGTGAAATGCTTACTTACGAGCCCCTAACCAACAATTCAGTTAAAAAAAATATGAATAAGAATAAGAAATAAAAGTAACAAGTAATTAAAGAGCAGCAGTAAAATAACAATAGCGAGACTATATACAGGGGGTTACCAGCACAGAGTCAATGTGCGGGGGCACCGGTTATTTGACGTAATATGTCAATGTAGGTAGATGATAACAACAGAGAGTAGCAGGGGTGTAAAAGAGGAGAGGTGGGGGGGGGGGGGGCACAATGCAGATAGTCTGGGTGGCCATTTGATTAGAATGTTCAGGAGTCTATATGGCTTGGGGGTAGTAGCTGTTAAGAAGTCTCTTGGACCTAGACTTGGCACTCCAGTACGCGCTGCCGGTGCGGTAGCAGAGAGAGAACAGTCTATGACTAGGGTGGCTGGAATCTTTGACACCGCCTGGTATATAGAGGTCCTGGATGGCAGGAAGCTTGGCCCCAGTGATGTACTGGGCCTTAACGCACTACCCTCTGTAGTGCCTTGCGGTCAGAGGCTGAGCAGCTGCCATACCAGGCAGTGATGCAACCAGTCAGGATGCTCTCAATGGTGCAGCTGTATAACCTTTTGAGGATCTGAGGACCCATGCCAAATCTTTTTCAGTCTCCTGAGGGGGAATAGGTTTTGTCGTTCCCTCTTCACGACTGTCTTGGTGTGCTTGGACCATGTTAGTTTGTTGGTGATGACGAACACCAAGGAACGTGTAAGCTCTCAACCTGCTCCACTACAGCCACGTCAATGAGAATGGGGGCATGCTCGGTCTCTCTTTTTCCTGTAGTCCACAATCATCTCTTTTTCTTGATCACGTTGAGGGAGAGGTTGTTGTCCTGGCACCCAGCCATTAGGTGCCTCGGTCGTTGTCGGTGATCAGGCCTACCGCTGTTGTGTCATCGGAAACCAATATGGTGTTGGAGTCGTGCCTGGCCGTGCAGTCATGGAGTGAACAGGGAATACGGACGGGACTGAAGCACGCACCCTTGAGCGCCCCTGTGTTGAGGATCAGCGTGGCGGATGTGTTGTTAACTACCCTTACCACCTGAGGGCGCCGTCAGAAAGTCCAGGATCCAGGTGCAAAGGGAGGTGTTTAGTCCCAGGCGTCTTTAAGCTTATATGATGAGCTTTGAGGGCACTATTGTGCTGAACGCTGAGCTGTAGTCAATGAATAGCATTCTTACATAGGTGTTTCCTTTTGTCCAGGTGGGAAAGGGCAGTGTGGAGTGCAATAGAGATTGCATCATCTGTGGACCTGTTTGGGCGGTATGGCAAATTGGAGTGGGTCTAGAGTTTCTGGGATAATGGTGTTGATGTGAGCCATGACCAGTCCGTTCAAAAGCACTTCATGGCTACAGACATGAGTGCCAAGGGTTGGTAGTCATTTATGGCAGGTTACCTTCGTGTTCTGGGGCACAGGGACTATGGTGGTCTGCTTAAAACATGTTGGTATTAGCAGACTCGGAACAGGGAGAGGTTGAAAATGTCAGTGAMGACACTTGCCAGTTGGTCAGAGCATGTTCGCAGTACACGTTCTGGTAATCCGTCTGGTCCTATAGCCTTGTGAATGTTGACCTGTTTTAAGGTCTTACTCACATCGGCTGCGGAGAGCGTGATCACACAGTCTTCTGGAACAGCTGGTGCTCTCATGCATGTTCCAGTGTTTTGCAAGCCCTGCCACATCTGACGAGCGTCAGAGCCGGTGTAGTGTGATTTGATCTTAGTCCTGTATTGACGCTTTGCCTGTTTGATGGTTCATCGCAGGGCATAGTTGGATTTCTTATAAGCTTCCGGGTTAGAGTCCCGCTCCTTGAAAACGGCAGCGGTAGCCTTTAGCTCAGTGCGGATGTTGCCTGTAATCCATGGCTTCTGGTTGTGGTATGTACGTACGGTCACTGTGGGGACGACATCATCGACGCACTTATTGATGAAGCCAATGACTGATGTTGTGTACTCCTCAACGCTGTCGGAGGAATCCCGGAACATATTCCAGTCTATGCTTGCAAAACAGTCCTGTAGCTTAGCATCTGCTTCATCTGACAACTTTTTTATTGATCGAATCACTGGTGCTTCCTGCTTAAATTTGTGCTTGTAAGCTGGAATCAAGAGGATAGAATTATGGTTAGATTTGCCAAATGGAGGGCGAGGGAGAGCTTTGTATGAATTTCAGTGTGTGGAGTAAAGGTGGTCCAGAGTTTTTCCCTCTGGTTGCACATTAACATGCTGATAGAAATTTGGTAAGACGGATTTAAGTGTCCCTGCATTAAAGTCCCCCGGCTACTAGGAGTACCGCCTCTGGGTGAACGTTTTCCTGTTTACTTCTGGCGGAATACAGCTAATTCAGTGCGGTCTTAGTGCCAGCTTCAGTCTGTGGTGGTATGTAGACAGCTACAAAAAATACAGATGAAAACTCTCTAGGTAGATAGTGTGGTCTACAGCTTATCATGAGATACCCTACCTCAGGCGAGCAAAACCTTATAGACTTCCTTAGATACCATGCACCAGCTGTTATTTACAAAAATACATAGTCCGCCGCCCCTTGTCTTACCAGACGTGGCTGTTCTATTCTGCCGATACAGCGTATAACCAGTATGTTGATAATGTCGTCATTCAGCCACGATTCCGTGAAGCATAAGATATTACAGTTTTGAATGGTAGTTTAATCTTCTGCGTAGGTCATCGATTTTATTTCCCAAAGATCGCAGGTTTGCTAGCAGAATGGAAGGAAGTGGGGGTTTCTTCGATCGCCTACGAATTCTCAGAAGGCAGCCCGCCCCATGGCCCCTTCTCCGCCTTCTCTTCACGTTTTGACTATATTATTCCACACAGCTAGGAGGATGCACTTTCATGGTAGGTTTAGGACCTCATATGTAAGCTTTTAGAGAACCCAACTGATGTATAGAACACTTATTAAATGATCTACTTTGATTTAGACACAAGCATCATGAAACCTCTAACACAAACATTTATTTGACTGGATGAAAATCAGTGTTTTGGACCTAACTTGCTTAACACTTCTTCCATGTGGGTTCTTCCTTCACAGGCTCCATGAAATGATGACCTCATCCTAAATATTTGGTCAAATTATTAATTTTGTGTATGGTTTCCTAGTAACAAGGGTTGGCTCAACTTACCCCACTATCCCCTACAGGTTAGTAATGTGGAGTGAATGCAATGTTGTGGATCCATGCACTGCTCTCTCTCAGCTCAACCAATTAACTCTGTGGCTGTTTTAAACTCATATTTGGCCTCATAGTGATATCCCTTATTAGTTTCTGTTCTTTCCTACAGCTCAGATAGGAAGGAGGCCAGATACTCACAGTGCCAGTTTGATATGATGCACCATCCACGGATGAATTACCATACTTGACCATACTCAAAGGGATATTCCGTGTCTTAGAATTGTTTTATAACCTCCCCTGATATGTGCCTGTCTAAAAATGTATCCCTGACATGTTTTTAAAGCTCATTGGTGGCTCAATGGTTGAATCATTGTTCGAAACTCACTATCCAACTGAGGGACCTTACAGAGACAGGGGAAGTTATTCTTAAATCATGGGACCCACTACTTTTGCAAACAGGTGGACTCTATTAAATCAATTGTGTTATTCTTCATCAATTAAAGGACGCCCCCAGAGTAAGTTGCCGCCACTATTTCGATGTATTTTCCTGTCCTATAGATAAAATGCACATTTAGGTTCCACCTCCGAAGAATGACGAAGGCTACAACTTACAATTGAAGTCGGAAGTTTACATACACTTAGGTTGGAGTCATTAAAACTCGTTTTTCAACCACTCCACAAATTTCTTGTTAACAAACTATAGTTTTGGCAAGTCGGTTAGGACATCTTTTTGTGCATGAAACAAGTAATTTTTCCAACAATTGTTTACAGACAGATTATTTCACTTATAATTCACTGTATCACAATTCCAGTGGGTCAGAAGTTTACATACACTAAGTTCACTGTGCCTGTAAACAGCTTGGAAAATTGCAGAAAATGATGTCATGGCTTTAGAAGCTTCTGATAGGCTAATTGACATCATTTGACTGAGGTTTAACCTGTGGATGTATTTCAAGGCCTACCTTCAAACGCAGTGCCTCTTTGCTTGACATTATAGGAAAATCAAAAGAAATCAGCCAAGACCTCAGAAAATAAATTGTAGACCTCCACTAGTCTGGTTCATCATTGGGAGCAATTTCCAAACGCCTGAAGGTACCACATTCATCTGTACAAACAATAGTACGCAAGTATAAACACCATGGGACCACGCAGCCATCATACCGCTCAGGAAGGAGACACGTTTTGTCTCCTAGAGATGAACGTACTTTGGTGTGAAAAGTGCAAATCAATCAAACTGTTTGGCCATAATGACCATTGTTATGTTTGGAGGAAAAAGGGGGAGGCTTGCAAGCCGAAGAACACCATCCCAACCGTGAAGCACAGGGGTGGCAGCATCATGTTGTGGGGGTGCTTTGCTGCAGGAGGACTGGTGCACTTCACAAAAATAGATGGCATCATGAGGTAGCAAAATCTGTGGATATATTGAAGCAACATCTCAAGACATCAGTCAGGAAGTTAAAGCTTGGTCGCAAATGGGTCTTCCAAATGGACAATGACCCCAAGCAATACTTCAAAGTTGTGGCAAAATGGCTTAAGGACAACAAAGTCAAGGTATTGGAGTGGCCATCACAAAGCCCTGACCTCAATCCCATAGAAAATTTGTGGGCAGAACTGAAAAAGCGTGTGCGAGCAAGGAGGCCTACAAACCAGACTCAGTTACACCAGCACTGTCAGGAGGAATGGGCCAAAATTCACCCAACTTATTGTGGGAAGCTTGTGGAAGGCTACACGAAACGTTTGACCCAAGTTGAACAATTTAAAGACAATGCTACCAAATACTAATTGAGTGTATGTAAACTTCTGAGCCACTGGGAATGTGATGGAAAAAATAAAAGCTGAAATAAATCACTCTCTAAACTATTATTCTGACATTTCACATTCTTAAAATAAAGTGGTGATCCTAACTGACCTAAGACAGGGAATTGTTCCTAGGGTTAAATGTCAGGAATTGTGAAAAACTGAGTTTAAATGTATTTGGCTAAGGTGTATGTAAACTTCCAACTTGAACAGTTTTTTCATGAATTGGGTGTGGGAATTTCCATGTGGAGTTGATAAACATTACATTTTACATTTACATTTAAGTCATTTAGCAGACGCTCTTATCCAGAGCGACTTACACATTGTAAAGTTCATACATATTCATCCTGGTCCCCCCGTGGGAATTGAACCCACAACCCTGGCGTTGCAAGCGCCATGCTCTACCAACTGAGCCACACGGAACTACAAACATCAACAAATAGGGCACTGACAGCTGTCAGTGTAGCTAGCTAGCATGTTAACCTTATTGAGCTAGCTAATGTTGTTTTTTACTACACCATATTCAAAAGATTAGTCAGCTAGCTTTATGTCTGGTTCTGAATTTGTCATAAGCATTGATTTAGGGAAAACCTTGCCACTGATGGAAACTACTGGCCTATCTTTGACTTCGCCATCTATTATTATCTCCAAAGTTTTGGTATCTTCTATAAATTGCAGCTGTAAATCCGCCATAGAAATAGTTATAAAAAAAAAGATGAAGCTCCATTAATAATGATAACTATTGAAAGACAGCTCAAATGTTTTTTTCAAGCTGTTTGAGAGAGTGCCAAGAGTGAGTAGGTGTGTCCAAACTTTTGACTGGTACTGCATATATATTTTTAATACAGACTAGCTAAAAATAAGTGAAAATTGACCAGTTACTCAACTGGATAATGTAATTTCTGGGGGGGGGGGGTTTGCAAAAACAGTTTGCACCCCCTATTTTTATTTGCTCCATGGCTCAGGCGACCAAGTGGACACAAAGCTGTTTGGCTCATCTCAGTCACATCGAGGAATAACTTTGCAGGTGTTTCTGATTAATAAACAATGCCATGCTGGTGGGTGGTAACCAAGGGGCCAGGGTTCCGTTCTAGAGGCACGGTTTCGACTGCTCCTACAGTTTTGCTTCGGTACTGCAGTTCAATTGACGCCCAGCCCAGATAGACAATTTCCATATAGACAATTTCCACATAGAGAAGTCAGATTTGAAACTTCCTTATAAGTAATTTGTTTTGTTCGATAACGTCCCTCTTTATATCCCAAAAACTCAGTTTTGTTGGCGCGTTTTGTTCAGTAATCCACTGGCTCAAAGGCGGTCAAAACATGCAGATGAATACATCCTAATAGTACCGGTAAAGTTTGTCGAAACATGTCAAACGATGTTTATAATTAATCCTCAGGTTGTCAATTGTCTAAATAATCGATAATATTTCAACCGGACAATAGCGTATTCAATAGAAGGGAAAAACAACGAAGGGCGCGCACTCGGTCATGCGCACAAACCAGCACTGCATGATTCTACAGTCCACTGACAGAAAGGTCTCATTCTTCTTCATTTTTCAGAAAACAAGCCTGAAACAATGTCTAAAGACTGTTGACATCTAATGGAAGCCATAGGAACTGAAATCTGGGTCCTAACCCATTAGGTACTCTATAGGCATTCAATTGAAAACTACCCACATCAAAATAATCCCACTTCCTGGATGGATTTTCCTCAGGTTTTTGCCTGCCATATCAGTTCTGTTATACTCACAGACATTATTTTAACAGTTTTGGAAACCTTAGAGTGTTTTCTATCAAAATCTACCAATTATATGCATATCCTAGCTTTTGGGCCTGAGTAACAGGCAGTTTACTTTGGGCACGCTTCTCATCCAGATGTCAAAATACTGCCCCCAAGCCATAAGAAGTTTTAAGCACAAAATCGTCTAGAATGTCATTGTATGCTGTAGCGTTAATATTTCCCTTCACTGGAACTAAGGGGCCTAGCCCGAACCATGAAAAACAGCCCCGAACCATTATTCCTCCTCCACCGATCTTTACAGTTAGCACTATGCATTGGGGTAGGTATCGTTCTTCTGGCATCCGCCAAACCCAGATTCGTCCATCGGACTGCCAGGTGGTGAAGCGTGACTCATTACTCCACTGCTCCAGAGTCCAATGGCGGCGAGCTTTACAGCACTCCAGCCAACACTTGGAATTGCGCATGGTGATCTTAGGCTTCTGTGCGGCTGCTCGGACATGGAAACCCACTTCATGAAGCTCGCGACTAACAGTTATTGTGCTGACGTTGCTTCCAGAGGCAGTTTGAAACTTGGTTGTGAGTGTTACAACCGTAGACAGACAATTTGTACGTGCTAAGCGCTTCAGCACTCGGCAGTCCCATTCTGTGATCTTGTGTGGCCTACCACTTCGCGGCTGATCCGTTGTTGCTCCTAGACATTTCCACTTCACAATAACAGCACTTACAGTTGACCGGGGGTGCTCTAGCAGGGCAGAAATTTGACAAACTGACTCGTTGGAAAGGTGGCATCCTATGATGGTACCACGTTGAAAGTCACTGAGCTCTTCAGTAAGGCCATTCGACTGCCAATGTTTGTCTATGGAGATTGTATGGCTGTGTGCTCGATTTATACATCTGTCTGCAACGGGTGTGGCTGAAATAGCCGAATCCACAAATGTTTTTATTTGATTTTATTTAACTAGGCAATTTGAAGGGGTGTCCACATACTTTTATATATACAGTGTACGTAAATTCAACCAACCAATAGGAATATATAAACATCAAATACATATTTCTGAAGTGGACACATAACCAACACTGTTACGGCAACTGCACCACCTGCAACTGCAAGGCTCTCCAGAGGGTGGTGCGGTCTGCCCAACGCATAACCGGGGGCAAGCTACCTGCCCTCCAGGGCATATACAGCACCCGATGTCACAGGATGGCCAAAATGATCATCAAAGGACATCAACCATCTGAGCCACTGCCTGTTCACCCCGCTATCATCCAGAAGGTCAGTACAGGTGCATCAAAGCTGGGACCGAGAGACTGAAAAACAGCTTCTATCTCAAGGCCATCAGACAGTTAAATAGCCATCAGTAGCCACATTAGAGGCTGCTGTCCTATATACATAGACTTGAAATGACTTGCCACTTTAATAATGGAACACTAGTCACTTTAATAATGTTTACATATTTTGCATTACTCATCTCATATGTATATACTGTGTTCTATCCTATTCTACTGTATCTAGCTCTGACATTGCTCATCCAAATATTTATATATTCTTAATTCCATTCCTTTACTTTAGATTGTGTCTATTGTTAGATATTACTTGTTAGATATTACTGCACTGTGGGAGATAGCAAAATGCGTGTTTTTCTACCACCACAATAACATCTGCTAAGCATGTGTTTGTGACAAATACAATTTGATTTGATTTACATGGGCATTTAAGACTTTTTCGGTTTTTATTTATAAAAGAAGTTCTCACTTTGAAAATATGAAATATGGTATGTAATCCCTTTTTATATTTAAATAAAAGGCAGTAAAACTGTGCAAAGGGAATCAAGACTTTCACTCGCAGGGCTGAGCAATTAACCAAAAATGTTATTAAACAACTAATTGACAGACGTTGGTTCAATTACTTGAATTCCATTTAGTTATCATTTTTTTGTGAGCCCAAAGCGCTGTTATTGTAGAGAAAAATCCTAATAATTCAGGAGAGAAATCAAGTCAAGAACTATGTGGGACACTGGGCTGAAGGGAGTTGTAGCTTTCATTAAACAAATATTCAACCTAGTTCAGCGCAGACACGTGGTAATTAACTACAATGACCACAATCCATTGCAACATTTTTTTCATCTCAAACAGACAAATCAGAAAGGAAAAGGCTGACCTCTCACCAAAATAAGCCTAATGCTCTTCTATAGGCTTAGTTTGGACCCAAGCGTGTTGCCTGCCTTCCCTCCTTTGGGACAACTACTCCCATTGTTAGGGTCGGAAACACGAGCATCTCCTCATCTTTTTTGATTAAAATTCTAGAATTGTTTATTGTTCGATCTTGCCCCCTGATCACTTCCTGTTGCAATTTTTTGTTGTTTTGATTGCGTTACCACTCTGTCGCTATATTTTGCGATGTTTCAGACCCCTCCAGCGGCTTTTATTTGCCAAAGATATTGCGTCAAATGTAGCCTATTTGTAAGGCTGCCCCCAGCGACTTCCCTGTTTGTGTGTGTGCCTGCTCGGTTGAGCTCAGCTGTGCTACTCCGCAGTCTGCTCCCTCTCCGCGCCTCCGCCTCGTGTGCGCACCAAGCAGCCTTAAAATAAACTAGTCTGCACCTTAAACATTTTCCTTGTTGTTAAATGACACCACAGCTCTCCAAGACATAATTAATAATAATACAAAATAAAATACTAAATTATTTAGTATTTTCTAAAAATGTTATCTGCCTTACTTTTTTTCTATGCTGTATATTTAAATAGGTTGCTTTTTGTTCTACTTCAAATATGATATTTAGGTTGGGTGGGGTTATATCCTGCCTGTTTGACCCTGTCCGGGGGTATCGTCGGACGGGGACACAGTGTCTCCCGACCCCTCCTGTCTCAGCCTCCAGTATTTATGCTGCAGTAGTTTGTGTGTCGGGGGGCTAGGGTCAGTCTGTTATATCTGGAGTATTTCTCCTGTCTTATCCGGTGTGAATTTAAGTATTTATTTATTCTCTCTCTCTCTACTTCTACCTGAGCCCTAGGACCATGCCTCAGGACTACCTGGCCTGATGACTCCTTGCTGTCTCCAGTCCACCTGGCCGTGCTGCTGCTCCAGTTTCAACTGTTATTCCTGCGGCTATGGAACCCTGACCTGTTCACCGGATGTGCTACCTGTCCCAGACCTGCTGTTTTCAACTCTCTAGAGACAGCAGGAGCGGTAGAGCTACTCTGAATGATCGGCTATGAAAAGCCAACTGACATTTACTCCTGAGGTGCTGACCTGTTGCACCCTCAACAACCACTGTGATTATTATTATTTGACCCTGCTGGTCATCTATGAACATTTGAACATATTGGTCATGTTCTGTTATAATCTCCACCCGGCACAGCCAGAAGAGGACTGACCACCCCTCATAGCCTGGTTCCTCTCTAGGTTTCTTCCTAGGGAGTTTTTCCTAGCCACCGTGCTTCTACATCTGCATTGCTTGCTGTTTGGGGTTTTAGGCTGGGTTTCTGTACAGCACTTTGTGACATCAGCTGATGTAAGAAGGGCTTTATAAATACATTTGATTGATTGATTGATCCAGCAATTTTGCGCCCTATAGGCAATATCAAAATGTGCAAAAATAACCTAAAAAATAGGTTAATTTACCAGAGATTCTTCTGTGGCCTATTATGTTAGGCTATCTGTATTACAGGGCTACATGAAATAATAGGCAAGACGTAGTTTGAAGAAAGTCGAGTTGGAGAGACTGTCTCTTCAGCTAAGTTTTATAGCCTAGCTTTTAGAATTGGGACGATTTTCAGACAGAGACAAATATGGGTGATCAATATACATTTTTAGACAATGTAGTAAACTATAGACCAATCATATTTAGGAAGTACATTTCCTTGGAAAGATAACTGCCCCATGGTTCTCCGTCCATAGGCTATAGACTACTCTATTTAATTAAATGTGCACCTGATCTCACACGTAGACTATAGCTACCGAACTTGAAGCAGCAACAATAATAATGACAGGGAACACTTGCACTTTCTCTTGAGCAAGGTCTTGCATATAGGATAGAGCCTACCTTTTAGGAGGACGATTTGCAGGCAGAGACAAATAAATGGGTAATTCATATTTATTGAAAATGAAAAGGCAGAAAGCTTGCTCATCATGGTAGCCTGTGCTTTTCCTTTTCAATATTATGATTTTTTTTTTTATTGCACCTCGACTCACGTTGGTTGATTTTACATGATCAATATTTCTTTACAGACACTGTAAAAAACTATAGTCTAATCATATTCATGTACATTTCCTTGGAAAGATAACTGCCACATGATTCTCCTCCCATGCATAGACACCAGGCAGCCTACGCAAATTTGTAATTCATAACATATCATCCTAAATGGTGTTTCTCGGATTTACGTACAGAATATTACGAACTGCTCTGAGACCAGGTTTGCGAGACCACACATACTGTATAATAGGTACACTTGATCTTGCATGCCCGACTAGGAGAGGAGAGGTAGGCTACTGAACTTGAAGCAGTGAATTCTGAGTGTGTGAATAATGTGACAGATTTGATTTTAATACAATAGATAGGCCTAGGCTAAAGCATACAAAGAGCATTTCCCAATAATTTGCTAAATATTTTCATCCCAAAGTTTCCAGCCCTCTAGACTGAATGACAGCATAAGCATAATTGTTTTAGGTTTTTTTGCCAACTTGAAGCGCTTCCTACTGGGCATCACGGTCGTGTCGCCGGCGATAACAAACCTGGGGGGAAAAAAATTCTCACAGGATAGCAGCCTACATCTTTTGAAAAAAGGTGCTACCTAAAAGGGTTCTTTGGCTGTCCAAATAGGATAACCCTTTGAATAACCATTTTTTGTTTGTTTGGACCATGATAGATCCTTAGTGATGTGGACACTGAGTAACTTGAAGCTCTCGACCCGCTCCACTAAAGCCCTGTCAATGTGAATGGGGGCATGCTCGGCCCTCAGTTTCCCACAGTCCACGATCAGCTCCTTTGTCTTGCTGACGTTGAGAGAGAGGTTGTTGTCCTGGCACCACACTGCCAGGTCTCTGACCTCCTCCTTATAAGCTGTCTCATCGTCGTTGGTAATCAGGTCTACCGTACCACCGTCCTGTCGTCTGCAAACTTAATGATGGTGTTGGAGTCGTGCGCTGCCAAGCAGTCGTGTGTGAACAGGGAGTACAGGAAGGGACTAAGCATACACCCCTGAGGGGACCCCATGTTGAGGGTCAGCGTGGCAGATGTGTTGTTGCCTACCCTTACCACTTTGTCACACCTGGACTACTGCCCAGTTAAATTATCAAAATATAAAAAATCTTTAAATACAATAATTGTTATTGATGAGATTTATATTTTATTTTTTCTGTCTCCCTGATATCCCTTTCCACCCTGTTTCATAGCTGCGGGAAGGATGTTTTAGATAGGGAGTGCTGTCAACAGGGTGGGTTTCTCAGGGGGTGCTGCAGCACCCCTACCTCCCGTGGCTATGCCCTGTATGCAGAGCGGCAACAGAATTAAAATAAAAACATGTCTTAACCTTTTTGTAGTTAATAAATCCAATATTGAAACGTTATAACTATAGTAACCGTATCGTGCATTGAAAAGATGAATCAATTTTTCTCGAATAAAAAAAAATCTCTCCTTAATTTCTGAATCACGATTGTAATGTCAGTCGGCTAATAGACTATGCTTCGGACGGGGAGGGGCCTACACACACGCACACACACACACACACACACTGGCAAAGATTTTCAGCTGGCAGGCAGGCAGACACTGGAATAAGTTTCTGAGTGACAGAGTGAGGGCTTTAAATAGGTGCTTTGTTGCATTTTTTTGTAGGACTGGAAAAAAATGCTGGAATGTACAATAACGTCATTACCTGGTTCCCATGCTTTTAAAATGCTGGTTCCATTCATGGTTCTGATTCTGTTCGTCGAAAAACTTTATTTTCAATTTTCGGTTGTTCCCTGAACTGGTTCCAACCCCTGCTTTACAAACTCACTTCAAGCTACTTTTTCCACAGCCTCAGGTCAAAGAAATTATTTCTAAAATAACTCTGTGCTTCAGTCCATGTCTTCCGCAGGTTCACCAGGTGATACTGACACTGCTAATTGTTTGGACTTGCATAGAGGTGCTTGGACAAGGATGTTTTTGTGGAAGGAAGGATTGTGGTTGTAAAAAGTAAATTGTTTGGTTCGGTGAGATTTAGAAAAAAACTCTAACCTTGTAAAAGGGCAATGAATAACACTCTCCACTGCATGACTATAGAAAGTCTTCCTCCTATACACAAATACACATACAGTGCCCAGTGACTAGTGCTGAGCGATTAAAGCTTTTTGAGGTTAGTTTCAGTTAGATTATTTTTTTTAAATCACAGTTTTAGATTTTGGTATCGATAATTTACTTTAACATTAAACGCATTATGAAATATTGACATTACAATGATTTTAGGAAATTCCAAAGACAAAAATAGTGAACATTCAATTGCCAAAACATTGAAAATATTCCATTGTCTCTGTTAGGTCCACATTGGTAGACATCAATAGAAAAATCTGAAATCATTATGAAATACTACAATATATCAGTTGTGTATATTACTTTGATTACTTTATTATTTTTCATTCCTTAAAGTACTCATCTCTGCTCAAGCAGTAGCAGACAGACCATGTGCTCCCAATACTGTACTGTCTTTAGTCATCCTATTTACCTAGCCTGCCTAAGTATGCTGCAGAGCTGTCTGACAAAATCAGTTTACTTGTTCTTCAAAATAGATAAGGAATACTTTCACAAACTGTCTGTCCCTTTCGTTGTTGTGTTGTACATTCCTCTCTCGTGTGATCTATGTGGTCAGTCCGTCTGTGTATCTAACCAACCGTACCCTGCACGGAAGTGTATCCATCCAGAGAACTGTATAGACTTCTTTGGAAAGTAAACAATAACAAAACTAATTTAGAACACGAGGCTCCACTCTTACATCCAGCTAGTTGTTCCTTATTATGGAAGTCATTGTCATAGTGTGTGTTCTCTCTTTGTGTCATAGGGTAAACAGTCTACCATCATGCAGTGGATGTTATCCCTAGTGCTGTTCTCAGGTCAGTGTCTTTATTCAATGTCTACTCACTATCATCAAGCGTGAGGCGCAAAACCAGGGGTTAAAAGGGCCGTCAAAATTAATTTTGTCCTGTGTTTATTTAAATCATTATTGTACAACAGCTGAATGAAAGGAACACTACCAAGGTCTGAAAGAAATGGATCAGTGTTATTTCCTGATAGTTGCTGGTTGAAAATACAATCTACACCGGACCTTGTAAATCAGCAGGTTTTACATGGGTGGAGTTTCGGCTTGCCTGGTGAAATCACTATTGAAATAAATGTATTAGGTTGTAATCTTTCACATGACTGGGAATACAGATATGCATCTATTGGTCACAAATATATATATATTTTTTTAAAGGTAGGGTTGTGGATTAAAAAAAAGAAAAGTCAGTACCTGGTGTGACCACCATTTGCCTCATGCAGGGTGACACATCTCCTTCGCATAGAGTTGATCAGGCTGTTGATTGTGGCCTGTGGAATGTTGTCCCACTCCTCTTCAATGGCTGTGCGAAGTTGCTGGATATTGGCAGGAACTGGAACACGCTGTCAAACTCAAGTAGTTTTTTACTGGGTGACTTTCACTTTTACTTGAGTCATTTTCTATTAAGGTATCTTTACTTTTACTCCACCACTGAGTAAAAGTAAAGATACCTTCATAGAAAATGACTCAAGTAAAAGTGAAAGTCACCCAGTTTTTGTTTATTACGGATAGCCAAGGGCACCCTCCAACACTCAGACATCTTTTCAAACTAAGCATGTGTGTTTAGTGAGTCCGCCATAGAGGCAGTAGGAATGACCTGGGATTTTCCCTTGATAAGTGCATGAATTTGACCATTTTCCTGTCCTGCTATGCATTCAAAGTGTAACAAGTATTTTTGGCTATCAAGGAACATGTTTCGAGTCAAAAGTACATAATTTTATTTAGGAATGTAGTGAAGTAAAAGTTGTCAAAAATATAAATAGTAAAGTATAGATACCCCCAAAAAATACTTAAGTAGTACTTTAAAGTATTTTTACTTAAGTACTTTACACCACTGCAGTAAGGTACTTATTTGTTACCCAGAAATGGTTTGATACTGAGATAAAAATGGCTGCCCTGGGTCTTTAAAGAGAATTGTTCAAGACAATTTTCCACCTTAGGAGTTTGGCTGTGGATTATCCTGTTCAAAGCAGGAACCAGAATTATTTCCCAATCGTTCCGTTCCGAACAGACCTGATATTTTTTCTATTCCGAAGCCTAAAAAATGTCCAGACCAGAGTAGTAACTCCCCCTGCCAGCATCACAACCAAAGTGTTAGGGGCAACAGTGAAATGTAAAAAAAAAATAATGAAGTAAAATCTCCTTTAAATAACGTCAACCTCAGTTGCCCCCATCACTCCCATAGATGTTTAGCTAGCGGTGGATGAACTTAGCTTAAGTTTGTAGTGGCTGTTTACAGAAAACCAAACCATACAGTTTCTCCTGGCTCATAGACTTCTTTCAGGATGAGGAACCATCGAACAATACGTTTGCCCTTTAAAGGCAATTGCAGAATTGAAGCTGAACACAGGCAGATAGTTTAGTAGACTCCGGAATTTTTTTGTGGACTATCCAAAATTAAGAACTATAGTTACGAGAGGTTGCTTAAAAGCTGCAGTCTGTGATCAGTATAAGCACAAAGATCAAAATTGCAGATTTTCTTAAATTATACATCTAACAATGCAATGTTTATAATGTTGAAGAAATCCCATTAAAGCAGATGGAAGGTTTTTCGGAGCACAAAAAAATGTAATAGTTCAAGCAACAGAGACCATCTTCCTGAATGTTGAAAATAAAATGTGTGTGCTTGCTACAGCAGTCTTCATTTTTATTGGTAGTGGGAGAAGTAGTTATAGTTTATTTTATTCCAGTAACAGTACACTCTTAGCACCTATTTTTCTATCTAGAACCAAAAGGGGTTATTCTGCTGTCCCATAGGAGAACTCTTTGAAGAACCACTTTTGGTTCCAGGTAGAACCCTTTCCACAGAGGGTTCTACATGGAACCCAAAAGAGTTATACCTGGAACCAAAAGTAGTTCTCCTATAGGGACAGTCGTAGAACCCTTTTGGAACCCTTTTTTCTGTGTAGTGGTGACTGTAGAAATAGTAGTACTGATTGTAGTAGTACAGCATCAGTAATGTACTGTGATGGTAGTAGTAGTGACTGTACTGGAAGTAGAGACTGTACTGTCCGAAGTACAGTAATATTGACTTTCTAATGTTTTATTGAGCTCCCCCAGTATTTTGGTTCGAACAGTCGGAAGATTCGGTGTGAACAGTGGATTCACTCCACAGCGACCCCAGCGTTAAGCTGAGCGCAACTGCAGATCTGAGTCACATGGCATCATTGTAAATGACGTCACACCGCTTCCCCCTATATTGGCAATTAACAAGGCTCGAACTCGGGACCTCTGCCTCGCAACCAGTCGTGACCACCCTCCTGAAGCGTCTCTACCCGTTGCTATATTGATTGCGTAAGGGGAGAACACTTCACGAGTGAGTTTCACAGATCCCAATCTGCTTCACATGCTTATGTAGAGGGATAAATTATGAAAAGGGTATTCTGATTTTGATTCACTTTTTCTACTCTAGTGACAGACGTAACAGAACCATTAAACGGACCCATGACGGCTGCCCCGACACCTGTTATGACAACAAGAGGTAATAATGCCGCACCCCATGTGATATGATAAATAGACCTACAGTACAGTACCTTATAGGGGACAGTGGGGAATGTTGAGCCATCTTTTACATTTAGGATCATTACGTCAAGGAAATAGAGTATTCTTTCTAACAAATATATCAACAGATACTGTGCCCTATGTAATTATTGGGAGAGTGAAGCATTTAAAAAACATTTTTTTGTCTCTATACTTCAAAACGTTGGATTTGAAATCAAAAAATGATTATGAGGTTAAAGTGCAGACTGTCAACTTTAATTTTAGGGTATTTTCATCATATCGGGTGAACCGTTTAGAAATGACAACACTTTTTGTACATAGTCCCTTCATTTTAGGGGAATAAAGGTATTGGGACAAATTCACTTATAATGTAATAAAGTAGTAAAAAGTTAAGTATTTGGTCCCATATACATAGCGGTTCACACGATATGGATGAAAATACCCTCAAATTAAAGCTGAAAATCTGCACTTTAACCTCAATCATTGTTTGATTTCGAATCCAAACTTTTGGAGTATAGAGCCAAAAGAAGAAAAAAAGTGTTCCCTGTCCCATCTCGAGTTCATATGCATGATATTTTTCTAAAATACTATGCAATTACTGACAAAATGTAATCATCATTTGTATGGGGTATGTTCAGCCTTTGGCTCAACTTGCCCTGGCCAAAATGGCACAATTTACCCCAAAGCAAAACATTTATTATATTAGCCCACACAACTACAAGGATTAGGGTTGCATAGTTACCAGGTAATTTACCAAAGTTACCGGAATCTTCAGTAATGTTGGTAATTACCAGAAAATCTAAGGCAATCTATCATAACTTTGGTAATATAGTTTTTTTTTTTAAAGTATTCATATATAGTATTAATTTATTATATATGTGTCCACATTGTCCATGAGTTTCTAGTGGATAAACATTATGGTTCAAGAGAAAATAGCCTAAAAATGATTACATCAAATCCTTGAAAGATACCAAAATTCTGGTAGTTTACTGGTAAACTTTGGAGGTTTCCAGTATTATACCCTCCCTTTGCAACCCTAACAATGATGCACTTTCATGCTAGGTTTAGGACCTCGTATTGTAGCTTATAGAGAAACCAAATAATGTATAAACAGTCTTAAAACTATCTACTTAGGTTTAGAGACAAGCACTCAAACACATTCACTTGACATGTGAAAATCTGTTTTTTGGACCAAACTTCCTACATTTTTTCATGTGGTTTCTTCCTTCACAGACTCCATGAAATGATGGCCTCTTCCTAAATATTTGGTCACATGATTCATTTTGTGTATGGTTTCCTAGAAACAAGGGTTGGCTCAACTAACACTTTGACACGATTTACCCCACTCTCTCCTACTGCTTGCAGCTGAATCAGAGCCCTCTCCCCTACTTTTAGTTAGTGATGGGAAGTTTGGGTCTTTATACTGACTCTGATCTTTTCAATTTTTCAAAATAATTAATCTATAGACTCGTTCCTTTGATTCAATAATACCCAGAGGCCAAACCATGCAGGACCCCTACCAGCGAACAACGAACTGAAAACTCAAAAGAATGATGATTCTACAAGACTCTCGTTCTCTCTGTCATTTGTGACTGAGACTAATGAGTGGGCTTCAAAACAATGTACATTTCTGATTGCTAGGTATACAAATAAGATTATTTCTTGATACCTTTAAAACAAGGTTTAGTTGCAGTCGCAACCGTACTAGATTGTGAAAGACGCGTCTTGGCAGAATGCAATTGCTTGGCTCCCATAGGGAGATTAGCAGATCATCATTAATATTAACTGCAGCGACCCCCAAACAATTCGTTCTCGAGTTTGTTGAGCAGAAGCAGGCTGTGTAATGTTTGGTTCTACACAGCAGTGTCCATCGATAACCTTCAATTATCAATTCATTGCACACATTTTTACACCATGCAATCAATTATCAGTTCTAAACATGTCTTTTTCCTTCTCTAAACTGTCTGCATGATCTATTTTCCTGCGCGCACATACTGTATGATAGACAGTTGGTGGTCAGAGCATGGTCTCCAGAGCCGCTGAGTCAGAGGAGCGCATATCCATCCTGCTGAATAATATATAAGCCTGCTGAAGAATATATCAAGCCTGCTGAAGAATTAATTGGGGCCAGCAGGTCAAATTTAACGACTAAAATGAATGAGTTACCCGTAAAAACTAACCATGACTCGAGTCAGTGAAAAGAGTTGTTCAAAAAGAACAAATCGTTCTCAAACTGCACATCACTACTTTCAGCGAGCGTGAAATAAACACCCCAGAAGCTAATTGGTAGGCCAACAGCTTTTTTAAGACATTGGGATACTTACTTATTATTCATAATGATGTACTACTTTATTTTCTATTTATAGATTGTGCAACAGCATATTTTTGCTATCAAGCACACCATGAAGACTTTCTTCTTCTCTATTTTGACATGTACCCATCTGTCAATCTCTCGGTCTTCTCCAGAGATGCCCACCATCCGCGTGGTGAACGGCAACAACCGCTGCCAGGGCCGTGTGGAGGTGTTCCACATCAACCAGTGGGGCACGGTGTGTGATGACTTTTGGGACCTTCAAGATGCCCTGGTGGTGTGTAGGCAGCTGGGCTGTGGTCCCGCCATCTCAGCCAATCCTATGGCCTACTTCGGATCCGGCTCGGGCCCTATCCTCCTAGATGATGTAGACTGCAAGGGAAGCGAGATAGATCTCACAAACTGCTCCCACTTAGGCTGGGGAATGCACAACTGTAACCATAATGAGGACGCTGGAGTCATCTGCACAGGTAAGGGATTTGATTCTAAGGAGTTGTGCGCTTTTACTTATCAATGGGAACGTGTATAAATATTTCGGAATTCAGATATGACGTCATTGTTTAAGCAGCGCTACCAAACCGTGCAAATACATCCGCCAAACACCGGCTTCGAGAGCATTAGCACTTTTATACAACGGGTTACCAACTTATTCAAATAATAATTGACATTTTCATTAAAAACGTTATTTTATTAATTTATTCATACTGTAGCGACCCGCACAGACAGCTGTGTGTTATGTGTTAGGCTAGGAGGTGGTTGTGTTGTACTGACCAGTGCCCAGTGTTCGCGGGGTCCGACATGTCAATCAACCTGCTATCTGCCAATCACGGGAATGCCTGGAATGTTCTGATGCCGGGCATCCTGGCGGTTGGCGGAGTGGCGTGGAGGGGGTTGGGCAGGGGGATGGAGCATGGGAGGTTAAGACCCGGTTTGGCCTTTGTTCTCTCTCTTTTTACGTCTGGGCTTCACAAGAGAAGGTCACGATTGGCTTGTGGGTTATCTGTCATTTATTTGGCGTGGGCTACGGCCAAACAGTAGCCTGTGTAAAGTTGGTTTAATAAACCGTCGATTCGCAAACTCAATCCTATGTCTGGACAATTGTTCATTTATGATCTAGTCAGGTCATTACAATACTATTTTATCCTTGCACAAGATAGTCCCGACAAATCTAGCGTTGCTAGAGACGCGACCCAGTCGTTCAGTCTTTTTATTCTGTATCTACGGACGCGACCCAGTCGTTCGTTCTAAATGTTCCATTGCTATATTGGCTGGAAACGTTCTTATCCCTTGCTTGCTACAGTAGCTAGCCAACTACGGCTAATTTAGTCATTTCAAAAAGTGCAGCCAGAATATCAGCAAAGTAGCTACATTTGTTTAAGCTGTTTTCTAGTAACATTTATTTGGATACATGCATAACAATGAGCTAATGAGGCGCGATTTCGCCTGGTATAGAACATGTGCTCACTCCAGGACACTGCTGTTCAGAGGAGCTACCAACAACACAGCTACAGTAAAACAATCCCTTCAAACTGAAGCTGTAAAGATAGAAAATTAGCTGCGTTACGTTTGACCTTTTTTCCATAGATTTCTTTTTTTATTTAACCATAAAAATGAAGCAAGCTGATTCATGATCTCGACTGGCTGAGAAACGCTGCCTGCCAGCAAGGTTTATACAAATCTCCACTGTTGAAAAAAAAAAAAAAATCTGTCTAAAATAAATGTGAGGTAAATCGGCATTTTGACGTCATAGATTTAGACAGCGGTAAACTTGTGCAATAGACACCGGCTGGAATGCGGTTTTAACCAATCAGCATTTAGGATTAGACCCACACGTTGTATAATACGTCAATAAATCAGCAATCTTTTTTTTCGGTTTTTCAAATTGCCGGCGTATTTGAGATAGAATAGGGATCGTGTATGCTGTACTAATGATACTTTTTTTTAAAGGAGTAATTGAGTGCAATGTACAATAGGTGAACTTAGCAAACTAGGCATTTGTGGCAAGTGATTGCTTTGACACCAGAGATTGCTTTAAAATAGCTGTATATTTTGATTGGTAGAATATACACTATATACACAAAAGTATGTGGACACCCCTTCAAATTAGTGGATTCGGCTATTTCATGTGGCTGAAATAGCCGAATCCACTAATTTGAAGGGGTGTCCACATGTGTTTGTGGACCACTCTTTCTTTGGTTACCACTGATATATTCAGCCTTTTCCCCAGATAAATAGCGTGATGTTCTACCATCTGTGCTGTCTATTGATAGAGCACCCCACTAAGACGATACAGATGGTGAGAGTGGAGCTGACCCCTGATTCACCTACGAACTTCAGTGATCCTGCCGTGAGTGAGGCCATTTTGCAGCAGGTGAGTCTCACCCTCTACTCAACTGTATATTGGGCTTTCTCAACCGGCAAACTCCGGTCCCAGCAGGAACAGACCCAAAGTCCAATGCAATTCTTTACAAACATATTTCAGTTTTAAAACACAGTCATGGAGATCAATTAAGAGTAGAACTAAGAGTACATTATGGAACCCTACAATATTATAAAATATATTCAGTAAATGACTCTGCTTTTCAGATAAAAGCCCAACTGAGAGCTCAGGGGATGTCTGACGACATTAAACTGAGTTGGAAAGTGCAGCCTGATGAAGAAATTTTCCACAAGAAGGAGAAGGGAAAGAGTCCGAAATAGAGGAAGAGGTCAGAACTTTAAATACACATAGGCAAATATACACAGTTTACAAACCATTAAGAACACCTTCCTAATATTAAGGTTTTATGCACTATATTCATTGATTCAAATGTTTTTCTATTACCTATAGTAACTGCTATAATGCTTGATATTGAACGATAATGCTTCCTATTGCATTTCTTTATATAACCATAAGATTTTTTTTGCTTTAATACAGAAAAAACTAGTTTTATTGTAAATGTGTGATGTACAGTTCAATAATTTAAATACAATGTTTAAAGGACACAGGACTATTTTTATCTATAATTTACCCTATAATGAATAACTTTAATTAGCATGGAGCCTTACTTTGAGGCAGGTAGCCTAGAGGTTAGAGCATTGGGCCAGTAACTGAAAGGTTGGTGAATCGAATCCCCGAGCTGACAAGGTAAAAATCTGTCGTTCTGCCCCTGAACAAGGCAGTTAACCCACTGTTCCTAGGCTGTCATTGTAAATAAGAATTTGTTCTTAACTGACTTGCCTAGTTAAATAAAGGTTACATTTTTAAAAATAATTACTTGAAATATGGGTATACAGTTGAAGTCGGAAGTTTACATACACTTAGGTTGGAGTCATTAAAACTTGTTTTTCAACCACTCCACAAATTTCTTGATAACAAACTATAGTTTTGGCAAGTCGGTTAGGACATCTACTTTGTGCGTGACAAGTAATCTTTCCTACAATTGCTAACAGACAGATTTTTTCACTTATAATTGTATCTGTATCACAATTCCAGTGGGTCAAAAGTTTACATACACTAAGTTGACTGTGCCTTTAAACAGCTTGTAAAATGATGTCATGGCTTTAGAAGCTTCTGATAGGCTAATTGACATAATTGGAGGTGTACCTGTGGATGTATTTCAAGGCCTACCTTCAAACTCAGTGCCTCTTTGCTTGACATCGTGGGAAAATCAAAAGAAAATCAGCCAAGACCTCAGAAAACATTATTGTAGACCTCCACAAGTCTGGTTCATCCTTGGGAGCAATTTCCAAACGCCTGAAGGTCCACGTTCATCTGTACAAACAATAGTACACAAGTATAAACACCATGGGACCCCGCAGCCGTCATACCTCTCAGGAAGAGACGTGTTCTGTCCCCAAGAGATGAACGTACTTTGGTACGAAACGTGTAAATCAATACCAGAACAACAGCAAAGGACCTTGTGAAGATGGAGGAAACAGGTACAAAAACATCTATATCCACAGTAAAACAAGTCCTATATCGACATAACCTGAAAGGCCGCTCAGCAAGGAAGAAGCCACTGCTCCAAAACCGGCATAAAAAAGCCAGACCGGTTTGCAACTGTACATGGGGCAAAGATCGTACTTTTTGGAGAAATGTCCTCTGTTCTGATGAAACAAAAATATAACTGTTTGAACATAATGACCATCGTTATGTTTGGAGGAAAAGGGGGAGGCTTGCAAGCTGAAGAACACCATCCCAACCATGAAGCACGGGGGTGGCAGCATCATGTTGTGGGGGTGCTTTGCTGCAGGAGGGACTGGTGCACTTCACAAAATAGATGGCATCATGAGTAAGTAAACATATTGAAGCAACATCTCAAGACATCAGTCAGGAAGCTAAAGATAGGTCACAAATGGGCAATGACCCAAGCATACTTCCAAAGTTGTGGCAAAATGGCTTAAGGACAACAAAGTCAAAGTATTGGAGTGGCCATCACAAAGCCCTAACCTCAATCCTATAAAAAATTTGTGGGCAGAACTGAAAAAGTGTGTGTAAGCAAGGAGGCCTACAAACCTGACTCAGTTATCAGTTACACCAGGAATGGGCCAAAATTCACCCAACTTAGTTGTGGGAAGCTTGTGGGAGGCTACCCGAAATGTTTGACCCAAGTTAAACAATTTAAAACCTCTTAGTGCACGGATCCCGTTACCGGGATCAAAATCGACAACATCCGGTGAAGCTGGAGCGCGCCAAATTCAAATGACAAAATTGTAATATTAAACATTCATGAACATACAAGTGTCCTACATCATTTAAAAGCTTAACTTCTTGTTAATCCAACCGCGTTGTCTGATGATTTCAAAAAGGCTTTACGGCGAAAGCATACCATGCGATTATCTGAGGGCAGCGCCCCACATACAAAACATTAAAAGACATTTTCCGAACCAGCAGAGGCGTCACAAAAATCAGAAATAGCAATAAAATAAATCACTTACCTTTGAAGATCTTTCTCTGTTTGCAATCCCATGGGTCCCAGCTACACAACTAATGGTTGTTTTGTTCGATAAAGTCCTTCTTTATATCCCAAAAAAGTCAGTTTCGTCAAGTCAATTCACCCGTTCAACATGCAAAGGAATCTGAAAAGTTACCAATAAACTTTGTCCAAACAAGTCAAACAACATTTCTAATCAATCCTCAGGTACCCTAATATGTAAATAAACTATACAATTTAAGACGGAATGTAGTATGTTCAATACCGGAGATAAATAACGAGGTACGCGCCCTCATCCACGCGCACCACAAGACTAGTCAAAATGAGAGCCACTTTGAAAAACTACAACTACTAATTCATTTTTCAAAAAACAAGCCTGAAACCCTTTCTAAAGACTGTTGACATCTAGTGGAAGCCATAGGAACTGCAATCCGGGAGCTATTTATTTGTATATCTCATAGACAAGCGCTGAAATGGACTGTGACCTCCCCCCCCAAAAAATTGGGGGTTGGATTTTCTCCTGCCATATCAGTTCTGTTATACTCAGATTAAAAAATAAAATAAAATAAAAAAAACAGTTTTAGAAACTTCAGTGTGTTATCTATCCAATGCTACCAATTATATGCATATCCTATCCTCTGGGCCTGAGTAACAGGCTGTTTACTTTGGGCACGTCATTTATCCGAACCTCCGAACACTGCCCCTTACACTCAATTAGTATTTGGTAGCATTGGGCTATGTAAACTTCTGACCCACTGGGAATGTGATGAAAGAAATAAAAGCTGAAATAAATCATTCTCTACTATTATTCTGACATTTCACATTCTTAAAATAAAGTGGTGATCCTAACTGACCTAAGACAGGGAATCTTTACTTGGATTAAATGTCAGGAATTGTGAAAAACTGGGTTTAAATCTATTTGGCTAAGGTTTATGTAAACTGACTTCAACTGTAAGTGGTGGCTCCACTTGGTGAGATAGAAGTAACGATGAGAAAGACAGGGACAAACTTGCACAAATTTATCAAGTAAAACGTGGTCATTCTTTGAACTTACATTTCTATTTGAGGCATACCTCATAGCTTTTTCTCATTGCTTACAGTGTCTGTATATTTCTCATGCAAAGTGAGAATTCAGGTTTAAGCATTATTGCACCCTATACCCTTCTCACAATACCTTAGGGCCTGATTCAATCAGATCCACATAGCTGATAATTTGACGGTGTGGGAGGTTGAACTGCAGTAGAGCTGTCAAATCCACAAGCGGCTCCCGGCATTATACCTAAAGTGGACAATGCCATAATCCGATGGAGTGCCACTTCCAACACCGTCAAAATTACATCTGGGACCTTCACCACCAGGTGGTGTAGGCAGCTGGGCTGTTGATCCACCCTCTCGACCAAGACTCAGGCCTACTTCGACCCTGATCCTTCTAGACAACGTGGTTTTGCAAGGCAAGTGAGGTATATCTCACAAACTGCCCTCACTCAAGCTGGGGGAAAGCCCAACTGTGGCCACGACAAGGACGCTAGAGTCAACTGCACCACACGTAAGTCTGGGGCTCTGATTCAGGTTTTATGTAGACCCATCACAAGAGGGTTCTAAGTAGGAACCTTTTTGGTGCTACTTAGAACCAATTTTGGAACTATAGGAGGGTTATTAGTTTTATCCCTGTAGTGCAGCGGTGTCAAACCAAAGATTTAAATAAACCCAACTACCTACTTTGGCAAATAACAGTAGTGTTTTTGCTTTCAGCAAGCAAACTAATAAGTCACAAGTATGTCGGATAATAGCCCACTGATAGCATGACGGTTTACCCGTTTGTGTTGCCAATAGGTAAAGATAGTGTTACAGCTCTTTCCCCCCACTAAGACTCCTGTGGAGAGTAAAGAGATTGTAATTTTCCTTGTGCGTGCTTTCTCGTTTCCCATTGTCTAGGAAGTCTATTGGTGGTGGGGTAGGTTTCTCAAAAGCAACTGAAATCACAAAAAGTGTCTGGAAGCTTCTATAACATGCCATTTACAAGAAATGTGGTTCGATTTTTCATACAAATCCATTAAATGTTAATATGAGATAAGCGCCAGATCTCAAATTAGGATTCAGCCCTTCATGAATAGCCATTAATATATAGGTATATACAGCAGTGATGATCACCAACGATATACTAATCATAACCCAATAGGAAGAGGAAGGAACACACGCATAACTGTGACAGAAACTGACACAAAAAAGTGTGACTGAATCTCTTTTTAATAAAATAGAAAATTCATACGTTTTTGTTTTTCCATTACATTTAAATGCTTAAGAATATCGTGACACGCTCAGCTGTTCAGTGGTTGATCTGGAGTGAGAAAAGAACTAGCAAAGACAAGGAAACCGAGTACATACATGTATATGTACATACACATACATTATGAATGCAACAACAAAAAAATACAATTTTGTACACAAATTGTGGCACTGGTAAAATGTACTGGCCGTTGAATCATTCTATTTAAATCAGGCCGATGGACAGAAAGAGATAAAGACGCACAAACGCAAATCTTCAAAAAAAATATTATCGGCTTGCTGAAACATAACTTAAAATGTACAAAGAAAAAGCGTCATTACCCAGTAGAGGTTTACATTTGGTAGTGAAATGACTTGGTGAACTCAGAAAAGAGCACCGCTACTGTAATACACCCTCCCTAGTCATGGAAAGTAAACTGTCAAATATTTGAATATATAAAAACAACATTAGGGGCTGTCAAACAAATCCAACATTGCATGGACCGTATCATTCAAATGGATACTCAAACTAGTTTGATTTCTTAAGAGGATAAGAATTCCTACTGTTAAAAGAAAGATAACAGGGGTCGAAGTGGACTTATTGCTTTATAAATGGCTTTATAAAGGGTTAGAGTCATTGGGTGAAGAGAGCAGAATAAACCTAGGTCATTTCACCACCGTGTAAAAGTTAAAAGCCTCCTGGACAGTGCAGTAACGATCTAGCAACATACACCATAGTACAATCATGTGTTACTCTGCAAACCAGAGTTAAATATGAAGAAGATTTAGCTAGGAAACCCTGGTGTTTCCGGGTCCACAGAGTTTGTTTTGTTTGTTTCGTTCAAATGGTTGAATTTTCGACGAGCAGTTGCTTCACAGCCCAAAGACCGTAGCGAGAAGCAAAGTCCCATGAAAAACAATACTTGCCATGATGATGCCAACTAAACTGTGCTGTGCGTTAATAGCGCCAGTCCCGTAGCGCTGCAGGACTTTGCATTTCACCCTTTTTTACATATTGACATTTTGTAACCTGAGGAGAAAACCTCTACCATCAACATGGATGAGTAAAATTGTAGAAAACAAATTCCATTTTATTTGCATTGTTGTGCCTTTTGAACCAATTGGAGCAGAAAAAACAAATCCAAAGTGAACTTTGCACTGTGTACTAGGAAACAGAATACTGCAATTAAAATGATACATTGCACATCTTAGTGAGATACACTTCACGAATAGTTACCTCAATCTTAGAATGCAGATTTTTGTTTTGTATTATAATTTTTTACAATGGACCATAGTCGCGTCATAATGAGATGTTATTTGTAGGGCCCTGTGTTTTGCAAAAACGTGGCATGCTTGGATTTTTTAGCCTTTTATTTAAAGCTTTAACATCAAACTGTCACTTTTTCCTTTTATGTCAGATGATCCAGCACCATCYTCARACAATAGCTTTCATTTTTGGTGCAATTCTCATTTCTGGATAAGGCTTAAAATACAGGTTCAAATCTTGCTATGACACATGATTGCGCAAAACATTGGGCCTTATAATTTGGTCAATGTGGTTCTAATTTGTGTTCCAAAGTAACGGTCAAGGTTCGGGCACTGCATTCAAGTAAAACATTATTAATGCTTTAGAAGTTTAAGTCCCACTTTACAATAAGTGTCTCTAATGACTACCTATGGTAGTTACATAGGCAGGTACAATGTTATTACAGTGSAGGCCTATGTACTGTATTGTTCCAGAGTACTTCCAAAAGTCAGGCCTGTTTGCAGTTGTTTAAAAATCGTAATATTTGTAATTACACAAACTCAAATAAATTGTGGCTAAATCTCTCATGCAAATTATTTTTGAGATACTTGTAAATACTTTAAATTGAGATACGTCACTAACCATGTGTACCTACAGTCATTTATTACACTGTTTTTGTATGTACTACACTATTAGGGACACTTATTGTAAAGTTAGACCAGAAATCATACAGTCGCAAATACAAAAGGTTTAAGGATTTAACTATATATCCATATCCCTCCTTCACTATTTTATAAATTCATGTTCAAAAAAAAAAGTTAGGTTTTCATCCAATTAGTTTTTATCATAGATACTGATCCGTCAATCACCTAACCCATCCACCTTAAACCACACACTAAAAACGGCAGTCGTGTCACCCTATAACGCTCATTGACATCATTCCAACGTTCTTCCGACACTCACCATCAAATTATCACAACCACCTTCTCTTCTTCTTCTATCACCTAACCCATCCACCTTAAACCACACACTAAAAACGGCAGTCGTGTCACCCTATAACGCTCATTGACATCATTCCAACGTTCTTCCGACACTCACCATCAAATTATCACAACCACCTTCTCTTCTTCTTCTCCTCCCCCCCCCCCCCCCCCCCCTTTTACCCTCTCCACCCTTGGTTCTGATTCTCCTCTCCAGATCTACAGGTCCTTCTTGGTCTGGCTCTGGTCTGTTCTAGAGGGTTCTCTTTGGTCTGGGCAGAGCAGCTGAAGCATGTCCAGCAGGGCTTGCCTGATCTGACCTCCATACTTGTGGGAACTCTAAGAGAGACAGAATAAATGAGCAAGAGAAAGACTAGTCCCAAGAATTGTTTGCTTGGCCAAAATATGTATCCCGTTAATCAACCTCAAAACAAATATTCTCAATTAGCTTAGGAAATGAATAAACGAGGGCATTGTTTAGGTGTGGACATGTGGTGCGAAGAACCTCCCTGTGGACCGATCAGTGGTACTCACAGTCTGTGGGCAGGAGTGCTTGCAGGAGATGTGAAAGTTCATCATGTTCTCTCCCATGATGGTGTAGGACACCCCGTAACCATCGTCTGCCACCTAGGAAAGACAAGTACATACGTCGCTCTCTTGAAGCACAGCTTTGCAGCACAACACAGCTACAGTATACCGGTCTATTACCATGGAGTAGGTTGGCATATGCCATAACATGATGTCTTGCATATGGAAGCTTCTGYACGGAACACAATCTTTCTCCATGTTGAGATGATAAGCTCGTTGACAAATGATGTACTTATGTTGTAAGCATTCTGTTATTCCACCAAGTTATGMAATTAAAGGTGTTTGGAGACGAAGATAGAGACTGAGAGGTACTGACCGGGCCAAAGCCTCCGCCACAGGAGATGTACTCTGGGTGGTTGACCATGTCAAACAGCTCCAACTGYTGGACAGGAGTCTGACTGGTGGAGAGATGCCATGGCTCGGACAGCACCTGGAACACARGCAGGGACAGTGTTGTTACTACCACTAAGCTAGACAAGTCACCACAGAGATGATCAAACATGGCTGAGGTTATAATTAAGTAATAAGGCTTGAGGAAGCGTGGTATATGGCCAATATACCAHGGCTAAGGGCTGTTCTTAGGCACAACGCAAACCCTGAGGTGCCTTATTGCTATTATAAACTGGTTGGTTTTCAACATAAATATAACAGTTAATAAGTATTTTTGGGTCATACCTGTGGTATATTGTCCGTTATACACACTGCTGAAATGCTGTTTAAGCCTATCAGCATCCAGGAACCACACTACCCGGTTTATAATACTGTACATAATACAACGTTGTTGTAACGAAGGCGGTTGCACAAAARGTGTTTCTGACTACTACCAAATTAATATATCAGCGCAGATTTTTATATATATCATGGATATAATTATTATTTATTTGTGTAAGACTGAACTACTTAAAAAAAGGACAGAGCCATGAGTCAGTCGTACGGAATCAACATTTCACTACAGAAAAGCAACGCGCCCCAAAAAAACAAACCTCTTTCAGGAAGGGAGAGTCCACGCCAAGGTATTTGGAGACCACGTAGAGACAGAAGAGGTGCCTGTCGATGCCGGCGCCGGTCATGGCATGTTTGTACAGGTTCTGGTGCTTCTCTGAGGCTTGGCGGAGAAGCCTCCTGCACACCTCGACCCCCTGGTGGACATTAGAGGGGGGAGAGCGAGCGCGTTAGGGGGTGAGCGAGCGGCACAGAAAGAGAAAAGGGTAAAGAGAGCGAGAGAGATGAGGGAGAGTAATGAGTACGTTTTATGAGAAAGTATTCCGAGTAAGATCGCATGCTCCCTACCTCTCCTCCCTCCAGGGCTTTGATGAAGGCACAGCTTTCATTGGAGCAGGAGCGCACAGTCTCGGTCCGGCCCTCCCTAAACAGACGGGTCATGGAGGCCTCGTAGGTCAGACAGAACACGCCCCTGTCCTGAGAGGGGAGTGGGGGAGAAGGATGGGTTGAGAGATTGTAAGGAGGCAACAGAATTGATCATGTTTGAGCAATGATCCTGACATTTTGGGGGGGGGGGGTTTGTTTTGTTCTCATTTACTTTGGTTTACATCTGCCAACGTTAAATTTGATCGACCGATTGTTGCTACATTGAAGCCGTACTAAGCTACATAGCGTATGGGTCAACCCCCCCCCCCCCAACAAAAAAAGTAAACAAGTGTGTGTGTAGGTGTATAAATGTTCATGTCCGCTTCGAGCTGTCCCCTCACCCTGTAGTAGGCCAGCTGAAGGGCCAGCTGGATGTAGGCGTCAGGACTGACGCGGCACTTCTTGATCTTGCCCTTGCCAAAGTCCCGGAAAGAGAAGACGTGGAAGTCCACGTCGTCGGCCAGGGCCTGGGCCACCGCCAGAGACTGGGAGATCTGCTCCTGACACTGGGACAGAGAGAGGACGGGGAAAGGCAACACTGGATCATAAGACCACTGGGTGTCAAAAGAAGAGTTAAGCGCATGGCCATTGAGATGCACATGTATATACACTGACGGGGAAGATCATTTGYGTTCTCATTGGAATTACACATTCGTCTGATGCACGCATGACGCGTTATGAAATGAACGATTATGAACATGGGTATTACAATGTCCAGAAAATAGTCCCATAGCCAAGGAGAGATTTTCAAATGAGGTGAATGGATAATTAAACGAAGAGAATGTATAATTCAAATAATAGATAGATAAATGAATGGATGAATAAATGAAAGGAAGGATGGATGGTTCACCTCTGGGGTGATGTCCCAGCTCAGTCTCTGAGGTCGGGGCAGAGAGGCATCCACCTCTCCCTTACAATGGCCCTCTTCATTGTACCCCAGCTGGAAACTGTCTGTGGCCAACACATACTGAAAACAGACAGACAATTAGCTGAGATAAATGTATGAATTCACTTATTTACTCAGTACAGGTTATTTATATATATATATCCCTTAAAATCAACTCTGGACCTCGAAGCCAGTTCCACTGCATTTTATAATTGTTTCCCTCTAAYCAGGGACTGATTTAGACCTGGGACACCAGGTGTGTGCAATTAATAATCAGGTAAAACAGAAAACCAGCAGGCTCTGGACCTCGTAGAGTAAGAGTTGAGTACCCCTGGTATATACATTGTACATACATTTGGAATATATTTATACATAAAAATAAACTTTCCCTAAGAGGTCTGCTAGTTTTTCTGTATGTTCATATATTTATAGTTATACAGTGCCATCGGAAAGTATTCAGACCCCTTAACTTTTCCCACGTTGTTACATTACAGCCTTATTCTGAAATTGATTAAATAAAGTTTTTCCTGAGCAATCTACACACAATATTCAATAATGACAAAGCAAAAACAGGTTATTTTTTGTGTGCAAATGTATATATATAAAAAAAACATACCTTATTTACATAAGTATTCAGACCCTTTGCTATGAGACTCGACATTGACCTCAGGTGCATCCTGTTTCCATTGATCATCCTTGAGATGTTTCTACAAGTAAATTGGAGTCYACCTGTGGTAAATTCAATTGAATGGACATGATTTGGAAAGGCACACACCTGTCTATATAAGGTCCCACAGTTGACAGTGCATGTCAGAGCAACAACAAGCCATGGGGTCGAAGGAATTTTCTGTAGCACTCCGAGACAGGATTGTGTCGAGGCACAGATCTGGGGAAGGGTACCAAAACATTTCTGCAACATTGAAGGTCCCAAGAACATCATTCTTAAATGGAAGAAGTTTGGAACCACTAAGATTCCTCCTAGAGCTGGTCGCCCAGCCAAACTGAGCAATCGGGGAAGGGCCTTGGTCAGGGAGGTGAGAAAGAATTCGATGGTCACAGTGACACAGCTCCAGAGTTCCTCTGTGGAGATGGGAGAAACTTCCAAAAGGACAACCAGCACTCCACCAATCAGGTCTAAATGGTAGAGCGGCAAGACGGAAGCCACTCCTCAGTAAAAAGGCACATGACAGCCCGCTTGGAGTTTGCCAAAAGGCGCCTAAAGACTCTCAGACCATGAGAAACAAGATTCTCTGGTCTGATGAAACCAAGATTGAACTCTTTGGCCTGAATGCAAAGCCCCACGTTTGGAGGAAACCTGGCACCATCCGTACGGTGAAGCACGGTGGTGGCATCATCATGTTGTGAGGATGTTTTTCAGCGGCAGGGAGACTAATCAGGATTGAGGCAAAGATGAACTGAGCAAAGGCACAGAGAGATCCTTGATAGAAATCTGCTCCAGAGCGCTCAGGACCTCAGACTGGGTCGAAGGTTCATCTTCCAACAGGAGAATGACCCTAAGCACACGACCAAGACAACGCAGGAGTGGCTTCGGAACAAGTCTCTGAATGTCCTTGAGTGGTCCAGCCAGAGCCCAGACTTGAAACCGATCGAACATCTCTCTGGAGAGACTTGAAAATAGCTGTGCAGCAACGCTCCCCATCCAACCTGACAGAGCTTGAGAGGATCTGCAGAGAAGAATGGGAGAAACTCCCCAAATACAAGTATGACAAGCTTGTAGAGTCACACCCAAGAAGACGAGGCTGTAATTGCTGCCAAAGGAGCTTCAACAAAGTACTGAGTAAAGGGTCTGAATACTTATGTAAATGTGATATTTCAGTTTTTTATGCGTAATAAATTGGCAACATTTTCTAAAAACATGTTTTTGCTTTGTCATTATGGGGTATTTTGTGTACATTGCGGAGGGGGGAAAAACTATTGAATCAATTTTAAAATAAGGCTATAACGTAACAAAATGTGGAAAAAGACAAAGGGGTCTGAATACTTTCCAAAGGCACTGTATGTCATGTCTTACCTCCCATAAGTGTGCTACCACCGGTGCATCGGCCCATGAGTGCTCAGCGTTCAGACCGATCTTCCCGTTTTTATAGATCACAACGGAGAAAGACTTGTCAAACCACCTGGCGAAAAGAGAAGACGACAGTGTGCAAAACTTTGATAACCGGCGCTACCTCCGACAAGGGTAGAACCATGGGAGTGATTGAGGAGGATAGACCTTATTTCATTTAGGTATTAAAGGAAAAGAATGAATGATACAGGCTTTGTGGCAAGTGTGCCCTCTATCCATCTCTATGGTTGGAAAGAAGCTTTATTTTTTTTTAAAGGTAACTATGTCGTAATGTCGTGACAACCATTAGTATGGATGACTTACCTGTCGTAACACTTCCCGTGGAGCAGGGACTTGGCGTAACGGTCCAGACTAGCAGCTGGGTCTTCTCCCATCATGCCTTGCTCGTCATCGTCCAAGGTCACAAAGAACGCTGCTTTCTCGATGCAGTCGAGTGACCGCTTGTTCACGCCCAAGCTGAAGTATTCCTTCCTGGCCTTGGCCCAGGGAATTCTGAGAAACAAAACGTATTGCTTAGGAGGACAGGTACAGCCAGGCACACAGACCTGGGTCATGTTCAGTAGGTGGAAAACGTTTCCAGACGGAGTGAAACGGAGAGGTACTACCAGAACACAGATTTTTCATTTTCCGGTTTTGCTACGGTGTGCCCTACTGAACACAACCCAGATATTTCCATTGGGGATGTTTTGAGCCCCTGCTATCAATCAGATGACTGTATATTTTACCAAAACATCTATGACTCACCTGTCTCCAGCCGTCAGGGCCCCGAGCTTCTCCTCTCCAGGGGAGGGGGGCGACGGGTCATCCAGGATCCTCTGGAGCTGCGACTCGATCTCGCGCGGTGACAGCGGCCGGCTAGACGAGTACATCCTCAGACGGAAGTAGCGCCCCCGGTGGTACACCGCCACATAGTCACTGTCCTGCCAGTGCTGCACCGTGTCTACACACGGGAAGAGGGAGAGAGAGAGAGAGAGAAAAGGGAGAGAGACAGAAAGTGGGAGGGAAGAGAGAGAGTTAAATATGGTACAGATGCCTCGGAGCAGATGGACAGGGGCAGAGGGTGCAGAAAGGGAGGGAGACTGACAGCCTACAGGAGGAAGGAGAGTGACTGACTAGAAACTACAGGACCAGCTGCAGACAAGAGAGTTTTCAACATTACCATCATGTAACAATAATACAGGACCTATATTGATATCAGTAATGMCAATGTCAAAAGAGCCACTTGCCCAGTGTTTGCTGGCTGGAAAATAAGATTGAAGACATGGGAAACAAAATTGCCAGAGTAGGGGACATGTCAATATTTTATAGTCATGACAAAGCAATGGTGCAGGTCTCAAATGCTGGTCATTGGAGGGCGCTTACATCTGCAAGTTCTCAGTTTCAGCTCAAATCAATAAAGTGAAAGATTTGGTTTGAGAGTGTGTATTTAGAGAAGGGAAATGAAGTGGTACCAAACCGTCCAGTAGCAAATCATTCCCACCATGAATTAAAGTCCCTAAAATCAGCTTTAAAATTACAGTACCAGTCTAAACTTGACACACCTACTCGTTCAATTTTTTTTTTTTTTTTTTTTTACTATTTTCTACATTGTAGAATAATAGTGAAGACATCAAAACTCTGAAATAACGCATATGGAATCATGGTAGTCACCAAAAAAGTGTTAAACAAATCAAAATATAATTTAGATTTTAAATTCTTCAAAGTAGACACCCTTTGCCTTGATGACAGCTTTGCACACTCTTGGCATTCTCTCAAATCTAAACTATATTATGATTTGTTTAACACTTTTTGGGTTACTACATGATTCCAGATGTGTTATTTCATAGTTTTGATGTCTTTACTATTGTTCTACAATGTAGAAAATAGTAAAAAATWAAGAAAAACCATTGAATGAGTAGGTATGTCCAAACTTTTGTCTGGTACTGTATATCCAAGTGATTTGGTGATAACTTTTCAAATGTTTTACTACAAAAAATTGGGTAGTAAATCCTAGTCAAGTGCTTCAACACCTAGTGAAGAACACTATAAAAAACAGGCTATATATTGTCATTGTCAAAATAAACCAAGCAGGTGGGGAATTATAAAATACTGGACTGATTTATAAAACAAGGGCTCCTGTTTGTAATCGGGCAATGGCGTGGTGGTCACCGCGGGGACTTTGCAGAGGGATGTCACAACACATGGGAGATACAAGGACAGGGAGACTACGTGTGTGTCCCAAATGGCACCTTATTCCCCGTGGACCCTGGTCAAAAGTGGTGCACTGTACAGGGAAAGGGGTGCCATATGAGACGCATCCTACATGTATTGAGGAAGTGTTAATACCTGTGATCGTCCCGGGGATTCGACAAGAGTCAAACATCCTCTCAAACTGATAGGAACAGCAAGGGACCGAAGACATCAACAACCACTGAGCGATAGAGGAACCGGGGGAAAGAAAACAAAGAAATATGGGGGAGGATAGAGGARAGGAAACAATGGGACGACAGACAAAAACAAGGGACCGAGTGAAAGGGAAAAGGGGAGGAACAACAGAACAGGTGGGAATAGTGAAAAGGAAAGAGGTGAACGAAAACAAATATGAAGTGGATAGATACAAGAGAAGTCCGTTAGAGGCAAGCCCTTTCCAGAGTGATGGCACAGACAACAGACTAGGAAACAGGACGGATGAGAGACAGTGAAAGATGACAGAGCAGTTTTGTGGCGGACATTTTGTGACTGTGTGAAGTACAAACACCCCTCTCCTCATGAAATGGACAGTGAGACCATACACACATTACTGCAAATGTCCAGTCAGTTATGGTACAGTATGRCTACCCTCTCCAAATAACCGTTCCTCCATGATGAAAGGGGGGCTTGAGTAAAAAAGTTTGGAAAGCACTGTCTTATTTGAATGGCTACTGATATTTACGGCACATTTGTACGGTAAAACCTATAGATCTGTGTTAATGTGTGCTTTGAACGCGAGGCATGTATTGTCCTTTGTACATGTAGGTACTGTGTTCAGAAGTGTGTATTGATGTAGATGACTCTACATGTGTGTTTACCGGTCTCCTCTCCAGGAGTGCGTGTGGTGTTGAACATCCTCTCACACTGAGCTGCACACAGAGGAATGACAGTGCCTGGAACACGACTCTGGGGAGGAACAGGAGGAGAGGGGAGAGGGAGAGAGGGGGGAGAGCAACAGCGGGCGAGAGTTCAGACCAGAGAGCGGGCGAGAGTTCAGACCAGAGAGCGGGCGAGAGTTCAGACCAGAGAGCGGGCGAGAGTTCAGACCAGACAGAGCCGGGGAGAGAACGAGAGAGAGTTCAGACGCAGAGAGCCGGGCGAGAGAGAGCGAGGAGTTCAGAACACGAGAGCGGGCGAGAGAGAGCGAGAGTTCAGACCAGAGGCGGGCGAGAGAGAGCGAGAGTTCAGAGCAGAGAGAAGGCCAGAGTTCAGACCAGAAGCGGAGCGAGAGGAGCGAGAGTTCAGAACCAGAGAGCGGAGCGAGAGAGAGCGAGAAGTTCAGACCAGAGAAGCGAGAGAGGGCGAGAGGTTCAGACCAGAGAGCGAGAGAGGGCGAGAGTTCAGACAGAGAGCGAGAGAGGGCGAGAGTTCAGACACGAGACGAGAGAGGGCGAGAGTTCAGACCGAGAGAGCGAGAGAGGCAGAGCAGTTCAGACCAGAGAGCGAGAGAGGGCGAGAGTTCAGACCGAGAGAGCGAGAGTTCAGACCAGAGAGCGATAGGCTCAGACAAGAGGGAGAAAGGACAGGAAAAGAAAAGAGAGAGAAAGGCCAAGGGAAGGTACAGAGTGTGGGGGTAGGGAGGAGAGATGGGGATGGTATGAGACCATGAGAGGGAATGGGTTTCAAACAAACTGGAAAATCAAACCAAAGGACACTTCAAACCTCTACACACAGAGGGAGCTAAAACAAACTGGAGGGATGGATTGATGCAGCTTACACACATGAACATGGTCAGTCCACACCAGCACACACTCAACATGTACACAGACAAACACACACGGATGAGTTCATACTCAACACATCTCTCCTATTTCGGTACGTATTTAAAAGTAAATCGCAATAAAAACACCTCACTATGAAAACATGTAAACACCTTGGTACAGGCCCATGCTCATATGTAAAATGAGTTAAGAGGATTTTTGATTTGGGGTGTGCTGACATGGCCATACTCGTATTCTTATCCGGAAGTTGTCAGTTGATAGTCAGAACGGAAGAAACTGAAGTGTTTTAATATGCCAAAATAGATGTTGGAAAAATACCTCCCTGCACGCTCTCACTGCAAAAAAACTGCAGATTAGGAGTTTGCGGTCACTCAGTCAGAATGGGCACTAACGTTTCATATTTTTCCCTACCCTTGCCCATCTGGTTAGATATTATGCACATTGACAGCAAGTGTCCTCGCCATGGGATTTATCATAGTAGCGGGCAGCAGCAATCTAAATGATCAGACCGAAAACATGCGAGGAAACGTGATCGGGGGAAATGATGAAGCGAGTGGACAGGAATACAGCTTCATTCTATCCAATCAGAGTAGCAGGATCAACATACAGCCCGCACTTATCTTTACAGACAGACAAACTAGCCAGTTGCTATTTAGACCACGCACGTGACTGACTTAAAGGCAGTACAGTATGATTTAGAAACTCTGACTGACTGACATGAGAAATATGCTTGCTGGTGCTCCAAAAAATATATATATTCTGATTACAGATATTTGAAAAAATAGATAAAAATACTCTGATCATAATCGTAACCAGAAAATTGCCCATATCCGTTACGATACCTMTTTTGTCCGACTACTCGGCACACCCCCTAGTTTTGATGTGTCAAATAAAGCTTGCTGATTGGTGCACCAAACCTATCGTGATCACACAGCAGGCATCGAGGCAGTACTTTCATGAATTATACACGGTATTCACTGAACAACGCATGATGTTCAAAGGCCAATGGTATTTTCATGCATAGGGCTCAGAGTTTTTCATTAGGCATCAAATGGATGAAAACAGACAGAAATAGGGAGGGCTATCTGGACTTCCAAAAAAATAAAACTTAAAACTTTTTCCATTGCGTGCCCTAATGAATATGGCCCAAGTTAAACTCCAGCCCCTATCACACGTTAATGGTGGAGGTTGACTGGTTGTTGAACTCACAGGCTTGAGCTCCTCTCTGTTGAGCTTCCTGCGGTACATGAGGAAGGCATGAAGGGTGTTGCCTGCTCTGGCAGCCTGGATGGGGGTGGGCGTCACATACAAGAAGTCCTGGGGAGAGAGAGTGCGTGTGAGAGAGGGAGGAGGCACCATTTTGACAACGCAAATCAGCATTGCTAAGTGGCAAACCAGAGAATACTATTAGTATGCGAAACGCTTTTGGACTGTAGCGCCGCTGTCATGCTTCCAAAATGTCACCCATAGAGAAATAGATATGTTGTTTAACCTTTCCATATGTGAGTTCCAAATATCTCTAACGGTCGCCCCAGTGCGAGTGGTTTTATGCACGTGATGTCAGAATGCACTCTCTGTTCCAAAATGTGATTGTTACACAACAGGACAGTTAACACGCGCTCCCTGCTAATTATCTATAGGCTGTTTCTCAACTTGTCAATTTCAAATGATTTTTTAACAAGTTGTATTTTCTAACAACAGTTTGAATTGAGGGTTGTTTCGCCTCATTAATTCACATAGAAATAGCCCATTTCAGTGTTGCGGACAATTGATGATTGAGGCTTCACGGAACCGGACAAACTTCCCCCGTCGAGGAGAGCCCTTCCCCATTTCTTCCGCACATCAAGAATGCAGACATTTGCGCAGTCTTGCACGAACCGGCACATTTTCTGGCTAGCGCTCGCATTGCTTCCATTGCTTCCATTCTTGTTTTCCTTATAAATAAAAACTTTGTGTGTTTCTATCAAAGTAAGTGCCTTATTTTCTGTATATCGTGTTGTCGTTTCTACTGTAGCATGAAGTATGTATGTATGGAGCATAATGTATTTACAGTTTTATTCACATGTTTTCAAGTACTGGTGACAAATAATGCATTCCAATTATTGCATAGATTGTAATGGACACCTATGATGTGTGTAAAATATTTTTTTGAAGGTTGTACTGATTATAATGTGCTAATGCTAAGCTATTTGCCAGCTATGTGTGGCGCCATGTTTGTTGACATTATACAATGCATTCTGGGTGTCACGTAAACGTTTGTCAGACCAAAGATGTTATAATGAGGTGAAGGAATGGTTCACTGATCTTTCGGGTAAACTTCCGGAAGTGAATGAAGGGAAGTGAATGATCGTAAACGACACACCCCCTTCAACATGCATACTGCAAACAGACCAAACTCTTCTTGTCTCCTCTTATCTTTGGTTGACGCGAAAAACAAACATGGCGGCGCCCACAAACTACCCATCGTCGGATTACTTTTGATTTCTATAAAGTGTTTTACTAAATTCTTTCAATCAATGTTAAGCTCAACCGTGATGTAATGAATTATAAATAGTAATTAGCTATTAGATAATTCATATTGTGGTTTCTGTCAGCTGAGAGTCCTCTAAATATGACCGCTTGTGTTACGTCAATATTTCCTCAGTTAGCGCTAGGACTAATGTAGCTTACATTTTCCGGTTTGGATGATTGTGTTATGCTGTTGCTACTTCTGTGAATGTCTGAACATTGCATCCAAAAATAAACTGATCACATTCACGACATAACTTTGTAAGGACTGTGTTTGTGCAAAAATAGTTCAGCGAAAAAAGTGTGGCTAGCTCAAATGCTGACTGTTGCATCAATCGAAACTGGACGTTCTAAATAAACGTTCTAATCAAACCGGTTTGAGCGTACGATGCAGGGACCACTGTAGAATGATCACACCCATTTGTTGGGTTAAAGGTTAAATGGACCAAACCACAGTCATCGTTCAAGTAGAATAGGGAATCGTGTTTGCTCTATTTGTTACATTTCTACCTGCAACGTTGTGAACTTCTCACCTCACTTAACACACCTCCGCTATTAGGAGACAGAACGTGGGGAGTAGTCGATGATTTGTTGATACGTACCATGCCGTAGTAGTTGCTGTTGACCATGATAGGGCTCCGTCCTCTCAGGTAGATGTACTCCTCCCACCAGTCGCTCACCTAAAAGGGAAAAACACAACCCCAGGTTCGTGTTCAGTAGACAAAATGGACAACGGGAAGGTAGGTACTATCTGAAGTTGTCCAATAAGAAATGGTTGTTTCCTTGATCCATAAAAAAAATGTTTTGTTACAAAGTGCCCTAATGAATACACCCCATAGAAATCCTCTGACACAACCACGCAACATCCTGGCCAGGGCCACAGCCCTCACACACCCTCAGCACATCCATTACAATGAATAATTCTAAATGGCCTCCGACAAAGATCTACATTGCTCTTGGGATTTTTAATGCGCATCCGACTATTAAAATAGGTCATTTCTACGTGTGCATAACGCTTTTCTTTGTCTCACCTCCTGCTCTCTTAAAGCTCATTGGAGGAGAGGATCCAAGAATCCTCCATTGGACCTCCTCCAATAAGGAAGGCCAGAGGAAGCAAGGATTTGACGGCTCGTGACGTTTTTGAACACAGCCAGTCTACATATAAGGGGTTACTTACGTAGTTGGAAGCCCAGAGAGCCTTGAGTTTGAGGTACCACTGTAGCCGGTTCCCCAGGCTGCTCTCAAACTGAGTGGCCAGCGACGTCATGCGTTCAAACTCATCAGGGGTCATCAGCGGCCGCACCGACTCCAGATACTGCAGAGAAACAGAGAGAGAAGAACAAACACACAGAGCAATATTCTATTATATACATCATTATAACATTATGCAGTTGACACAGAACATTATCCCACACACAACAAAACAGAATACACGGAGGGTATCGAGCTACGGTGTGATGGAGGTACAATGGAGTGTTAGAGGTTCAGTAATACTGAGGGAGAGGCAAAGAGGGAGACAGAGAGAGGTAGAGAGAGAGATGTAGAGTGAGAGAGAGATGTAGAGGTGGAGAGATGTAGAGAGAGAGAGAGAGGTAGAGCGAAAGCAAGCGAGCATAGGGAGAGAGATGACGGCAACTTCCAACCTGCGTTTGTCTTTGTCTAGCCTCTGCAGAGTCCCCAACAACCGAAAGTTCCGGTTTTCAGGGGAAATGGAAAGACTTCCCGCTTTTGGACGTTAACAAAGCGACACTCCATCTTAACTCCTCCTCCACATTAAGTGGATTGGTTGAACAGTGCAAAAGAGAACCTCCCTTTTTCTCCTCGTCAAGACCAGTACGTAGGGGAGATAGCTTCAGGCCTTTCAATGCTACGTTGGGTTAGGCTTTGTCAAGCGTGAATATCTGGTGAGCGGATATGCTGCATCTTTTGTCGAAATGTATTTCCCTATTGGGACAATAAAGATTGAATTGAAGAGCGTCTCACCCTCTTGACCGTGTCTTTGACGGCCGGCACGGGCTGGTTTGGTAGAGAGCCCTGGTAGCTGTAGAGGAGAGGCTGTCTGCCCGAGAAGATCCGCACCAGCGCCTGTAACACACAAAACCACTTTTTACACTGATTGCAATGGAGGTAGAAAGATAATTTAGACCCCCCCACAAACAATTTGAGAGGAGAGCATGAGCTTGCAAGTAAGCATTTCATTGCACGATGTACACTACACCGTATTCTGTGCATATGACAAATACAGTGATTTGATTTTCAATTGTTGACGACTCCCCAGGAGTGGGTAAGCGGCAGGAGTCTCTACAGATGCACGGTGTACACACACACACAGGAGAAGGTAAGGATCAAGGGGGGGGGGGGTACTGACCACCCAGACTTTGGTGGTGTTGGACATCTTGCCGCGCTGCTCGAACATCCAGCGGTGGTAGGAGAGCAGCTGCTTGAGGCACATGCGCATGGTGAAGATGAGGGAGAACCAGAGGAGCGTGCTGAACAGCACCGCCGACACCAACGTCTGACACTGGGCACTCAGAGACTGACTGGGAGGGAGGGGTTCATTCCATTAGAGAATGAAAGAAGTGGTAAAGGTGGGGGGGGGGGGGGGGAAGGAGGGGGAGCGACGAGAAAGAGGGGGAGGCCGGGAGCGGGGAGGGAGAGAGAGAAGGATTTCAATGATTTGGTAAGAACATCTGAGAAAAAGGGGGAAATTATTGTATTTCAATACCAGTCTTTAAGCAATACTCGTAGACTTTGAAGACAGCGGAGTGTCTGTGCACGTTGGTGACTGGTGCTAGCTACCTGGCAGGTGTGCTCCTGGATCTTGGCGATGAGACCCATGGAGGGGTCGGAGCGCATGTACATGGTGGCCAGGATGGCGATGACCACAAACAGCCAGGAGGAGGGACTGGCCGGGTACACCCCGCTTATCACAGCCGTTCTGTTGGGGAATTAGGGGGAAAAGAGATTGGTCATTAAGGCACCAACGGGAAGAAACATCCTGAAAAGGGAGGGGACAATTTTTTTTATTAAATACTTATCATTTTTGTACCCATTCAAAACCCAATCAACTTCCAGCCTGTCAACACGGCATATTATCCAACGGGGGTATTGGATAATGCTCTTCACAGCTACTCTATGTACCTTCGCCTGGTTTTAAAAGCAAAAGCCCACACTCTCCCAAGCTTATCTCCAGCACGAGTGACGGGACAGAGAGAGATACAGCCAAAGTTAAGACCGAACAGGGATGAATGCGTGCCGGCATTGAGTTGTGACAAACACAGCGCGGTGTGTGTGTTTACTAATGTGGTCACCCCCGGAGGGCATGTTAACCCAACAGATTAGAGAAATGTGACGCTGCTGGCCGTTCATATTCCAGCTCTCTACTGTTCAGCACAGCACTGTGACGTTAATGACATCTGTCAGCAGCACTGTGACGTTAAAAGACATACTGTTCAGCAGCACTGTGACGTTAAAAGACATACTGTTCAGCTCAGCACTGTGACGTTAAATGACACTGTTCACAGCATGTGACTTTAAATGACATACTGTTCAGCAGCACTGTGACGTTAAATGACATACTGTTCAGCAGCACTGTGACGTTAAAGACATACTGTTCAGCACACTGTGACGTTAATGACATCTGTTCAGCAGCATGTGACTTAAATGACATACTGTTCAACAGCACTGTGACTTTAAATGACATACTGTTCAGCAGCACTGACTTTAAATGACATACTGTTCAGCGCACTGTGACGTTAAAGACATACTGTTCAGCACACTGTGACGTTAATGACATAACTGTGTCAGGCGCACTGTGACTTTAAATGACATACTGTTCAGCGCACTGTGACTTTAAATGACATACTGTTCAGCGCACTGTGACTGTTAAATGACAATACTGTTCAGCAGCACTGTGACGTTAAATGACATACTGTTCAGAGCACTGTGACTTTAATGACATACTGTTCAGCAGCACTGTGACGTTAAATGACATACTGTCAGCGCACTGTGACGTTAAATGACATACTGTTCAGCAGCACTGTGACGTTAAAAGACATACTGTTCAGCAGCACTGTGACGTTAAATGACATACTGTTCAGCAGCACTGTGACTTTAAATGACATACTGTTCAGCAGCACTGTGACGTTAAAAGACATATGCTGTTCAGCAGCACTGTGACGTTAAAAGACATACTGTTCAGCAGCACTGTGACGTTAAAAGACATACTGTTCAGCAGCACTGTGACGTTAAATGACATACTGTTCAGCAGCACTGTGACGTTATAATGACATACTGTTCAGCAGCATTGTGACTTTAAATGACTTACTGTTCAGCAGCACTGTGACGTTAAAAGACATCAATTGATCAGCAGCCACTGTGACGTTAAGACCTACTGTTCAGGCACTGTGACGTTAAATGACATACTGTTCAGCAGCACTGTGACTTTAAATGACATACTGATCAGCAGCACTGTGACGTTAAAAGACATACTGTTCAGACAGCACTGTGACGTTAAAAACATACTGTTCAGCAGCACTGTGACGTTAAAAGACATACTGTTCAGCAGACACTGTGACGTTAAAATGACATACTGTTCAGCAGCACTGTGACGTTAAGACATACTGATCAGCACACTGTGACGTTAAATGACCTACTGTTCAGCAGCACTGTGACGTTAAATGACATACTGTTCAGCAGCACTGTGACTTTAAATGACATACTGTTCAGCAGCACTGTGACTTAAATGACATACTGTTCAGCAGCACTGTGACTTTAAATGACATACTGTTCAGCAGCACTGTGACGTTAAATGACATACTGTTCAGCAGCACTGTGACTTTAAATGACATACTGTTCAGCAGATGTGACGTTAAATGACATATGCTCAGCAGCACTGTGACGTTAAATGACATACTGTTCAGCAGCACTGTGACTGTTAAAAGACATACTGTTCAGCAGCACTGTGACGTTAAATGACATACTGTTCAGCAGCACTGTGACGTTAAAAGACATACTGTTCAGCAGCACTGTACGTTAAAAGACATACTGTTCAGCAGCACTGTGACGTTAAAAGACATACTGTTCAGCAGCACTGTGACGTTAAATGACATACTGTTCAGCAGCACTGTGACGTTAACTGACATACTGTTCAGCAGAGGTCAGGTTTAAGTGTGTCAGCTACTGCCGTTTGTGCTGATATGATTATTATACACAGCCGAGGTATGTCACAGTAGAGAACGTATGGACGCTGTTGTGCAGAAACCATGTGATGTAATTCTAACCGACAGACAGAGAGAAAAGCAGACTGGGAGGAAGACAGGAGGCTAGAGAGGCAGGCGGGGAGGCATAGAGAGGCAGACGGGGAGCATAGAGAGGCAGACGGGGAGGCATAGAGAGGCAGGCGGGAGGCATAGAGAGGCAGGCGCGGGGAGGTCAGAGCAGGCAGACGGGGAGGCATAGAGAGGCAGACGGGGAGGCATAGAGAGGCAGACGGGGAGGCATAGAGAGCAGACGGGGAGGCATAGAGAGGCAGACGGGGAGGCATAGAAGGCAGACGGGGAGGCATGAGAGGCAGACGGGGAGGCATAGAGAGGCAGACGGGGAGGCATAGAGAGGGCAGACGGGGAGGCATAGAGGGGAAGACGGGGAGGCATAGAGAGGCAGACGGGGAGGGCATAGAGAGGAAGACAGGGAGGGCATAGAGAGGAAGACAAAGACAGACCAATCTTAAGACATACAAACAGAAGAAAAGGTAGTAGTCAAGTAGTAGTGCAGTAGAACAGACAGGCGTATAGACAGATAGATGGACAGGGAGGCAGACAGACAGGTGTACAAACAGGCAATTTAAGATAGACAGCGATATCCCGGACAAATAGTCTGAGGGGACAGCCTAGGCCCTACACTTAGCGGAAGTCAGGTTTAAGCGAGTGAGAGCAATTTGTCCCCTTACAGACAGATAAGCAGGCGATAAAGACCAACAGCGATAACCCAGAAAGCTCATCTGAGAATATGTACATTCAGGCTAGCCAGAGAGACACATACATCAAAGAAAGAGAAAGACAGACAGATCAAAGACAGACAGACGGGCCCTCAGGCATGTCCAGTACCTTGAGGCGGATTAACTTCTTTTTCCAGGAGCGCAGGCCTGAGAGGTAGATCTCCGTGAGGGCCTGGTGGGACAGCTGCAGGTCGATGCCTTCCGGAGTCACCGTGAACTGGAAGGCCACGGCCTGGTGGGCTTCAGCCATGCCTGGAAAAAGGTACGAAAGGGAGAGAGAGAAGGGGCAGATAGAGACGGGGAAAAAAATATATTAAGTGACCATCTTCCATACCAACTACAACTCTTTCGCCTTAACCTACACGTGTACGCACAATTATCAATAAAACTACACTGAGTTTAAATCGAACCACTGGTCTACAGGACTCATCAGGCGAGTGTCAAGCAAAAATAACATTTTTAAATCTCTTAAAAAACGCCCACACCAATAGAAATCCACTTTTTCGAGCTGAAATATGGCCAGAGCTTACCCATGATGTTTCACAATGATGTAAGTCAATAAGTCATCGTATGTTACACAGTGCATTCGGAAAGTATTCAGATCCCTTGACCTTTTCCACATTTTGTTACGTTACAGACTTATTCTAAAATGGATTTTATAAAAAAATCCATCAATCTCCACACAATACCCCATAATGCCAAAGCAAAAACAGGTTTTCAGAAATGTGTGCAAACTTATATAAAAAAATGAAATATTACATAAGTATTCAGACCCTTTACTCAGTACTTTGTTGAAGCACCTTTGGCAGCGATTACAGCCTCGAGTCTTCTTGCGTATGACGCTACAAGCTTGGCACACCTGTAATTTGGGGAGTTTCTCCCATTCTTCTCTGCAGATCCTCAAGCTCTGTCAGGTTGGATGGGGAGCGTTGCTGCACAGCTATTTTCAGGTCTCTCCAGAGATGTTCGGGCTCTGACTGAGCCATTCAAGGACATTCAAAGACTTGTCTCAAAGCCACTCCTGCGTTGTCTTGGCTGTCTGCTTAAGGCTATTGACCTGCTGGAAGATGAAGCGTCGCCTTAGTCGGATGTCCTGAGCGCTCTGGAACAGGTTTTCATCAAGGATCTCTGTACTTTGCGCCGTTCACCTTTCCCTCGATCCTGACTACTCTCGCAGTCCCTGCCGCTGAAAAACATCCCAACAGCATGATGCTGCCACCCCCATGCTTCACCGTAGGTTTCCTCCAGAAGTGACGCTTGGCATTCAGGCCAAAGAGTTCAATTCTGGTTTCATCAGACCAGAGAATCTTGTTTCTCATGGTCAGAGTCCTTTCGGTGCCTTTTGGCAAACTCCAAGGGGCTGTCATGTGCCTTCTCCTGAGGAGTGGCTTCCGTCTGGCCACTCTACCATAAAGGCCTGATTGGTGGAGTGCTGCAGAGATGGTTGTTCTTCTGGAAGGTTCTCATCTTCACAGAGGAACTCTGTTTATAAATCAGAAACACCTGAAAAGAGTTGCAATGGAGCTGAGCAATATAATATATCATCTTGGGCTACAGCAAAGATGGTGGATAAATGACGAGAGTTCACTCAGGCTGTTTACCGTTGAAAAACATTGTCAGTTTCAGTCTACTTAACGGGGTGGGTCTCCCATAGACACCTATGTAATAGCAGCTGGGTCTGGTCTACTTAGTTCATTGACTTTCATTAAACCCCCCCCCCCAAAAAAAACTGCGAGTGGGGTGTCTCGCTACCACTTCAGTCTGGCTACAGCGACACTTGGCTGCCTGAGCCATGGAGCAAATTAAAATAGGGGGTGACAGCTAATGTTTTTGCACCTCCCCTTTATCAGTAAATTATTATAATCCATTGGATAATTTGTCAAATGTTTTATTTTTTGTCTGCATTAAAATAAAGGCAATTTTATAAATCGTAAAATTGCATCATATGATTGCAATTTAGAGCCCCGCTCCCACCAAGAAGAACGGTTTAGACCACTAAGGTTTTAGGCAAATTCGTTTTGCATGGCCCGGGGCAAAAGAAACTTGCCCATTAATTCAATAGTTAGGCTACACATATAACCGTAGCTTATATTCCTTCTACAGTATTTCTATGCTGGATTCTCAGCCGCAATTTAAATAATGCATTGATATATAGCTAGCTAGCTAAAATGATAGAGTGAATATAGCTATTTGATCATGTCCGTGTCCAAATATTAATGACGTCTGGAATCCGACAGTTTCACTGGAATTATCCAAACGCAGACAAACTTCAACCCTCAACATGTCAACAGCTTGTATAGGTATGATTTAGCTGAGACTCATCTCTGACACATATGCTGGTAGTTTTTTTCTGAAATAATTATTTTCCCCTGATTTACAGCATCTTAAAGCTGCGATATGTCACTTTTTGGGCGACCTGACCAAATGCACATAGAAATGTGAGTTGTAGATATGTCATTCTAATTGAAAGCAAGACTAAAAAGCAGTAAATCTGTTCTATATGCACCATTTCTATGCTTCCCATTGTTTCATTTTTTGCATCTATTACTTTTGGTTGTGTATACCAGCTTCAAACATCTGAACAAACAATATTGTTGGTTATTAAAAATATATTTCACAGTATTTAGATGGTACAATGATTCTGAAATTAGGCGAACTATTTGAATTTTAGCGGCCAGGAAATGGCAGAGTGATGTCTGCATATTGCACCTTTAACTGAAATGGTGCTCACATAACTTTCATTGACTAGCTAAGGTTAGCATGCTAGCTAGTTACACCAACAGCGTTATTTGTTGTCATTTCTCTGCTACACGTGGCAATTACCACAACGTTCCCACCCCCAATTCCTGAATATGTTTTAGCAGCCTGCATCCGTCTTCAAGGTGAAACCTAAACGAGAATTTCCGGATGAGCTGCATTGTAACCTAAGATGTGATGACACTTGGGGTGAGTTCCAAACGCCACCCTATTCCCTTTATAGTGCACAACTTTTGAGAAGGACCCATATTCATGCACTATATAGGGCAAGGGTTACACCCAATGTTCCCTCTAAGAGGCTTGCGGGTGCGCAGCTCGCCAGGGCCTGGTGTGCAGAAGAAAAATCAGCCCGCGCAGAGAAGCACAAGATTAAAAAGTTGAGTGAAGTTCAGAATTTCCCCTGTTAGTTAACACTATCAACGTTTCTCTTCACTGTAGGAATTGTGATCGAATCAACGCAATATTAGGCACTTTCAATGCAACATACCGAAACAAAACAAACTATGCAAGACTTAATATGCAAAACTAACTATGTTGTAGACAGAATGCATCGGAGTACGATTCTATTGCATTGACAGGCACGTACTCTACAGAGACCGGTGCGCCATAAACAAATCAGAACTGCAGTAGGCCTATATGCAAATAGACTGTTGCCATATTTGGATTTGTTCTATTGACTTTGAACTGGACTGTTTTACAGCATGATCTGTCAGTTATCATGCGCTTGTTTTGAGATCAAAGCGAGAAATGCTTGTAGCCACGTGTGCACATTTGTGCATATTCTTTGCTAGTTAGTGAGTTATCTGCCCAGTTATAGTTAATTTGTAGCTAGCAAGGTGGGAGTGATAGCTTACTACAAGAGCACAAAACCTGTACATTTCAAAGCCCTCTTTGAAAAGCGAGTCAGGTAAAGAGCTTTTTTTTGTCTTAAAGGGGCAGTGCTCTATTTTGAGACAGGCTTAAAGAAGCTAAGTAGTTAATAGGTAGAGGGAAGTGGTTCTTGCATCAAACAACATTTTCAGTCACCTTGTCTGAAGGACAAGTGGATAAACAGGTTAATGTCAAGCCCTGTGTGTTTCATGGAATGTAGGCCTGCATCAAACACCACACATTGGCTGTTACTGCAGGCTGAATGATAGAAACCTTATTTCCATGTTAAAATGTTATGTGATTCATTTTCTCCATCTTTTTTTTATGGTAGGCCAACATTATGATCAATAGCCACATTAGCCTACTTGGCCACTGTAAAAACAGTACATTAAAGCGGGTACAACCYCAGTGTTCACAGTAAACGCGTTTTAAGACTTGAAATTTGTGCCGAAAAATATTAAAGGGAACTTTGGTTCCACCTGATAATTAATTGCACCCACCTGGTGTCCCAGGTCTAAATCAGTCCCTGGTTAGAGGGGGAGAATAAAAAAAGACAGTGGAACTGGTTTTGACGTCCAGATTTGAATTTGAGTGATAGGGAATAGAGTGCCATTTGGGAAGCACCCTTAGTTTAGGCTCATGGGYTGGAGGGTTTCACCTTTAAAATTATTATTTAATTCAATGTTTATGAAAACGCTCATTCGAAAATTGCATCAGAAAAAAACAATAATCCAAACCATATGTCTCTACCATATATGGCTCAAAAGTTAGACCATTTACTCGGAGAATTTAACATGATTAAAGTGAATGTCATTACAGACATTGTCAAAGGAGGTCGCTGCTCAAGAGAACTCGGTCACCGCGCCGTGGGCAACGTCGAATGACAACTGACAAGCAAGCTAGTGGCTGCAGGTTTGTGTGTAACATTGGCTTTTTTCTCAATGAAAACCCCAGAACACAAAACAAAATTTCACACACACATTTACAAAGCTAACAGACTGAATTTGAATATCTACCCTCCCCCCAAAATATCTGTTCAGGTTTTCATGGTGTATTTCTGAGTCTTTCCATTTCAATCTCCATAGAAACAGCACCTCTCAACATTGATTGACCAGGGTTATAGGAATAGAGGCACCTAAAGGCACCTAAACGACTCTCAGACCATGAGAAACAAGATTCTCTGGTCTGATGAAACCAAGATTCAACTTTTGCCCTGAATGCCAAGCGTCACATCTGGAGGAATCCTGGCACCATCGCTACGGTGAAGCATTGTGGCGGCAGCATCATGCTGTGGGGATGTTTTTCAGGGTCAGGGACTGGGATATTAGTCAGGATCATGGGAAAGATGAACGGAGCAAAGTACAGAGAGATCCTCGATGAAGAGGGCTCTGGAGCGCTCAGGACCTCAGACTGGGGTGAAGGTTCACCTTCCAAAAAGACAACGACCCTAAGCACACAGCCAAGACAACGCAGGAGTGGTCCTTGAGTGGCCCAGCCAGATCCCGGACTTGAGCCCGATCTAACATCACTGGAGAGACCAGAAAATAGCAGTGCAGCGACACTCCCCATCACACCTGACAGAGCTTGGGAGAAGAATGGGAGAACCTCCAAATACAGGTGTTCCAAGCTTGTAGCGTCATACCCAAGAACACTCAAGGATGTAATCGTTGCCAAAGGTGCTTCAAGAAAGTCTGAATCTTATGTAAATGCAATAATGACGCCGACAGAGATGGTCGCCTCGCTTCGCGTTCTTAGGAAACTATGCAGTATTTGTTTTTTAATGTATTATTTCTTAAACTGTTACCCCAGGAAATCTTAAGCCTTATTACACACAGCCAGGAAGAACTATTGGATATAAGAGCAACGTCAACTTACCAACATTACGACTTTCCCGTAGCAGATCCTCTGTTTGGACCACCACCCAGGACAATGGATCGGATCCCAGTAGGTGACCCAAAACAAAAGCGCCGCAGAAGGGGCAGACGGAGCGGTCTTCTGGTCAGGCCCCGTAGATGGGCACATCGCTCACGAGTTAACTACTCGCCAATGTCCAGTCTCTTGACAACAAGGTAGACGAAATTCGAGCAAGGGTTGCCTTGCAGAGAGACATCAGAGATGGTAACATTCTATGTTTCATGGAAACATGGCTCACTCGGGATACCTTATCAGAGTCGGTACAGCCACCCACATGGCTCACTGGGATACCTTATCAGAGTCAGTCCTGCCACCCAGTTTCTTCACGCATCGGTGCCGACAGAAACAAACATCTCTCTGGTAAGAAGAAGGGCGGGGGTGTTATCATAACAACATACAGGAACTCAAGTCCTTTTGTTCACCTGACCTAGAATTCCTTACAATCAAACCCAGGACAGAGTCGCAATTCAACGGCTCGGACACGAGACGTATGTGGCAAGGTCTACAGTCAATCACGGATTACAAAAAGAAAACCAGCCCCATCGCGGACACCGATGTCTTGCTCCCAGACAAACTAAAACAACTTCTTTGCTCGCTTTGAGGACAATACAGTGCCACTGACACAGCCCGCTACCAAAACCTGCGGGCTCTCCTTCACCGCAGCCAACGTGAGTAAAACATTTAAACGTGTTAACCCTCGCAAGACTACCAGCCCACACGGCATCCCTAGCCACGTCCTCAGAGCATGCGCAGACCAGCTGGCTGGTGTGTTTACGGACATATTCAATCAATCCCTATCCAAGTCTGCTGTTCCACGCTTCAAGAGGGCCACCATTGTTCTTGTTCCCAAGAAAGCTAAGGTAAATGAGCTAAACGACTATCGCCCCTTAGCACACACTTCCGTCATCATGAAGTGCTTTGAGATACTAGTCAAGGACCATATCACCTCCACCCTACYKGACACCCTAGACCCACTCCAATTTGCTTACCACCCCAATAGGACCACAGACGACGCAATCGCAATCACACTGCACACTGTCCTAACCCATCTAGACAAGAGGAATACCTATGTAAGAATGCTGTTCATTGATTACAGTGCAGCATTTAACACCATAGTACCCTCCAAACTCATCATTAAGCTCGAGACCCTGCAATTGGATCCTGGACTTTGACGGGCCGCCCCCAGGTGGTGAGGGTAGGAAACAACATCTCCACCCTGTTGATCCTCAACACTGGGGCCCCACAAGGGTGTGTTCTCAGCCCTCTCCTGTACTCCCTGTTCACCCATGACTGCATGGCCATGCATGCCTCCAACTCAAATCATCAAGTTTGCAGACGACACTACAGTGGTAGGCTTGATTATCAACAACGACGATACGGCCTACAGGGAGGAGGTGAGGGCCCTCAGTGTGTGGTGTCAGGAAAATAACCTCACACTCAATGTCAACAAAACAAAGGAGATGATCGTGGACTTCAGGAAATAGCAGAGGGAGCACCCCCCTATCCACATCGACGGGACAGTACAGGACAAGGTGGAAAGTTAAGTTCCTCGGCGTACACATCATGGACAAACTGAAATGGTCGACGCACACAGACATCGTAGTGAAGAAGGCGCAGCAGCGCCTCTTCAACCTCAGGAGGCTGAAGAAATGTGGCTTGTCACCGAAAACACACAAACTTTTACAGATGCATAATTGAGAGCATCCTGTCGGGCTGTATCATCGCCTGGTACAGAAACTGCTCCGCCCACAACCATGAGGCTCTCCAGAGGGTAGTGAGGTCTGCAGAACGCATCACCGGGGGCAAACTACCTGCCCTCCAGGACACCTACACCACCCGATATCACAGGAAGGCCAAAAAGATCATCAAGGAAAACAACCACCCGAGCCACTGCCTGTTCACCCCGCTATCATCCAGAAGGCGAGGTCAGTACAGGTGCATCAAAGCAGGGACCAACAGACTGAAAAACAGCTTCTATCTCAAGGCCATCAGACTGTTAAACAGCCATCACTAACGTTGAGTGGCTGCTGCCAACATACTGACTCAAATATGTAGCCACTTTAATAATAAAAAATTGGATGTAATAAATGTATCACGAGATACTTTAAACAATGCCAACAATTTTATGTTTACATATTCTACATTACTCATCTCATATGTATATGCTGTACTCTATACCATCTACTGCATCTTGCCTACGCCGTTTGGCCATCGCTCATCCATATATTTTTATGTACATATTCTTATTCATTCCTTCACACGTTTAGGTAGCTGCTGTGAAATTGTTAGACATTACTGCACGGTCGGAACTAGAAGCACAAGCATTTCGCTACACTCGCATTAACATCTGCTAACCATGTGAATGTGACCAATAAAATTTGATTTTTCAGTAGTTTTTTTGTATACATTGGCAAAAATGTCTAAGAACCGGTCTTTGCTTTGTCATTATATGGTATTGTGTGCAGATTGGGGGGGGGGGGGACAATTTAATCCATTTAAGAATAAGGCTGTGACTTAACAAAACGTGGAAAAAGTCAAGGGGTCTTAACTTTCCGAATAGACTGTCAATAGTCAATGTGTGGCCTACTATTGGTGTAGTACTAAATGTAGGATATATGCATGTGTGCTCTGCAAACAGAGATCAATACCATTGAAGAGAGTCTCCTTCAAAGAAACACTGTATAATATTGTTATCATTCGGTCTCGTCTGTGTCAATCAGTGTACCCCCAGGGCGATTTGGGTGAGAATCGCACAACTGCTGTTTTTAAAGGGATACTTCAATGGGATACCATTTGTATGTCTCTGCGTGCAGTTTGAATTAAGTTAAAAGTAGCATTTCGTTAACTTAGCGCAATTACTGGAAGTCTCCTGTAACTACTAGCCAGCGCCTCTCAAAAGCAGGGAAATTGACCTTTAACTACTCCAAAGCATGGTGGTTAGCACTTTGTACTCTTAAGAATTATAATATTTTGATTATAGTCTCCGAACTATGCATTTCATTAACCCGCTTGTGACGGTGGGAGGAAGAATAGGCTATGGCAAGTGTCAACACAGCTGGCCCGCTGAGACAGCTGCAGTTTTGAACAAGTTTGTTCGCTAGATATCAAGTAAGCAAAGTGTGAGAAGAACACAGACAGCCATTGCTCGTCCAAAGCAATATGATTTTCAACTATTAGCTAGCTTACGCTAGCAAGTAGCGAGCTAGCCCACATACACAACATGACCAAAAGTATGTGGACATCTGCTAGTCAAACATCTCATTCCAAAACCATGGTTCACCTCTGGGGTGATGTCCCAGCTCAGTCTCTGAGGTCAGGGTAGAGAGGCATCCACCTCTCCCTAACAATGTCCCTCTACATTGTACCACAGCTGGAAACTCTGTGGCCAACACACCGAATACAGACAGACAACTAGTTAAGAAATATGAATACATTTATTATGGACTGTCGTTTCTCTTTGCTTATTTGAGCTGTTCTTGCCATAATATAGACTTGGTCTTTTACCAAATAGGGCTATCTTCTGTATACCAGTCACAACACAACTAATTGACTCAAACGCATTGAGGAGTAAAGAAATTCCACAAATTAATAAGCCACACCTGTTAATTGAAATGCATTCCAGGTCACTACCTCATGAAGCTGGTTGAGAGAATACCAAGCGTGTGCAAAGCTGTCAAGGCAAAAGGGTGGCTATTTTAAATAATCTCAAATACAAAATATATTTGTTTAACACTTTTTTGATTACTACATGATTCCATGTGTTATTTCACTATTATTCTACAATGTAGAAAATAGCCCCCCCCCCCCCCAAAAAAAACAAACTGGAATGAGTAGTTGTGTCCAAACCTTTGACTGGTACTATATGTCTAGTTGCCCTGAATATAGACAACACTGACCGAGGACCTCAAAGTTAGTTTGCTCTGAATTATTTGTTTTTAACCGGGGGACTATGAGAGGATGGAACTGACAAGACATATGATGAGCCATTTCCTGAGGGATACAACACTCAGTGGGCATTCTACGCACACCAAAACAAAGTGGAATGGGGGTAAGTGTGAAGATCTAACATGATCTGAATAGCAGCTGTTCTCATGATAAATGTGATAGGGCTGTGAATTCTCACATGGACAGGCTGTCCGTGTCATCCGTTACATCTGTGTGAATGCCCTCCTCTCAACGCCAAAGAATACAACAAAACTACTAAGAAATCTGTCCTTTTTTCATTATTCAAGTACTTTCCAACTAAATACACAATTTCCACATGCTTGAGAAAATAACACATTTACTTGACTTTCTAGTGTTAGCCTTGTAATAGATGACAGCATACCACAAACAGAACAGCTATTATGGGCTTCAAGTGTCTTTTCCTTTGTTTATTTCAAATGAATAACATTTCCTGTTCCACTTTCCTTTATTTCTAACTCAGGAGACCTGCATGCTATGAACAGTCCACAAGGAACGACTCCGTGTCTCTGCTGCAGTAACATCACATTCAACTCCGCAAAAGCCTCAATAGTTGCTGGTACTCAAAATGTCATCAAATGTTCCGGTTTACACTTTAGAATTTGTTTTGTCATCATTCGGAATGGTTACGCAATCATTGGCCTATCCAGACAGATCTATTCTAACAAAATGACAGCTATATGGCCACTCCAGGATAGTTGGTTGACTTGGGGAAAGTGGGGGGGGGTTCTTAGGGTATGGTACTCCCTTTCCAAGTGTGCTCAGAGGCACCCTGTTTTGTCTGTGGTGTGGGGGGGGCTGACAATATCTCCACTACACTAATAAAAATCACTGCATCCAATCTGAGTGCAATGTAGGAAACCAAGAAGTGTCCCATATGTTATGTTTTTGTTCTTCTTCTTATATGTATGGCAACTGTAACGGCTTTCTTCCATAGGTGAAGGAGAGGACCAAAGTGCAGCGCGGCTAGTGTTCAACATGTTTAATAAAAGAACAAGTGAAACACTACAAACAACATACAAAATAACAAAATGTGCAAAAACCGAGACAGACCTATCTGGTGCAGACAACCACAGAGACAGGAAACAAACACCCACAAAATCCCAACACAAAACAAGCCTCCTATATATGATTCTCAATCAGGGACAACGATTACCATCTGCCTCTGATTGAGAACCATATTAGGCTGGACATAGAAACAGACAAACTAGACACACAACATAGAATTCCCACCCAGCTCACGTCCTGACCAACACTAAACAAGCAAAACACATAACTCTGGTCAGGACGTTACAGCAACGTTGTATTCACTGGTTTATGCTCTCCTCTTTCCTCATTTCAGGCACTCCAAGATTCAACGTTGTCTATCCAAAACAATGGATTGCCCGGGCAATTTCATCCCACCAGTCAAAGATTCAGTAATGACCTGATGGAGCGCGTCCTACAGAGACACATTGGACAAATGTCAACAAAGCCCCCCATCCTAAAACCCAGAATGGAGGTGGTCATTGCAGCACAAAGATTCAAAGACACTCGAGGGTTATTCTGACAACCCCCCCAACTCCACCGGTATCCATGAACATGGTCCTCTTGCACTACTACCGAATACAAACACACTCCAATGTAACAATTTGTTAGCGTCTGGTCATTATCACTATAATTTTATCAAAATCCATTCATTGTAGGCTACTACTGTACATAACAGCACCGCCATACCCATTTTGTATATTTGAGTTTGAATTCATGTGAATTATGTGAATGCCTTGTCTATATTGTGTATGGTACATTATGTGCAGCGACCTGTACCGTTAACAAAATCAATAATTGTCATCTTTGCTGGTTCATCAACTGAAGACCATGTTTTGATGGGTCTTCACATCGACGGGGCCGCAGTAGTGAAGGTGAAAGGCTTCAAGTTCCTCGGCGCATAAATCACTTACAATCTGAAATGGTCCACCCGCACAGCCAGTGTGGTGAAGAACAGCGCCTTCTCAACCTCAGGAGGCGAAATACATTTTGCTTGGCCCCTAAGACCCTCACAAATTTTACAGATGCACCATTGAGAGCCTTCTGTCGGACTATATCACCACCTGGTACAGCAAGTGCACCACCCACAACCGCAGTGCTCTCCAGAGGGTGGTGTGGTCTGCCCAACGCATTACCGGGGACAAACTACCTGCCCTCTAGGACACCTACTGCACCCGATGTCACAGGAAGGCCAAAAAGATCAAGGACATCAACCACAGAGCCACGGCCTGTTCACCCCGCTATCATCCAGAAGGCAAGTTCAGTACAGGTGCATCAAAACTTGGGAAAAACAGCTCTCAAGGCCATCAGACTGTTAAACAGCCATCACTAGCCGGCTACCATCTGGTTACTCAACCCTGCTGCCCTGTATGCAGACATGGAATCATTGGTCACTTTATTAATGTTTACACACTGTTTTACTAATTTCATATGTATACACTATTCTAGTCAAAGCCACTCCAACATTGCACATCCTGATTATTTATTTCTTAATTCCATTATTTTAGATGTGTGTATTGTAAGACACTACTGCACTGTTGGAGCTAGGAACACACATTTTGCTACACCCGCAATAACATCTGCTAAATATGTGCATTTGACCAATAAACCAATTACCTAAAGTACTCAAATTTTACTGATACAATGATCTGACTGCTATATTTGTGGCATACTGTAATTAATCACTTATAGTGGACAGTAACAAAAGATGTCACTGGTGCAAATGGCATTTTACTGTGATGACAGAACTATAACAAAACAACGTACTGGTTCACTTCAAAAAATAATTTATTACTGTTGACAGAATTAACACACACATACTTGTTCACTTCAAAAAGCATTTAGAGTGATTTGAAATTGTTTAAAGTTTTAGTCATATGTGCAGGTTACGCATAGTATACATCGTCCAACGAAATGCTAACTTGCAGGTTCCTTCAACAATGCAAAATAAAAAGATATTGCCTAACCATTTTATTTTATGTTCGTACTGTCTGGCTGTGAAGCTGAATCATTGGTGAAATTACAACAGGCCCATCACATCCTCCGCCTCCTTGAATCCCACAAAAACTCCTGTCGGCGAGTGATACTTGCGACAAAAAGGGAAGACTTCTGTTCCCTCGTCCCAGTCTCTCTTCAGTACCCACTCCAACAGCAGCCTGCATTGACAGAACAAATAAGTAGCTAGAAACAAATAAATCTAATAACAAGAAACTGTTTATAATTTGATCAGAGTGCAATTATAAATACAAAAGTTATCTATATATTTTGTTACGTGTGCTAGGACAAGAAGAAGAATAATGTCACTTACTCAATATACACCTGTCCATTCGGTCCGGCATGTCTGGGTTGCTTCTTCCAGTTTATTTTTGGGACATGGAAGAATGTCTCTAACTCAACGATTGAGGAGTGCAGAAAAGTCTAGTTTGTTACAGTCACAGGGCGCGCCGCTTTCTTCACCCGAGATATCAAGCCCACCCAATCAATGGCAGTATGAAGTCCCACTCTGTAGCAGAAACACTCAACGTCAGTTGCCATGGATTGGCACATCCCGCCGTTGCACCATCAGTCCCTCTCAGACCTAGCCACCGCTCCAGGTAGCTAGTCTACCGGTTCCGCTGATTCAGTCTCCCTCCGTATTCGCTCAGCGTCCAAATGCAGAAGTTCCTCCGTAGCACATTGTGGCTTGAATAAATATGTCTCGGAATAAAAAAATTATAAATGTTGTTTTCAACCTCAAAGTCCAACATGACTTATTGGTAAATTGTCATAACATTTGATAAGCAAACTAATAGCTACTTTAGCTACTAGAGTAAGCAACAGCTGGCTGCCTCAAGGGAGTTTTGTTTACAAAAACAAAAAGTCGCACGGGAAGAAAGCACAGGCAGAATTCAAAAAGTAGTCCATAAAATGAGGAAGTCGATAGAGAATATTTATTTTATAATCAGTAAAATTGTCCAAATTTCTAAATATTGATAAATGACCAACCACCCAGCTTTAGAGTTGTTAAGTCCATTTCTCTGCTCTTGAGGAGCTGGCTAAGTAGTTACCGCTGACTACCAGCAATTGCACTAAGCTAACGATATGTTACCTTTAAATTCCTCAAACTGCACGCAGAGACATAATAAGTGGCATCCCTGATTTCCTCTGACTATGGGTAAGTAGGAAATTACCCTAAATCCCAAAGTTGCCTATCCCTTTAATACAGTAAGTATTACCCATCCATCACTAAAGGCAGACTGACCAGGCACCCTGTCAGACATTAACAAAAAAAAGGGGTTTGCTTTGCTCTTCAAAGAAACTGGTTTAAGATGGGCATTCAAGCAGCCTCAGCTGCTAATAGATTAATGCCCACAGATGGGTTAGGCAGGACTGTGTGGTGCAATGACGGACGGCTGGTTCGTCCAATGGAAACACCACGCTATTCTCAGATAAGCGATTGGATTGGCTGAAATCAAGGCCAAAATGATAGCGCCAATCCATTATGGGGATCATAACAACATGCTAGGTACTGTGCGGTGTGAAAGGAAGGCTAGGAAGCGGTACCACAGCAACAAGTCTGACACCAACAGGCTCCTGAACAGTTTCTATCCCCAAGCCATAAGACTGCTACATAGCTAACAAAATGGCTACATGGACTATCTGCATTGACCCTTTCGTTTTGCCACCGACTAGGCACACGCACTTCATTGGCTCACACACGCGCTGCTGCTACTCCATTTATCGGATGCCTTACCTTACCCCTTTACATATCTACCCCTACCACTCCAGTATCCCCTGCACATTGCAAATATGTGACACATGAAACTAGGCGTAAGTAGCGCATCACTACTTCACAGGTGAGGCAATTGGACGCAAACATCACGTTTTTTTTAATCAGAATGCTTTTTTGGGCATAAATGCCTTTTGGAACATGTGACCTTTCATGTGCCTTAATAAACTTGTATGCCATCTGTGGGCATCTGGATGGGCTGGACATGCCGAGAGAGGAGTTTGGATTGGTCTGCCATGTTTCTAGACCGACGCGTGTTACATGAGCTGCTCTGTATGTATGTATGTATGTATGTATGTATGTATGTATGTATGTATGTATGTATGTGTAATCCTGTCTAAAGCAGTTTTTTTTTTAAAGATATCACGAAGAACTGTGATAATGTTGCTAATGCTCTCCACTTTCTGGAGGACCGAGTTTTGAAATCAGTTGAATGCCCGGCGGAAGCACAGCATGATAGCTAAGGAGATGGAGAAAATGCAGGCGTTTGATTACGCGGAGGGAGTCGAAAAGAGAACAAAGGCCGTCTCCGGATTTCATTTCCAAACTAAGGGCAACCGTGGCATCCGTGACCGAGGGATACGTCCGTGTATACGGGTCTAGCCAACTACATTCAGATATGCGTTTCTAACTGTCAGAAAGGAGTGTTCACAGCAAGTTAAAGCGTACTGTAAGTTGGCCGGCTCACTGGCTAACGTCACATGTATGATCTGTGTAGTACCATCGGGCTCCCGAGTTGAGCAGCGGTCTAAAGCACCGCATCTATTATCTCGACTAACCGGGGCACCAATGTTCATGTCACTGTGACAACCAGCCTTTAGTCTTGAAATCTTTGGTTGTTTAGTACACCACCGTACTCACCTCGTTTTATTTTATTTAACTAGGCAAGACAGTGACGGCCTACACCGGTCAAACCCGGACAACGCTGGGCCAATTGTGCGCCCCGCCCTATGGGACTCCAATGACGGCCGGTTGTGATACAGCCTGGATTTGAACCAGGGTGTCTATAGTGATGCCTCCAGCGCTGAGATGCAGAGCCTTAGACCGCAGCGCCACTCGGGAGCCCCACGTGTCAATCCTTAAATAGAGTAGTGGAGCTTAGCCTTAAGAGGGTGTGAACGATACAGAATGTAGTAGACAAAGAAGAGCTCTCCAGTAGGTCAACCAAAACATTCAAGAGACATTCTCAAAAGTAGGTTTACAAGTTCATCAACTTCCAAAGCAGAATTTCTTTCCCATTGTTCTTCAACTGTGGTGTGCGATATGCCATTTTCTAGCTCAGAGTTTCTACTTTATCCAATGTAGAAAACCATTTCAAATTTTGCTACATAAGACCGAATCGAGCCGGTTGGTCACATATGGCATTGGCACAGACCCTGTATATAGCCTACTTAATTTCTTTCTCGTGTACTTATTTCTATTATTTGGGTGTTTTTGTTCTACTTTATAGTGCCACGGATATTGATTACCGCATTGATGGGAAAGAGCTTGCAAGAATGGCATTTCACTGTATTTGTGCACGTGACAAAAACTTTGGGGCCTCCCGAGTGGCACAGTGGTCTAAGGCAATGTATCGCAGTGCTAGAGGCATGACTACAGATCCAGGTTCGATCCGGGGCTGTGTCGCAGCTGGCTGCAACCTTGACACCCATGAGGCAGCACACATTTGGCCCAGCGTCGTCCTGGGTAGGGGAGGGTTTGGCCACCTGGGATGTCCTTGTCCCATCTCGCTCAAGTGACTCCTTATGGCTGCCGGGTGCATGCACGCTGACTTCGGTTGCCAGCTGTACAGTGTGTATTCTGACACATTGGTGCAGCTGGCTTCCGGGTTAAGCAAGCAGTGTGTCAAGAAGCAGTGTCAAGGACGCATGGCTCTCGACCGTCTCCTCTCCCGAGTCCGTACGGGAGTTGCAGCGATGGGACAAGACTAAAGTACCAATTGGATATCACAAAATATAAATGAGTGGGCTGTCATTTTGTCAAAGGCCATCGTCATAGTGGACATTGGCTAGACTCTAGACTGATGCTACAAAAGTTGATAGGGATGTTGACTGACGTGGTGGAACGAGTGTCTGCGCTGATCACTGTTTTTCCACCAAAGGGATCGATTTTGCTCTCCACAATTACCGATAATAGCCTAGGGAACATTGACAAACATTCCTATAGGTCACATTCAGTATCTATTAATTCTCCAAACTCACACCTCCCCCATGCCTTTCATTCCCTCACCTCACGCTACTCCCTATAGTGCACTACTTGACCAGAGCCCATAGGACCAGGAACATTGATCAGATATATTAAAAACTTCCAACATTTGTCTCTACCCTAAAGCAAAATGTGTAGATGCATGAAATGAGTTATAAAATTGCCCCAGGCCAGTGACAAAAAAAAGTCACTGGCAAAATTGCAACCAACTTGCTGTTCTATAGGAGAGCTGGCATATGCAGCAGTGAGTGTCCATGCCAGGGACTAACAGCAATGAATTTCAGCTCTGATCACTTTACTGCAGCCCTTTGTGAGTGCCAACCCCCCCCAAAAAACACCTTCTGTTTAGCTCATCGCTGACTGCCAGCACACGGAGGGTTTCAACACTAAGAAATGTTGGCTCGCGTTCAATTCATCACTGATATCAGTTTGATCGCACTGAAAGCAGCAGGCATGAGACCTTAATCTATTGTGATAGCACTTTAACCTGCCATATCTTAGTCACGTTTACTCAATAAGAGATCTAAGGGACATTGTTTTATGGTTTTAATGATTACAGTAGCCAACTGCTTCAGAAAGAAAAAACGTTCGGCATCGGATGTGACGGGATAATGGATCCAGAATGAGGGAGAATGATATGAAAAACCAACATTTCTGTACGTTTCCATTTTTAATGCAAGATAAAAATCAGAAAACATGTAACTTTGTTCTTCTATGCCATTACATCGAGAACTTCTTCAAACAAAAGGCTCCCTCTTTTTTCCCCACTTCACCCCTCTATCCTCCAGCACAGACAGATGGAAAACTAACAAGCAGGCAGAGTGGAACAGCAGGGAGGAGAGCAGGATAGGGGAGGGCGTGGTGTAAACTAGGTAAAAGGTGAGTGTTCCCACAGGCTAGAAAACATAGTGACACAGTCAACACAGGGGACCGGAACACACCGACTGCAAGTACAGTCATGTTAGAGCACGATTGCCCTGCCCCAACCACCCCTTCCCAGTTGGCCTGAAAGCTAAAAAAAAATATAATAATATGAAAGTAGGTCAATAATTTTATAAAGCCCCCAAAAAATATATTTGTATGTTGGGCTTTAGCAGACATTATTTTACAGTCAAGTGTGTCCAGGTCTCAATTGTTTGACTGCCACCATTTAGTCAATAAGTCTCATGTTATAACTTCTAATAGTAACTGTAACCCACTGGCGAACTCTGGAGCTGTGTGCCATCTAAACACAGTGTTGCCTGCCAGCAGTAGTCGTTTCTGATTTATTGAGCGAGTCGAGGAGCGATCATCGTTAACATCGTCAATGCAAAGCATTGAATATTTACATTCATGCACTTCGAAATGAATTCCGTAACTTGATCCCAGAAGTATTTAAGTACAGGGCACTCCCACATCATATGAAGGAATGTGCCTACCTGATTTAGAGGGCACAGTGAACAGTTGGGGCCAATTTCATCAGAAAAGGTTTCCTTGGTGTTAAATACGGTCTGTGAATAAACTTAAAACAAATAAATTGATGGTTCGGATTACAGAGTGCCAACGTGATATTCTTTCCATATTTTCTTCCAGTTAAAGGGTTGTTCAGATTCCCTTATAAAACCGTGGACAATACTTCAATGGCTAGCTCAGAATTATTTTTTTCCAAAACAGTGTTTCTTCGACAGCCAGATAAATTACAGCCATTTCAATAAATTGGGCACACCTCCCTTCTAAACTACAGAAATTCTGAACAAATAATTAACTATGACTTTCAGCAGCTTTTAGACAACATGCATTATAACGGAATACAAACACTGACAGTAGAACACAATACATGGGAGATAAAAAGGCCAACTGCGGTTCAGTCACGATGACCTAACTTTTCTCAAGTTCATGGACAAGAGCCCCTATACTACAGTTTGAGGAGTTAGAGAGGTAACTTTGGTCAAACGAGTTCAACTCGGGATAACCGGTACCAAGAAAGTGGCTCACCTTTGAGCCAGGTACATTTCTATGGCAACAAATCTTTCAGAACTAACCTGCTCCTGGGCAGGCTACTCAGGGATAATTCCATTTATTCTGAATGAAGTATCTGAGCTGTGAGTTAAGGACCAATGGAATCAGATTCCCCCCCTTTTGCAAAGATAACCTCATCCCCCTTCATTTGAGGAAGACGACTGCCCCAAAAACAAACTAATTCCTTTGAAAAGCGACCTATACGGCGTCGATAAGAGTCAAACATTTATTCTAGTGTCAAATTGCCAAAAGTAGGACAAGTTACATTTACGCCATTTAGCAGACGCTCTAATCCAGAGCAACTAGGGAACATTTTTAAACATGTATTTTTCCATATATAGGACCCACATTATGTGTTTTAATAAAATCAACTACATGTGTTGAGCTTGTTTCACTGCTTTGAGACCTGCCCTTTGGCGGGGGCAACTCCACCACATAAACCTTAAGATAGGTGGTCGTCTGCTCGTTCGTTGCCTGGTTCTCCTGGCGCTGGTTGAGGATGAAGCCTTCGTCGGTGATTTAGGCTTAGCTCCTGGAGCTTTTATTCTTTCCAGGACTTTTCCTTCATCTTTATCCTCATCTTTCCTCCCTTCCAGTGGAGACAACTCTTCCTTCTCCAACTCCCTTTCACCGTATTTGGTTCAGTCATCATATGGTTCGAAGGACCATTGAATGACTCTTGGAATCTGTGTGTGTAGCCAGACAGGTAGGATGACTGACGATCGTGAAGGAGGTCACAGGTCAGGTGACAGAGGAGATTGAGGCATAAAGTGGTTTATTTAAATGGATAGTTGTGTGCCGCATAACAAAGGAAAAAGAATAACATATGAAATTCACCAAAGCCCAATCATACATTAATGTAATTAAGTAATTCAGCTCAATATGAAGGATGATTGAGTCATTTAGGATCATAACCGATTAAAATCATGATAATGCAAATAAATCGATCAGTTATAAATTATTCAATAATCTCAGTTTGATCTCACGATTATCAATTTAACAAATAATTACGTTTCACACTTCCAGGTTAATCTTCATATGTACATATAATTTCATTACATTTTAACCATATATTAATGGCATAATTGTCCCATGATGATCTGTAGGGCCGTGATAATTGTCCATTGATAAAACAGGTTTAAAGAGTGCGCTCCAAGCCACGCTCCATGTTAATAAACTATAAAACAATAACTGATTGACCGCTCTCAAGCGCAACAGATAGTTCAGATGAAACATAATAGATTTGGTGGACTTAAGTAGATTTGTGGTTGCACACAATGTCTGGATTAGGTGGAGTTGGGGGAGAGAAAGCAGCGAGGTCGGCTGGTGGCGATTACCTCCTTTTAATGAGTTGAGATCTGTCGGACATTTCCACCCAACATAATTAAGTGCTCACGCACAGGTGCGCAAGCGGCCATGAATTAAAAGGGCGAGTCCACCAACTCCATGGCCCATTTCCACTGCGAGACTAAAAAATAAATATTGGCCGACCAATTGGGGTCAGCCCTAAGAGCGACATACAATTAGTGCATTCATCTTAAGATGGCTACAGTGCCTTCAGAAAGTTCACACCCCGTGACTTTTCGCTAATTTTGTTGTGTTACAGCATGAATTTAAAACAAATGAAATCTATATTTTTGTCGTCACTGAGCGACACAATACCTCAATGTCAGAGTGAAATTGTTTTTACAAATTCATTCCAAAAATGAAAAGCTGAAATGTCTCGAGTCAATAAGTATTCATCCCCTTTATTATGGCAAGCCTAAATAAGTTCAGGAGTAAACATTTGCTTAACAAGTCACATAATAAGTTGCATGGACGGACTGTGTGCAATAATATTGTTGAACATGATTTTTGAATGACTACCTCATCTCTGTACCCCACACACAATTATCTGTAAGGTCCCTGTCGAGCAGTGAATTTCAAAGAGGTAGGGTTTCAGACTTGTGCAAAAGATGGGCAGGGACTCCGCTATCCTGACTTTAGGGGGACACTTGTTCCACTATTCGGGTGTCAGGACAGAGAAGATCTTTGACTGAGCGGGAGCTGCCCTCCTGTAGGGGTAGGAGGGACAAGAGACCAGAGGTGGCAGAACGGAGTGATCGGGTTGGGATGTAGGGTTTGAGCATAGCCTGAAGGTAAGTAGGGGCAGTTCCCGTTGCTCCTCCGTAGGCAAGCGCCAGGGTCTTGGAGATGATGCGAGCTTCAACTGGAAGCCAGTGGAGTGTGCAGCGGAGCGACGTGGGAGAATGTAGGAATTTTACAAGACGCAACTCAATATTAGGAAGGTGATCCAAATGTTTAGTGTACTCAATGTATATTCCCAAATATTTGTATTTCTCCGTTACCCTGTGTGCACTGAACTGACATGCATGATTGTTGATGACACGCCGATGTTCAGATGAAGGGAATTAAAATAGTCTATAATGCTCACCACAGCAGTGCTCAACTCAGAGGTGTGTAGCCTACTGTAGCTGCTGGCAAAGCCATTTAAAGCCTATACTTTCACACAGGATGTAACTTTCATGTAATGTTATCAAAACAAAAATCACTATGACTCATCAGTTAGGCTACAACTGATAACGCTTTTTGCTAATAGAACATGCATAGGCTATATGCATGGTCCAAAGTTAGAGGTATTTTAACATCCTTTAAACCAATGGTTGTGCCCATTTCTGGAGGTAATTTTAATAAATTTGGGAGTAGAATGTGCCTCCATGTCCATAAAAAATATTCACCAGAACTGAGCTTCTTAGTCCTATATAAAAAGAGGACCCCAGACCTAAGCAATGGGACTGGAATTGGTCAAACGTGCAGTTTAATGTGATGTACAAAATGAGCCCATTTCCCTAAAAGCATGATGGTAATGACTTTCTTACATACAGACGTGGAGGTTAACTTGGCCCCAGACAAGTTAGTCATGGAATTTTTTGGGCTTTAACCTCTGCCCATTACCACTAGACAAAATGCTGATTATCACTGTATCTGTATTGGGTGGGAATGACAATGAAAGATGAAATGTGCATATTGTTATATTAGCAGAACACTGCTATGATATTATGTAAAAGGTTGTTTATTCTACATGGATCTATTACTATATTTGAAAGTTATCAAAACACATGTGTTCAGAATATCTACATGATTCAACTATTGCATTCTTCTCACATTACTCTGTAGACTACTGACCAATTCAAAGCCTCCACTGACATCTCATCACTCACTTGCTTGTAGTTATTGAACTAAACCTGTGGGAGATTTGTTTAAGATTGAGTGGGGGGTGCCTCCCAAGTGACGCAGAGGTCTAAGGCACTTCATCGCAGTGTTGCGTAGTCACTACAGCCTGCGGTTTGATCCCAGGCTGTGTATTTACCGGCCTTGACCGGGAGTCCCATAAGGCGGCGCACAATTGTCCTAGCATCGTCTGGGTTAGGGGAGGGTTTGGCCAGGGGGGCTTCAACCGGCCCATCCTGCTCTAGCGACTCCTTGTGGTGGGCCGGGCGCCTGCAGTCTGATTTCGGTCGTCAGTTGAGCAGTTTTTCCTCCGACATAATACAAATTAATAAAAGATTGAGTGGGGGGAACCAGCTGTGGGCAAGGTTCTAACAGATGGGTGTCTTGGTGGTGGCAAGGACACCCCCACATCCAACCACACCCAAGCCAACTCATACCTTGCCTCTGTCATGGCCGCCAGCATTTCTTGAGGTGCATTCCAAAAAACGAGGCCAAATCAGCAGGTGCAGTTAATTAACCTTCAAATATTTGATTAATCGAATGTTAGTGGGAAAAATAGTCATGTTAAAATACCTATCACGTAAACTAACACATTTAGTAATGATAGCATGCATTTGAAACTTCACGCACAGTAAAACTTTCATATGACTTAACAAAATAATTGTGGGAAAACACCTGAGCAGCATTTCTTTCTGTTCCTAATGAGGAAGAAAAGAACAATCAGGGGCGGTTCTGTTCTGCACTGTTCAACCAATTCTGTAAATGTGGATGAGTGCAGTCAAAAACGTGATTTTCCTGTGTGTGTGTATACATTTCCACACTAGGAGGTTGGAATAATACTTTGAAATTGTGACACTGAGGATTATGCCCTTTTATTGTCAGAGCTGTTTGAAGAGGTTTGGTGGGATGGAGTTGAGGCCTGCCTGGCGACATAAGTAAATTAGTTAATAGACCAATAATTGTTATTTATTAGGAGCCCCATTAGCCAACAACTAGTCTTTAAGGGGTCTGACACAAAGAAAAATACATTCCAGAGAAGTCTTTACAATTGACATACATTTAAAAACATTAACGTGTGCTCGCGCATCTATCAGTTACACAAACATGTTAGTACATACACACAAGTAGGTAAGAAAGAGTTCCAAACCTAATTGCCAATAAAAGCCTAGTTTCAGTTTTCCCAGCCTGGTCTCAGACTTACATTTACTATGTTACAGCTAATCAGAGACCCACAAATTAGTATGATATGTTACGTTTGGTTGCATAAGACAGAAGGTCAAGAAGGCACAAACGAAAGTAGGGTGTACGGGTGTTAGAATTTTATCATGGAAAACTTTAGCAGCTACTTACTAGCCACTTTGCAACGACATAGCATGTTAGCCAACCCTTCCCATTTAACCTACATGACCAAAAGTATGTGGACACCTGCTTGTCATACATCTCATTCCAAAATCAAGGGCATTAATATGGAGCTGGTCCCCCCTTTGCTGCTATAACAGCCTCCACTACTCTAGGAAGGCTTTCCACTAAATGTTGGAACATTGCTGCGGGGACTTCCATTCAGCCACAAGAGCATTAGTGAGGTCAGGCACTGATGTTGGGCTATTACGCCTGGCTCGCAGTCAGTGTTCCAATTCACCCCAAAGGTATTCGATGGAGTTTATTTAAGTCAGGGCTCTGTGCAGGCCAGTCAAGTTCTTCCACACCGATCTCGCCAAAACATTTCTGTATGGACCTCGCTTTGTGCACGGGGGTGTTGTCATGCTGAAACAGGAAAATTCCTTTCCCAAAACATTTGCCACAAAGTTGGAAGCACAGAATCATCTAGAATGTCATTGTATGCTGTAGCGTTAATATTTCCCTTCACTGGAACTAAGGGGCCTAGCCCAAACCATGAAAACAGCCCCAGAACAATATTTCTCCTGCACCAAGCTTTACAGTTGGCACTATGCATCTGGGCAGGTATGGTTTTCGTGGCATCCGCCAAACCCAGAATCGTCCGTCGGACTGCCAGATGGTGAAGCGTGATTCATCACAGCAGAGAACGCGTTTCCACTGCTCCAGAGTCCAATGGCGACGAACTTGACCACTCCAGCCGACGCTTGGCATTGCGCATGGTGATCTAGGCGTGTGTGCGGCTGCTCGGACATGAAAACCCATTTCATGACGCTCCCGACGCAACAGTTATTGTGCTGAGACTGCTTCCAGAACTCAGTAGTGAGAGTTTCAACCGAGGACCGGCGATTGCTGCACACTACGCGTTTCAGCACCTGGAAGTCACGTTCTGTGAACGCGTGTGGCCTACCACGTCGCGGCAGAGCCGTTGTTGCTCCTAGACGTTTCCACTTCATAATAACAGCATACATTTGACAAACTGACTGGTTGGAAAGGCGGCATCCTATGACGGTGCCCCTGAGCTCTTCAGTAAGGCTATTCTACTGCCAAATGTTTGTTTATGGAGATTGCATGGCCGTGTGCTCGCCGATTCCACTAAATTGAAGGGGTGTCCACATACACTATATAAACACAAAAGTATCTCCTAACCCTTAGCCTAGCTAATGTTAGCCACAACAAAAAGCATTCTTAACATATCATACGTTTAGCTAATTCTTAACATATGAGATTCATAACACACTGTACAAATTGCAATTCATAACATATCATACGAACTGGATGGACATCCACAAATGAATACATAACATATGGTAATTGAGTATCCTGGATTTACATTTACAATGTTGTCTACCCCTGAGTCCAGGTTGGATTTCCCCTCCCCACTGAGACCACTCCCAGGAAGTCCTAGCAAAATTCTTGCTTGAGAAATTGCTTTCCTATGAAGCCATTTGTTTATTCTTACTATTTTAATTGAAAACATCTCACACAGTACGGTACTTAATTGTTCCCCAGAAATGTATAGATATCGAGAGAAAGAAAAAAACGGCTGCATTGAAGTCCAAAAGTGGCGGCAGGCAGACGAGCAATATCCTCTGTCGTAGTATGTATGAAGCCTGCTGAGCCGGAATGTGAAGCTAACTGAAGCTGGCTAGCTTTAGAAAACCCTGATCGTAGTATACCCCATCCGCAACATTAGTTATTTGGCTAAATGCCAGATCTAACGTTACTGTAACTAAAGCATTCAAGGAACTCAACTTACATTGCAGAGAGTGACCTACAGTTATGCTAATAATTATTAGGATGGAGAAAGTAGCAATCCAACCAGGTTTACCGTAATCAAGCCGAATCACTAGTTTGCTAGCTAACAGGGCTAGCAAGCTAGCTAGCTCGTTTATGGATGCTACTTTTACATACTAGCACGCGCTTGTTCGTCATGAGCGAAAAACGGAAACACTGACACGCATAATTTACATGTATTTTTCCAGAATGACTTGGCTTGAGTAGCTAAATAGCGAACGCCGAATAACACGTATTGTTAGCTAACAGAAATTAGCCATCAACCTACAATTTAATAAAACTGCAGTCAGTAAAGGCATAGCCTGCTAAAACACACTGAACTCATTGTATATCATAACTAAACCAGCAAACTTAGCTAGCTGACTTTGTTAATTGTCATGGACTCCAAAAATAGCCGCGTTTAGCCAGAGAGTATAATCTCTGGTTAACTGGCTAACGTTAGCAATTGCTTTCTAATTAATGTTAGTTATGGCTGACAGAGCCAAAGTAGAGCTAGCCCCCTGCCCATTATACGCGTGGATCTCCTAACTGTGTAACATATGTAATGTATGACAAAAAATATTTAAAGATGTAAAGGCATTTCGTTAGCATACCTGGAATCTATGAGGAAGACGAAGATTCGAGAACTCTGCAGGCACCTGTAATGACGTCGATACCTTCTTTGATGAGATTTAACGGCGGTTGGCATCCAACATTTTTTGCAAACGTCGAAACCTCCAATGTCCTCCTCTTCTCTGCTCGCATCCAAGTAGTTAACTACCTTCCTTCTCTACTAGTATTCTTCCAGCAACACAAATGATGGCGTCACTTCGTATGGTAATGAAGAAACCTTCAAAATAAAAGCCCGCATTTCAAAACATTGCAATGTGGATAAGTAATTCATATTATATTGAATTTTAATCACAGGAGATTGGTGGCATCTTAATTAGGGAGGACGGGCTCGTGGTAATGGCTGGAATGAAATTAGTGGAATGGTATCAAATATATCAAACACATGCTTTCCATGTGTTTGAAGGCCTTCCATTCGCTCCATTCCAGCCATTATTATGAGACGTCTTCCCCTCAGCAGCCTCCACTGATTTTAATCAATGGCCACTTTTGTTGTGCCAACAAGAAAATACAATTAGTAATTCATGAAAACAAATACAAAATATTTGTTAAGTCCAATAATGGAAAAAATACATTGTTGACACAGGTATGTTGAGAAGATTGGGCTGTAGAGAGAACATTTTTCTACCTGTCTCAGCTAAAGTTGGGTGGAATATACTCAGTACGGTCCCTACTCACCAAATACAGTCAGTTTTGGAGGGGGACTGTGTAGTAGATACCCATCAGCGATTCGTTCTCCACCCCCTCTATAGCCCCAAATGCAATACACTGTAATTGACTGTACACGGGATATACACAGAGTATACAAAACATTAAGGTGTTCCTAATGTTTGGTGTACTCACTGTATATGTTGGCTTGTAAAAATATAACTTTTCTACCCGTCTCAGTGAAGTAGAAAATACTCAGTAGGGTCTGTACTAACCAAATATGTTTCGTTTTGGAGGTGGACTGTGTCACACCTCCTGCTGCTGGCTTTTCACTCTGCCCCCTCCATAGCCCCCAATGCAATACACTGGTATAGACTGTTCATGGGATATATATTGGCTTGTGGAGACAACTTTTGTTATCTGTCTCAGCTAAAGTGTGGTGGAAAATACTCAGTAGGGTTTCTACTAGCCAAATATGGTTCGTTTTGGAGGGGCACTGTGCTGTTCATAATGAGCAGCACTTTGTTCTCCACCCCCTCTATAGCTCCCAATGCAATACACTGTAATATACTGTACATGGGATACATATTGGCTTGTAGAGAGAACTTTTATACTTGTCTCAGCTAAAGGGGTGGGAAATACTCAGTAAGGTCTCTACTAACCAAATTAGTTTTGGAGGGGAACTGTGTCCTACATATCCAGCAACACAGAATTAAATGATCTGGTACTATCCATGGTCCTGAAATCAATACACACTCAACAACAACAAAATTAATTAATTTTTTATCAAAACGAAATCTCATTTATTTACAAGTTAAATTTAATTCATATTAACCAGGCTATTGGGACACAGTATAATCACACTCTCTAAACAGCAATGAAAAAAATTATTTACAATTTGTCGGCCGATATGTGCCTCTTATCTATCAAGGTTTGCAGTATACAGTAAAGGCCTATTGCCTATATATTTGTTTAAATAACAGAGACAAGATTATTTACAAGCTATATGGTCATGATTATCGATTAAAGTCAGCAAAGTCACTTTTTGTAGAGTTTACACTGTATTACAAGAGACAACAAGGCTAACAGTACACAGTTTAATTGAGCTTTCAGGAGAGCAATGGAGAACATTATTTACAAGTTATAGGCCTCTGTGTTGCTTTTCTATCAAGGTTAGCAGTGTACTGTAAAGTCCTATCAACCATGTTTTCAAAACCAATAACAGAGACAAGATTGACAGATAATCAACACGTCTATGTATTATGCATTATCTATCACGCTCAGCAAAGGCATTTTCTGGAGAGTATTAAATGTATTACGTAGGAATTTCCTGTCTGATAGCTGATATAAAACATACTCTCGCATGCCATTGTATTCACATTGCCCTATAATAAGACTGCTTTAGAGAATAAGCACACGTAAACACCACAACTACTACCGCCTGACTGTTTTCTAAAATGTGGGCACCGATGAGAAAATTCAGAGTTTATTGTCACATCCATCACAAGTCCATGCATTGCCAGATACTGTAATGCCAGGTATTGGAAGTGGGAGTAGTGTATCCTTTAATTCTCTTTCATACTGACTTAAGGAATCCATCATTTTAAGATTGAATGTAATGCAATTACTGCTACTAACTATATATTGCATATCTATGGTTATAACTGTCCAGTGTGACTTTAAGTTCACAGGCACTATGTTATGATAGCAAGCCGTGCAACACAGCAGCAAGCCGTGCAACACAGTACCCCTCAAAAACTACACATATTTGGTTAGTAGAGACCCTACTGAGTCTTTCCCACCCCACTTTAGCTGAGACAGGTAGAAAAGTTCTCTACAAACCAATATGTATCCCATATACGGTGTATTGCATTGCAGTGAATTGAGTGGGTGGAGTAAGGAGTCCCCAGTACTCTGTATAAAACCCGCTGCCTAGCACAAGAGACCCATTTAAGTTGTGCAGACTCTATTGAGTAATTCCAACAACATACTGTATATTTGTATTTTATAAAAAAAATCTTTAAATATAGCCTACACATTAGCTTTCAACATACCAGTATTTGGGTAAACTTTCAAAAGAAATGCTGGTATAAAATACATCAAATTATTCATTTATTTTTTCAAAGGTGGTTGTAAATAATAGTGCAAAAATAAAAGCGATATTCCCAAAGTTAAGCCTGTCTTTGTAGGGGGACACAATATCTTACATTACTCATATCACATGTATATACTGTATTTTATACCGTCTATTGCTCCTTGCCTATGCCGCTCAGCCATCGCTCATCCATATACTTACATGTACATATTCTCATTCACCCCTTTAGATTTGTGTGTATTAGGTAGTTGTTGGGGAATTGTTAGATTACTTGTTAGATGTTCCTGCACTGTTGGAACTAGAAGCACAAGCATTTTGCTACACTCGCATTAACATCTGATAACCATGTGTATGTGACAAATCGAATTTGATTTGATTTTGACTCTTATAGAAAAAAAATATTTTAAAAATCAGCAATCGTGCTGCCAGCATAATATCCTGTAGCTAGGAGAACGGTCATTCTTTCACTTATAGGCTGCTGTGTAGACTGCGATGATATATATGCAGCCCACTAAAAGGCGTACTCAGGACCACCTACAATAATTGGGGAAATGCCCATTTTGCCCATGGTTCAATGATTAAAGGGTAGGTCGCATAAATGTAAATGCACATGTAACATATGCATTTGCATTAGTGCACACATCAAAAGTCCCAATGAAAAGACACACCTCACTTTAAATTTTTCTAGAAATTACATAAAATTGATCAGAATTCCATAGAATGCAGGGGGAAAAATGCAAGGTGTGACATAATATAGAGGACTTGGCAAGCAAGCCTATTTCCTAATGTAAACTTAAATGTATAACTTCAAATTAAACCAAATCGTTTGCACTCATGACTACTGGTTTCAATTACATTTTCTACCAATTTACAAGCAAATACTTTATGAATATTTTGTTACAAATCAGCTTGCAAGGTTGCTAGCCAACTAGCCTGCTAACATTAGCCCTAACAGCCTGCTAACATTACGTTAGCACAGCATGAATCAAGCCAGTTGCTATCAACACCTAGCTTACACTACACTAAAGTAAACCAAAGTTTTGGAAATACATAAAGCCATCTAAGCAGTTATCAAATCATGTTACTGGTATATGCAGTTATCTTAGGCTGTAAGTGAGCCAGCCAGCTAAAGTTAGTTATTTAAGCCTGCTAGCTAACTAGCCACCACGGTTGACATAGCTAAGTAGTAAGCCAGAGAACAACACCAACTAGTCTAGCACAGGTAGGAACCCAGAGAACACAAAAAAAATCCAGCAGATATAACATAGAGAGCAGAGACTTACCGATTGACGGCTGAGTTAGCTACCAAAGAAGAGCCAACGGGAGAGGCGCTTCTGAGAGGCCATTTCACCGGCTGAGAGAGAGTCAACTAATCCAATGGCGATATAGTGAAGCAAATCCAAAGTAAATGGATTCCAGAGGTAGCATTGGGCACAGGAGACAGAAGATTCAACAAAAAAATGGTGATCGGAGGAAGGCTCCAGGCAGATGGAAATTATCACAACAGCTCAGTCAGTCAGATACTGTACTAAACCAAGGATGAAAAACTCTGAGAGCCTACTTCATGGAGAACAGGTCGAAAAGTTGACCAAACAAATTGGAAGATGAAAAACAATGAAGAACAGACAAGGTACTAAACAATTAAAGCACTGCAGGAATGATTTTCCACTTTCCTTTTGAGCCAGAGGCAAGCCTGCCAGTGCAGGAGAATTCAGAGCAGTGGAGCAGGATCATGCGGCCCACACTTGTGGGCAATCTGATTGGTTGTTTACATTACAACTCCTCATGATTGGTGGATTGTAGCTCACCACTGCCAACACTCAGGCTGCATGGCTAGTGGCTAACGTTAGCCAGCTCAAGCTAGCTAGCTACCACAGAGTAAATTATCCATGTGAAGTTGTTAAATAGTGCATTGTAGGTCGTTTAGAAGGTATCTGGAAATAAGTTAATGAATATATAAAATAAATAAAAAACGAACTGTTTGTAGTTATAGGTAACCAGATGGTGACTACAACTAAGTTACTAAGTCTTTGACCGCACTGTGTTGTTACTTTGGTGAGTAAAAACTCATGACTCCTACACTTTAATGTGGAGTTTGTAAATGATTTATGCCTTTCAATGTATTACAAATGGATTTTGGAACATCTAGCTGGAAACCAAAAGGACACAACAGACATACTATTTTAGAGTTTATTATTATAATCATAACAATAAGGTGGATGTCTCTTTATTTTGACCATCAATTCAACCATAATTGTTTCATTTTTTTTTTATCACAGGCAATAGTTATAATAGTGCACTTTTATATTTAAATTATGATACAGACATTTCTTTTTTTAACACCTTATTCTACTGACCCTTAGGAATGGACAATAGTTTACAATCTTAGCTAGAGTAAGGATGATGAATATAATGATCTTGGTGATGATGATGATGGAGATGATGAAAATGACAGTGAACAATCATAAAGGTGAATAGCGACAGTGATGCCCCGACTTGTACAGCGTGCTCTCTCTCGAAGTCAAGTGGTCCGCACAACGATGGCGGGAACTGGTGATGACAGACGCATCAGGTCAAGGGGAAAGGCATAAAGAAAGACATGGGAGCAGTATGAGCGTTTGATGTTGTCGGAGGAAAGGTGTACGATGGTGGACAGTTGTCAATGAATGTGGACAGTTTAGCTTGCTAGAGCAATGTGCTCATTGCTGGCTCAGTCACTTTATACAGAATGCTTAAAGAGAGTCCCTCTCATCTCTTTGCCTGTAACCTGGTCACAGGTGGTGCAACAGATCTGAAATATAAACCCCTGACTCAGTCATTGACTCAACTCTTACAATCCAATAATCAGAACTGGGTCGTATTCATTAGTGCACACCGTAGCGAAACACTTTGCAAACAAAAAATCTGTATCTCATTGGACAACTTCAGGTAGTCCCTCCCTGTTTCGGTCCGTTCGCTTCCGTTTCGTTCCTAGTGAATACGACCCTGAACAGAACATAAAATATATAAACGAATTCATACAATAGAAACTAAAACACCAACATTTAGACAGAATGCTGGGAAGGAATGTAAATGTTGTAAGTTCATGATCCAAAAACAAAATTAGTGTCATGGGAAAGAGAAAGATATCAAAGAAAAATTCATGTTGACAAGAAAAACATTATATCCCTAGCTCCTGATATATTTATGTTGGTGCAAGATACATTTCCCACATAAATAAATAATATATCAATAAATACAACAGTAAATAAATAAGTAAATAAATACGGAAATAGAATAAACAAGGAAATGGAACATCTCAAAACATTCTGCATCTGTTGCATATTGTGCAGTAAGGAAGACTGGCTGGTAATGTGTCTAGTTTCTATCACATAATACTGTTGTAATCCATGATCGTCAAAACAGCTGCGTCTGCTTGTAGAGAGGTGATATAAGGTGACGCGGGTGCAGAGGATGGATCACTTGGCTCATTGGTGATGGCAGAAGGACTACCATTTTGTTAGCCTTTTTTAAGTCTTGGATAACAAGGAGTAATACGTCAGCATTTTGAGTACAGCTTCATGAGAATGTCCATCGATCAATGAGTGTTGAAATCTAATGTTTGGAGTCAATATGTGAATAGTGTGGTGATATGAGACAAGCTCAGATGGAGTTTGTCCAAACCATAGGTCTGGAATTCTCTCCTCATTGAGTCAGGGACAGACAGTGGAAGTCCAACCCATGTAACTATTTGCCCATGTTTTTTTTCTTCAATATATTTTCATATTTCTCTTCAAATCAAAAATACTTTTCTTCAGAGCAAAGGTTTCCGACGACGCCTACATCTCGGTTACATTGTATTTGTCTCTGAGTAAAAAGAAAAGAAAAGAAAATAATCCAAATATATCAGCGGTGACTTCGTTCTGACTTCCTCTCATCGGCGTGGGGTCTCCACATTCAGATACTGGAGCGGATATGTCGAGGATGTCAAATCTTCCTGTTGTCGTTCCTCTCCTATATCTCGGCTGATAGCGCCAACCTCAAAATCAATAACTACATCATCTTAACTAAACCTAAATAAAAAAATATTTTTCACATTCACTTAGTTAGCCTAATTTGCATTTCGTTACCGCAAAAGAAGACGATGTTGAAAATGCCTTTTTTTTTTTTTTAAGGACCTCATTTCTCCCTTTTAAAACAGGATCTGAAGGTGTTGTCGCCAAAGTCATTCATGGAACTGGCAGCCGGTTCTAACTTCTGGAATGGGTGGTCTGTGATAATAAGCAAGAGGGTTCTCTACGTGTCTCCATCATCTTTCATTGTCTTTTGAGTAAATGTACGTACAATGTTGGGCACATCAAGGTGTTCACCGGGTATCCTTTTCAGTTACGCTGCTGAGGGGTAGAGGTACGGGAAAGGGGGGCGTTGTGTGTTTTTGAGAACCATCACAGGATTGTTTAAACTGTTTTTAACTTTTTGCTTGAGTTATTGCAAAAGGAATGGTATGCTAGCAGATCTTATCATCAAAATCAAACACCCTTTATCGTAATGACTGGCTAATTGGCATGCAAATTAGCGCTTCTTCAAAGTTCCTAGTTTGACCTGTGCTGTGTCTGGCTCATCTATTATATCCCCTTTGGGAAAATGTTTTTGTTTTATTACTGGTTTGAATGGGATCCCTGCTTGATTCAGTGAATCAACATGAATGTATATTTTAACACAGGTGAAAAGCAGAAAAAAAGATCAGCTTGTGTTCAGGCTTAAAGCATCTTGTTGAGACATCTTCTGGGGGTGGAATGGGAGATACTGTACATCTCATGGTTTGTGAAGGGTTTGGGTTTTGTCTGATGACAACTTGTCTTATTTTTTCACCAATGGATTTTGGACACCTGCTACCCGACTGGTCTCTCTCTCTCTCTCTCTCTCTCTCTCTCTCTCTCTGATTTAGGGTTGGGACTGTGTTCCATTGGAGGACAGTAGTCGGGTCCTCTCCTTCCCAGAGCCTCGGCGTTGCAGGACCCCCCCACTGCCTCCGATGCCGCCTCCGATGCCTCCTCCGTCCCCTCGCTCGCCCCACTCGCACCGGTCGCCCCCGCCCTCGGAGCGCCGGGAGTTCTGGCGGGTGGGGGTACCGTGGGGCCGACTGTTCTTCTCGTCTGGGAAGGGGTCTGTAGAGAGAGAGAGAGAATACAGTGACTCCAGTCATGCAGGTGAAACCAGTGTGTGTAAGAATGTGGGGTAAACACTATAATCTTCACAAATAATTAATCAACTATTAATAGTGTGCATACTATTAATACATTAATATTTCAATATTTGTAAACATATACAAACATTTACAACAATTTCAATAATTTACAACGCAAATTATGGATTATTCATTTAAGTTATCATGACGTGAACCTGGATGTGGGAAAATGGTGTGTGAGGTTGGTGTGTGTGAGTGACAGAGAATGTGTGTGACTCACCAGAGACCCCCATGGGCTGATCGTGGGAGCTGAGAAGCTGGGCCTGAATGGTCTCCACCACTCGTTTGAACCTGCGACTAGGACCTGCGAACACGCACGCACGCACGCACACGCACACACACACACACACAGGCATTGAGAAGATGCAAGCTTTTACCAGCACTAAAGACACACACACCTGCACCGCACACACACACACACACACACACTTTGCACAGTAGCATATACCAAAAGCACAGCCAAAGCTCTCCCTCCAACCATAACAAACCTGCCCTACTTTAAATCATTTGCATGAACTGTAACAATTCAATCCACCATATAAACCAGACGCTGTAAATCACCAACTGACAGCATTAGAACGAACACCTTTCCTTTCCATTCCAAGCTCCACTTGCCTGATATGAGGCTGAACGTCACGCTGTAGATGCCCGCCTCTCTCTTGCCCTCCCGCTCGGCTTTCTCCCTCTCCCGCTCTCTCTCTCCCTCGGAGAAGGCAATGTCCACCTGGAACTTCACAGGCTTCTGGAAGACGGAGGGGCCGCCGGAGGTCTTATACTCGGCCCTGAAGCTGGTCTGGGAGATGACGCTGTGGCTGAGGGAGGGGATCTGGGCCGGGGGTTGGGTAGGGTAAGTAAAGGGAGGGATACATGTGCGGGGTAATGAAAAGAAAGGAAAGGAGAGGTGGGTAGAGAAAGTAAAAGAGGGAGAGGCAGATAAAGAGGGTCAATGTGAGATTGGGGTATTAGAGAGGAAGATTGAGAGAGTTGAACTCCATTTTAGCCACATCGACACGTTTTTCTGTCAATAAAACAGATTGTATTGAAAATATAAAGGCTCACAAGATGAATTCCGAACACTTCAAAATCATGACCATATTACTAGGACTGAAATGTGATTAAAAAAAACAACAACAACAAGCTAGAATGTAGGCCTTTCTCAAGACAAGTCTCGGACACTGTTAACTCAGGATGTTCAGCGCAGAGTCAGATACTCACAGAGAGAAAGGCGTGGACGATGTCTGCCTTGACAGAGCTCAGCGGCTTGTCTCTGATCACCACGAAGATCTGCTCCTCCTTCTCCAGGCTGATGAAGTTCCCAAACCACGACTTCTTAGCCAGCCTGAGGGAGCATGACGCACATACACAAACAGACAGACAGACACACAAAGAGAAGGTTGTGGCGAGGTTAAATGAGTTGGTCCCCGATGCGTAGGGCATCTGGGAGGCATGTTCATGAGTGTGCGTGTGTGTGTATGACTTACTCAGGGCTGGACTCTGGGGTCAGGCTGGACATGTCCTCTAATGTGGGTACTGAGAAAACAGGACATTTGTTCCATGTAGCTCTGTATGCTAATTTGCTCAAACTCAATTTCAATTGTTTAAAATCTATTGCTATGTAGTTACCTTGCATCTTGCGGCGGTGGAAGCGGGGCGAGCCCAGCAAGTTGTTCTTGAACGAGTTAAGACGGGTCCTCCAGTGGGCAGAGCTGCTAGCCGCCATGCCGCCACTCCCTCCGGGGCTGGAGGGCGGAGTCAGGGACAGGGAGCCCACCCCTCCGCCTCCCTCCGCCCGTGAGGAGGAGGACGAGGAGGAGTTGGAGGGAGGGGTGGAGGAGGAGGGGTGGTGGGGGTGGTGGACGGGGGTGCCCATGGGGGTGGGCAGCGGAGAGCCCTGGGGTGTGACCTGCGACACAGAGTGGGTAGAGTTGGGGTAGAAGCTCTTAGTGACCGACTTGAGCACGGAGGGCGAGGGGAAGAAGAAGAAGCGGGGGATGGGTGAGAGGAGGGGGGAGGGAGAGCGGGAGGGTGAGTTGTGGATGGGGAGAGACTTGATGGGCTGGAGGTGGGGCCGATTGGTGGCGGGACCGCCCTTGGTGGTGGTGGGCAGGGTCTGGGTTTTGGGGTTCTGGGCCGCTTTGGGTTTGTCGTGGGTTCGGGCCGACCGAGGCGTGGTAGCACTTCCCGGTTTGGGTGGGTCCTTAGTGTGAGGGGTGGTGGAAGTGACGTCTGATTGGCTAAACGTGAAGACAGGGCTCTGATAGGACTGGGGGGGTAGGGGGGGATGGAAAAGAAGAAGAGAAAGAGAGGGATGGGAAAATGGAAAAAGAGGGATGGAAATGAGTGTTATGGGTTATGACAAAGGAGTGCTTCTTGAATGACGGTGAAGAAACTGCACTGATGGTGTGAGCTATTTGTATAACTGAATGTAAAATCATTAGTTCTGACCCTGCTTTCAACCATTTATGTTCCAACCTCAATCTTTTTATTTAAATCACTTTCAGCTAACACTATAGATAACCCAGTACGCAAAAATGTCAGAAATAGTATGGAAGACAAAAACTACAAAATGGCGCAAGCAATACATTATGACTCTGTTTCTGCTTTTGGTGATCCGGAAAGTATTAATTCAACTAGTACGTTGACGTTTTCACGGTTACAGTGGAACACAACTCAAATAAATGTCATTAAAATAACCAACAATGACTACCAACGATGATCAACAAGGGGAGGTGCAAAATGTATCTTACATTTCTGCAACCCAAACATGTTTTAGCTTTACTTTATGTGCTGTGTTGCTTTACAAAATAAGCCATATATTCCAGAAAGTGTGGTGTAGAGAAAGAAGAAAAAAGAAGAGAAATGCCAAAGAAACTCCAAATGAGTGAGAATTATTCTGAGAGTGTGGTATGACATGTAAAATGGCTCAGAATGACCAAGGAGCTTGAGTGAGTTCGAGGAAGCGTTAAAGCAACATTAACGCAATGTTAAAGCAATGTTAAAATCGGCAATAAGTCTTTGAACGTTGCAAAAAAAGACAACCATTATCTGACATATACTGTATAGGAAAAGACAGTTCAGAGTCAACGTTGTGTACTTTATCATTTCAGAGTGGATTTTAAAAGCGTTGGCCAACAAGCCTCTTACCCTGGGACTGCTGAGAGGGCTGGAGGAGAGGCCGGTGGACGCCCCACTGACTGATCGAGACCTGTAGAGGGGTCACAAGAGGTCATAAGGTTAAAGGTCATCATCATAAAGGTGAAGAGAACGAAAAATATTCCACCCTCAAGTAAAATGTGACAAATAAAATTACATTACAGCCTTATTCTAAAATTGATAAAATATTGATAAAACAAAATACCCCATAATGACAAAGCAAAAAAAGGTTATTTACATAAGTATTCAGACCCTTTGCTATGAGACTCGAAATTGAGCTCAGGTGCATCCTGTTTCCATTGATTATCCTTGACATGTTTCTACAACTTGATTGGAGTCCACCTGTGGTAAATTCAATTGATTGGACATGATTTGGAAAGGCACACACCTGTCTAGATAAGGTCCCACAGTTGACAGTGCATGTCAGAGCAAAAACCAAGCTATGAGGTCAACGGAATTGTCCGTAGAGCTCCGAGACAGGATTGTGTCAAGGCACAGATCTGAGGAAGGGTACCAAAACATTTCTGCTGCATTGAAGGTCCCCAAGAACACAGTGGCCATCATTCTTAAATGGAAACATTTTGGAACCACCAAGACTCTTCCTAGAGCTGGCCGCCCAGCCAAACTGAGCAATCGGGAGAGAAGGGCCATGGTCAGGGAGGTGACCAAGAAGCCAATGGTCACTCTGACAGAGCTCCAGAGTTACTTTCCAGAAGGACAAACATCTCTGCAGCGCTCCACCAATCAGGCCTTTATGGTAGAGTGGCCAGACGGAAGCCACTCCTCAGTAAAAGGCACATGACAGCCCGCTTGGAGTTTGCCAAAAGGCACTTAACAGGAGTCAGACCATGTGAAACAAGATTCTCTGGTCTGATGAAACCAAGATTGAACTCTTTGGCCTGAATGCCAAGCGTCACGTCTGAAGGAAACCTGGCACCTTCCCTACGGTGAAGCATGGTGGTGGCAGCATCATACTGTGGGGATGTTTTTCAGCGGCAGGGAATTGGAGACTAGTCAGGATCGAGGGAAAGATGAACAAAGCAAAGTACAAAGAGATCCTTTATGAAAACCTGCTCCAGAGTGCTCAGGACCTCAGACTGGGGCGAAGGTTCACCTTCCAACAGGACAACGATCGTAAGCACACAGCCAAGACAACGCAGGAGTGGCATCCGGACACGTCTCTGAATGTCCTTAAGTGGCCCAGCCAGACCCGGACTTGAACCCGATCGAACATCTCTGAAAATAGCTGAGCAGCGACGCTCCCCATCCAGCCTGACAGAGCATGAGAGGATCTGCAGAGAAGAATAGGAGAAGCTCCCCAAATACAGGTGTGCCAAGCTTGTAGCGTCAAACCCAAGAAGACTTGAGGCTGTAATAGCTGCCAAAGGTGCTTCAACAAAGTACTGAGTAAAGGGTCTGAATACTTATGTAAATGTATATTTCAGTTTAGTATTTTTAATACATTTGCAAACATTTTAAAAACCATTTTTTTGCTCTGTCATTATGGGGTATTGTGTGTAGATTGATGAGGAAAACATACAATTGAATCAATTTTAGAATAAGGCTGTAACGTAACAAAATGTGGAAAAAGTCAAGGGGTCTGAATACTTTCTGAATGCACTGTATGTGGCTAACAAAATATTTTTGTCTAGTAAGAATGTAATATGTGTGTGTGTGTGTGTGTGTGTGTGTGTGTGTGTGTGTGTGTGTGTGTGTGTGTGTGTGTGTGTGTGTGTGTGTGTGTGCGCCTGTCTGTATTTGTGAGTGTGTGCCTGCATTTGCCTTTTTTTGTGTGTTTGCGGACCGTGTGTGTGACACCCCTCTAGTACCTCTGGCTGTGTGCGGCCGTGTCCAGGGCCCTGCGGGTCGGGGTAGGAGACCCCTGCTCGGTCACACTCAACACCTCTAGGCTCTTCCTCTCCGGGCGGCAGCGGCCATGACGCGTCAGCATGGGAGAGTCCACGCGCTTACGAGGGGGGTCCGCTGAGAGACACCAGGGTGGAGTTAGTCCATTACGCAGTAACAGCCACCCCAACCCCCCCACCCCCCATAATCAGCAATAACGAAATGTCATAGTAAGGCTATCACAACTACTCAAAATATCCCGACACCACACACACACAGGCAGGCCCCTACACACACTAACTCCCCCCCCACACACACACACACAACAACACACACACACACACACACACACACACACACACACACACACACACACACACACACAACCACACACACACCACACACACACACACACACACACAACAAAGACACCTTTCCCAAACACACTTTCTACCCACACTCATATGCATCAGTATCCAGATTCGCGCGGCAAAATGAGGAATTAAGTTTAAAAGGTGGGTCCGTGGAGAAGCAGGAGCGAGGTGCACACCGAGACACAGAGACAGAGGGCAGGAGAAAGACTGCGGACCAGACAGGGACGGAGTCAAGTCAGTGCGGTCAGTGGCTCGCGCTGACAGCTAGGGACTCACCTACGTCATTTCCTGGCGGCAGATTTTCATCCTCGTAACTGGGGTAACGCTCTTTCTGTCCAACAGGAGATAATAGATCATTTTCTCCTGGTTGTCTCTGGGGGAGGGAGAGAGAGAAGGAGGAGGGAGGGAGAGAGAGAGAGAGAGAGGAGGGAGGAGGGAGGGAGGGAGAGAGGGAGGAGGAGGGAGGGAGGGAGGGAGGGAGGGGGAGGGAGGGAGGGAGGGAGGAGGGAGGGCTTTAAAGAGAGTTGACAATCTTAGAGATAGCCTTGGACTTTCTCGTAATCGCAAAACGAAAGTCAAGGGAGATTTTGTGTAGAAAGATTTCAATTCAGGAATACAATTTGGAGGAAGGTAGCAGACGAGAGACAGGTTGAACACAAGAAAAGAAAGACACAAAGGTGGACATGGGCCCAGCTAGACAAAACAACAAAAGAAGAGAACGGTGACAAAGAGAGAAATGTGGAGAAGCACACACACCACACACACACACACACACAACACACACACACCACACACACACACAACACACACACCACACACACACACACACACACACAGACACACGTACTCTTCGCACTGCAGGTCGGGGTGAGTTCCCGCGGTCTCTGAGAGCAGCCCAGAGAGTGCATGCTGTCCAGCCATCCGGGTCCAACTCGGTCAGCGACAGGATGCGCCCTCACACACCCGCCTGGGAGCGGGCTGCTCAGGACAAGGGCCGTACGACCCGACCGAGACCACACCCACACGAGACAAGATCAAACGTACACACCACACACAAGCACACACACCCCCATGTTAGTGACCCAAAACACTGGGCACCATAACACATGTTTGCATCAACTTCAAATTCCCAATTCCTTCCTATTTATAATTCAAAGGCAGACCAAACTAATCATACTTACTTGATACCAGGTGTGCTTCTGGATGGCCTCTAGCTGAAGGGCGAGAGGGCAGATGAACGATTAGTACAGCTGTTCAAAGACACAGATGGCCTAGCTCAAGGTGTAAACAATTCCTGCCTGGGCCTGACTTTTGAAATTGGAAAGAGATCTCTCTCTCATCACTTTTGCCTACATTTTAGGACTCTCAATCCCCATCTTGTGCGTTCCCAATGCAGCATAGTCAAATAGGGTGCCATTTTGGAAGCGACCCTCAAAGACGTCATTGAAAACCCTCATTGAATTTGTATGCTAAATCCTCAATTGGGATCACCTCGTCCCCTTTTCCTTCCACCCTCCGTCTCCCTCTTAATCCTTCACTTACCTCTCTTCCTCTCCTCCTTCATCCTTGCCCCCCCCCCCACACACTTTTGTACCGTGAGCCTATTGTCGGGGGTTAACCTCTCCCTCCATTACCTCCTTCTCCCCCTTCGCCTCTGCCTGCCTATCCTACCTCTCTCGTACCGTGAGTCTCTTGTCGGGGTCGACCTCAATCATGCCTTTGAGCAGGGCCTGGCAGTCCGGGGGGATGAAGTGGGGCATGTGGAACACCCCGCTCTTCACCTTCTCGAGGAGCTGACGCAGGTTGTCATGGTCAAATGGTAGGGCACCCTACAGAGGAGAGGACAGGGGAACGGGGACGTTACTGTTAAATAGGCCCTTTTACAAGGAATGGGAGGCGTGAATACACATACAAACACATGTTGGGCTGGTTATCCAGACACAGATTAAACCTAGTCTTGGACAAAGAAGCACCTTCAATGGAGAATCTCCATTAAACATACTTTTTAGTCTAGGGCTAGGCTTCATTTGTGCCAAGCAAACCGACCAGTTATTTTGGGTCACAAGGTTATAACCCAATTCCACACATACTCAATTCCAAATTGACCCCTAGCCCCTCCTCTCGATCTGAAAGGATTGGGTAGGTGTAAGACGTAAGCAAAGAGGGCAAACGGGACACTTTCTCACCACCAGCAGAGCAAAGAGGATGACTCCGCAGCTCCACACATCTGCCCGGCGACCATCATACTTCTCTCCCTGATAGAGAGAGAGAGACAGAGAGCGAAAGAGAGAAAGAGAGAGTGAGTGAATGAGAGAGAAAAAGAGAGAGAGCGAAAGAGAGAGAGAGAGCGAGCGAGAGAGAGAGAGAGAGAGATGTGTACTATGCAACATGTATCCCTCCCTACATACACATGTTGGTATCAGCAAACTCTTACCTTATCAAGTACTTACATTTCTTATGTCTTATCAATCATTACATTTCTATATCTCACTTGGTTGGATGATCTTAGAAACTTAAAAGAACGAAAAGGGAAGACGAGCAGGAACCTACCCGGATCACTTCTGGACAGGCATAGTGTGGGGATCTGAAATGGATAGAAGTGAGGCCTTGAGAAGATACGAGCTTTACCAGCACATAAGACACACACACACACGTACTGCATGCACTTATACACATCTAGATGTGTATAAGAGACAGCACACACACACACAGCATACTCACCCACAGCTGGTCTCCAGCAGGCTGTCCCCCACCTGTAGGGAGGCCATGCCGAAGTCTGCGATGCGGATGTTGTTCTTCTCATCCAGGAGCAGGTTCTCCGGCTTCAGGTCTCTGTGACTGTGGGATGGCGTGAATAGAGCAGCGTAGAGCAGAGCAGAGTAGAGTTGAGTGGGATAGGACGGAATATAATTCATTTATTAGTGAGACCTTGAATTACCTACTGAAGTAAGCATTAAAACACTGAGCGAGTAAAATAGAATAGATTCGAATAAAATGACATTATTAGTGAGATATTAACGGATGGCGTGAATAGACTGGAATTACTCATAAGGACGCATAAAAACAATGAGACCACACCAGACCATTTGATTGAGCCTGGAGAGCAAGTTGGGCAGGGTTTTCAGTTTTGGGACTAATCAAGTTTTTCCATTGCACCAGGCAAGCTCAATCAGGCACTGCTAAGTTATACATGTATTTTATTTTTTAAATGCTATTATTTTTTTTTTAAGTGGGCAGTCCCAATCATTTCATATTTGTTGTGCCTTTATTGAACGATAGGACAGTAGAGGAAAGACATGAAAGTTAGTAAAGGCTCTAACCGCTGGATGACACAAGCCACTCACACATAAACACACACACACAATAAGTTTTGTACATGAATAGAGTCGTTTACCAGATAGAGTGACTGTGACAGAAGTCCAGGGCCGATATGATTTGTCGGAAGAACTTCCTGGCCTCTTTAGGTGTCAGTCTGCCCTTCTTCACCAGATAGTCAAATAACTCCAACCTGGCTCTCCAACACCAGGTACTACAGGGAGGAGGAGGGAGGGAGGGAGGAAGGGAGGGGAGGAGGGAGGGTGGTGGTTAAAATTGGCAAGAAAATACAGAATTCTTTAACAGGGGCGGGGCCTTCATCAGGGTTGTAATCTGAGCCCGCACTCTTCAATATTTACATCAACGAATTGGCCACTATTCTAGAAAAATACTCAGCCCTGGTGTTAGTCTCACACTTCAGAGGTTAAATGCTTACTCTTCGCAGATGACCTATGCTGCTGTCACACAGCACATGGCACGCAAGCCTGGGACCTGCCTAGGAAGTTTACTGTCAAACCGGGCCCTGGCATAAACCCCAAAAAGGACTAATAAATAATGATTCCAGAGAAATCCAGATCTCATGGAATTTAGACCAAAGTCTCAATTGGACACAAAGAATATAGAGTAATGCACACACTACAATTTACTTAAGGTTTAAAAATAAGCTCAAACTGACACCTTAATGAAGGCAGGTGATGAACTGAGAGAAGAAAGCACCAGGGCTTTATCTTCGGCCATTAAAAAGCCAAATCAGAATTGAAATAACCTATTAAAATTTGGCTAAAAGCTATAGTTGAATTTGTCATTGAACCAAATTGCCACGTTTATGGCAGCGAGGTGTGGGTCCACTTGCCCAAAACAAGATTTTTCATCAAATGGGACAAAACACCCCATGGTTGAAACCCTGCAATGCAGAGTTCTGTAAATTATTCCTACATGTCCGAGGAAAAACTACAACAATGCATGCAGGCCAGAATTGGAAATATCAGCTAATAAATAACTCAAAAAATAAGCAATTCAGCTTTTGGAAACACTCTTAATAATACAGGTGACCCCTCTCATAATCACTACACAAGTCCTGCAAATGCCTAAGAGCTGACGCCAATAAAGAAAATCGTCCCCTCATCCAGCTGGGTCCTGGGGCTGAGTTCACAAACCTGTCTACTGGAATGCCTCAGACCAGAACATCCAATCAATCAGGGTATAAACCAAAATTACAACCACAGTCAAAATAAAACTACATTTGCTATTGGGAAAACACACAGCACAAGACACAGAAGCAAAATGCGAGTGCTTATCTGCCCTAAATCAACAGTTCACTGTGGCTAAATAGTTGTGACCATGGTTACTGAATCAAAACCTGTAGAAAAAGCCTTGACAAGAGTAACGAGTGCTTCATGAGTCACGATTCCTTGCCATTGAGAAGGGTAGCGAACACAGAAACCTGGACTTCCCTGTAGAGGAAAAGGCCTGTGCAACCACTGCCACAACAGCCAGAACCTGAGATGGAGCTGCATTTCCTGACAAAACTTTCAAAAAATAATATAAACAATTAGAGAGTTCATTTCCTGTCCAAATTTGAACCCTATTACAAGGTTTCGAAAAAGATTCTCTCTTGGCAATGAGTATAGTAGTGCTAATACCATCCGTTGGGGGAGATGCAAAGAGCTGTAGGGTTGGCAGCGCACTACATTGCTGCTGCCTAAGTTTGAGGACAGTGTCTGACAAACCAGATCAACCTGCACATGTATCGTTACTGTATGTTTTTGGTTATGGATGAATGTATGGTTATTTTGTATCCAGCACTTGGCATATGTTGTTACTGTTCCAGTTGACAATATCTTATTCTCATTTTTATGATTGTAAATATCCAAAAATAAGCTTGGGTCAATATGTACATGTGTTACGTCATGCCAATAAAGCAAGATTTGGCGGAGAGAGAGAGAGAGAGATGCAGAGAGAGAGAGAGAGAGAACGAGAAGAGAGAGAGAGAGAGAGAGAGAGAGAGAGAGAGAGAAGAGCAGAGAGAGAGAGAGAGAGAAAGAGAGAGAAGTTGAGCAAGAATTCAAAGAGGCGTTGAATCCTAACTTTGAGGCAGGCTTGTGTAATTGGATATGTTGCGGTTAGAACAGCATTGGAATCAATGGGAGATTTATGGCAGGAAATCTGCAGACTCAAGAAGAGAGACGCGAAAGCAGACTAATACACGTCCTTTGATTAATGTATTTAACACATTACACCCACGGTCTAGAGCCACAAGGGCACAGCAGGAGGACCAGAAGGGGCGCACCTGAATGTACAATGAAGAATGAACTCACAGTATTGTTTTATTTCGTAAACGTATGCAGCTTCAACACATGTCGGATGCTCAATCAGCTCAGGATGGCAATCTCCTCTCCACCTTGACAGAGACAGGGGGGGTAGAAAGAGAGATGGGGGAGAGGGGGAGGGCGAGAGAGAGAGAGAGAGAGAGAGAGAGAGAGAAGAGAGAGAAGAGAGAGAGAGAGAGAAGAGAGAGAGAGAGAGAGAAGAGAGAGAAGAGAGAGAGAGAGAGAGAGAGAGAGAAAGTGAGATAGCGGGGGATATAGGGAGGGAGGGAGAGAAGAGATGGGGATAGAAAGAGAGGGGGGAAGAGAGAGCGATATAAAATTGTAATTTGAGAGGAATTTACATTCCAGTGTTCACTCTTAATGCATACTTGATGAAATATGTCTTGTCGAAGAGCCTTTGCATGCATGTAATTTCTTTACAATTCCTAACAGTAATTACTATGTATATTGCATTAAAGTTACATATATATATATATATTTAAGGTTTATTTGGAATTGTACACATTTGCAGCTAAAAGCTGAATTGCAGCATACATACGCCTACGTAAGTAAGTAAATACAATCAAATACATTATTAGTGATTCATTTTAAGGTTAAAAAAACAACCTGTCCCTTATTTTAAGGTCAACCCTGTTCCATGAACTGATGTTTTAATATGGTGAAACTAATCCTTTCGAAATTTATTTTTCAAAAGAGACATTGAACATCTAATGGTCAAATAATTGTGTAAAAGCAGGTGAACTACTTTTATGGTGGGAAACTGAGCTGGTCGAGCGTAACACGTCAACCCTGTTACCCATAGATAGACAGGCTAGAAATGTTTTAGCAATTGATCTTTTTTGTGAAGTTTGCATTCAATTGCCACTTAATTGGCACTTACTATTGTCCATTTTTTATTTCACCTCTTGAGATGGGGAAAAAAGGTGTTTTATATGAAGTTGAACATGTGCTCTTTATGACAATGTTAAAATGAAGTGATATAAAACAAATTATTGGAAGACCCAACTACTGCAAACAGCCAGTTAATCATAATGTTGTCCGTTTTTAGAAAAGTAGTCATCATACTGGGATATCCTTATTTGCGTCATCATTCTCTTACCTTCATCAGAACTGACTCGGACAGTTTCTCCCTGTTGACTATTTTGATGGCTATCTTCTGTCCCGTAATGCAGTGAACTCCAAGCTTCACCAGGCCTGAGAGAGCGAGTCACATGCTCACCATACACTGACCAATATAAGGGTATTACGCATTCTTAACACATTCACAAAACACATATATGACTCCCATCTATCTGTCCATCTATTCACCCATCCCTCCATCCCATAATAAACACTGTTATTTTTCACACAGATGAAAGAGGAAAAAAACTGTGAAATTCAGAACTCACCTGTCTGGCCCTTCCCCAGTGTTTTTTCCAGTCGATATGGCCCAACATATTGAGCTGACTGACTTAGTGACAGTTCCTTACTCATACTGCTCTAACTATTGGCTACGACTTATAACGGCTAATGGTGATAACTAGCTCTATAGTTAGGTGGATTTCATGAATTATCGCCCCCGGATAAAAAAAAAAAGGAAGCCTGGATAACAATGGTAATGGTTAGGAAAAATATTACAACGCTTCTTTGAGATAAGACTGGAGTTGTAGGTCTATATTCAGAGCTAAAGACTGGACGAGTCCTGAATTAAGAATTGTGGTTTTACTTCTTTTTTGATAGGTGGTTCTGGACTCATGTATTTTGCTTTCATTCGATATAGACAAGTATTATACTGAAACTGAAACGATCACAGGTAGGCAACAGCTGAGTCAATGGATTGCTATGACACACATATCATGTTATGCACTAGCCTAAACTCAAAATAGCGACAACTATCATGATAACAAGTATGACAAGATTGATAACATGGTAGGCCTATATGTCACAGTTTTCAGATTTGAAATAGCTTTGCTTTTGATACATTGGTCAATCAACAGAGATCAGTACCAATATCTATCTCTTTGACAGCACCAACCATCAATAGATATTTATCAACATTAGTTTTGACTGCACCATTCCTTTTCTATCTGCAACCTGGTCACAAACAGGTTACTATCATTGGGATGCTACATCAATTCATTCAAACAACGTATTGCAACATAAAACGTCCTTATAGTTCAATGCAGACAGATGTAAATGGTATTCACTGTGTCAGGCCTATATCACAGGTGGAGCAGCATGTTATCTTCGAGTTATTAGCCACACAAGTGCGTCCATACACTGTGGTTAGCCTAGCCTACGTTTATCCACGTCTTTAAGCGTCTGTCAAAATCGGATCATTTTGAAGTTTCTTTGTAACGCGAAATGATATGTTTCGTCCAACAGCCACATTGCTGCGATTTTTTTTGAGGAAAGATGCGTCCCTTGCAAAACAACCATCTTTACCGTATCACCCTCCCCCTCCCTCTCGCTCTAGCCCTGCCAGTAGGCTAAGCGTATCACAGCATCTTCTCTCTCTCCTTTGGCGTGTCCTCCCTCGCCGGTTCCAATTTCATTAATTCAACGATTTGCTAGTGAAAAATAAATATCTGCATATGTATTCACACTATACTAGATAGACACATTTTCATATCATTGCACACATTGCGTGAGAGGGCCTCCCCGTTTACAGTCCTTTGCTTTTCTTGCCGTAAATCGATATTTTCTCTCGTCTTCCTTCGCCTCATTCGCATCAGCATCCGGGTCCCACTCCCTCTCCATCCTCTCTCTACCCCTCCCTTTGATCTTCCTCAAATACGCTTGTCTCTCTGCATTCACCTCAGATACATCGTATATGCGGCACTGCTTTTGCAAGCAGAAGCACATTTGTTTTGAATTATGGAATAAGTTCTTACCAGGATGAATCTAACTTTTATAAAGATTATATATATTTTTTGCAATACATTTTACCCACCTTTTGTATTGGGCAAAGTTGGTAATAGCAGCCTAAAAATTACCCCTGACGGGCCTACCTGACTATGCGAAAGTCAGTGATGTAAACTGATAGGCTGTCTGTTTTCTTGTTGATTTCAGAATTAGAATGTCAGCTAAGTTTAGTAAGGTACAAGCTACATTTAATGTAGCCTAGGCCTGTTTTTTTTTTAACTGAAATTCTGTCAAATTGCTATAGCCTACACATTGGCCTATGATTCGAATTTAAGCGCAAATAGCCTACTACAACAATAGCTGTATGGACAATTACAATGTTTTATTGCATGTCGGACACAAATTCTGAATATTATTCATTTTAAAAGGTAAGCATTAAATTCCATTGCTAAACAAATATAATAGGTCTACAGGATTTATTTGTGACGCCACATTGATAATGAAGTAGCCTGGCCAGCCGCTAGAGAGCGCTATGGATCCTCACTATCATCTGGAATTAAAGTGCCCAGTCAGTAATTCACTAGTGTCCCCCGATGACCGGTTTGTACATAAAACAACCTCCATTCAGGCTATACAGGCGTCGGTTGCCTCCTTTACTCGATTTAATGGCTCGTCGGTGGGAAAAAGGGGGGAAAACATGCGTGCTGTCTTAATAAAACAAAATTTTCTGCCACCATGCTAGGCTAATGCTACTTTCTGTTGTGTACTGCATTCAACCAGGGGTAAACAATATACTCAATGTGCAACATCCGAAAATGGTGGTGTAAAATGTTGTTTTATTAAAGACAGTATGCATATTTTTTTTCAACAGGTTGAATTGAATCGAGTTAAGGAGGAAACCAACGCCTTTGCAGCCTGAATGGTTGCCTCATTGAACAGCAGCTAAAATTGCCTGGCCTTTCACAATATTTAAAAATACATTAGCAGGGAAAACAGTTTGGAATGCAAATTACTACTGCTGAAAAGAGAAGGCTTTAATCTATCTGTATTTAGGCGACAAAAATATTTTATAAACTCCCACCCAGCACCCCAAACTAAACATTTTTTTTTATGTAACTAGGTAAGTCAGTTAAGAACAACTTCTTATTAGCAGTCAGGAACAGTGGGTTAACTGCCTTGTTCAGGGGCAGAACAACATATTTTTACCTTGTCTGCACAAGGATTTGACCTAGCAACCTTTGGTTTACCAACCCAACACTCTAACCACTAGTCTACCTGCCGCCCCAAATCTCCACTAGGCCTTCCTGCAGCTATGCCTATACTGTTTTTCAATAGGCCTATATATGGATACCATGGGTTCAGGATAGGCCTCTCACAAGATTGAATTTTATGTAGAAAACAAGTACCCCTACTCCGGAGTAGAGAATAATGGTATATCCAGAGACCAGAAAGCTGAACAGATAAATACATTTTTGATATGCAGGAGGGGGGCGGTGCACCGCTAGTCATTTATAAATGCCTCATGAGCTTAGTCCAACTACTGTACCCCATCAAAACACCAAATATAGTCCTATGCTTGTTTTATTCCTTTGTTTGTACACCATCAAACAGGCAAAGCATCAAAACAGGGCTAAGATTGAATCCTACCACATTGGCTATGACGCTCGTCAGATGTGGCAGGGATTGCAAACTATTACGGACTACAAAGGGAAACCCAGCCACAAGCGGCCTAGTGACGCGAGCCTACTAGACGGGCCAAATGCCTTTTATGCTTGCTTCGAGGCAAACTACACTGAAGCATGCATGAGAGCACCAGCTGTTCCGGACGACTGTGTATTCACGCTCTCCGTAGCCAATGTGAGCAAAACCTTTAAACAGGTCAACATTCACAAGGCCGCGGGCCAGACAGAATACCAGGACGTGTACTCGGAGCATGTGCAGACCAACTGGCAAGTGTCTTCACTGACATTTTCAACCTCTCCCTGACCGAGTCTGTAATACCTACATGTTTCAAGCAGACCACCATTGTCCCTGTGCCCAAGAAAGCTAAGGTAACCTGCCTAAATGACTACTGCCCCGTAGCACTCACGTTGGTAGCCATGAAATGCTTTGAAAGGCTGGTCATGGCTCACATCAACACCATCATCCGGTAAACCCTAAACCCATTCCAATTCACATATCGCCCCAACAGATCCACAGATGATGCAATCTCAATCGCACTCCACACTGCCCTTTCCCACCTGGACAAAAGGAACACCTATGTGAGAATGCTGTTCATTGACTACAGATCAGCGTTCAACAACATAGTGCCCACAAAGCTCATCACTAAGCTAGGGACCCTGGGACTAAACCCCTGCCTCTGCAACTGGATCCTGGACTTCCTGACGGGCCGTCCCCAGGTGGTAAGGGTAGGCAACAACACATCTGCCACTCTGATCCTCAACATTGGGGTCCCTCAGGGGTGCTTAGTTTTCTGACAACACAACAGTGGTAGGCCTGATCACAGACAGCGATGAGACAGCCTATAGGGAGGAGGTCAGAGACCTGGCAGTGTGGTGCCAGGACAACAACCTCTCCCTCAACTTGAGCAAGGCAAAGGAGATGATTGTGGACTGTAGGAAAAGGAGGGCCGAACACACCCCCATTCACATCGACGGGGCTGTAGTGGAGTGGGTCGAGAGTTTCAAGTTCCTTGGTGTCCACATCACCAACAAACTATCATGGTCCAAACACACAAAGAAAGTTGTGAAACGACTACGCCATTTCTCCCTCAGGAGACTGAAAAGATTTGGCATGGGTCCCCAGATCCTCAAAAAGTTCTACAGCTGCACCATCAAGCATCCTGACCGGTTACATCACCGCCTGGAATGGCAACTGCTTGGCATTTGACCGTAAGGCACTACAGAGGGTGGTGCGTACAGCCCAGTACATCACTGGGGCCAAGCTTCTTGCCATCCAGAACCTATATACTAGGCGGTGTCAGAGGAAGGCCCAAACAATTGTTAAAGTCTCCAGTCACCCAAGTCATAGACTGTTCTCTCTGCTACCGCACAGCAAGCAGTACCGGAGTGGCAAGTATAGGCCCAAAAGGCTCTTCTTAGGGCTAGGCCCCTTTTTCTCAATTTCCGCCTGACTGAGTAAACTGCCTGTTGCTCATGCCCTGAAGCTAGGATATGCATATAATTGGTACCATTGGAAAGAATACACTTTGAAGTTTGTAGAAATGTTAAAATAATGTAGGAGACTATAACACAATAGATATGGTAAGAGAAAATCAAAAGAAAAACCAACCAGACATTTTTCTATGTTTTCTAAGTCTATGTTCAAGGTATCAGGCTTGTAACTAACAAAACGAATAAGAAATATCCGTTTTAGTACAGGGACACAGTCTTGGAAATTCGTGTTTGGGCGTGCCATGAAGACAAGACGCACCTGCTAAAATCGGTTTCCTATTGAACATACTTCTTTCCGTAAGAAATATTATAGTTAGATTACATTTTAGGGTATCTGAGGAGTAATTAGAAACATATTTTGACTTGTTGAAACAAAGTTTGGGGTAGATTTTCGGATTCTTTTCTCTGCATGTTGAACGAGCTAATTGATGATTAGGAAACCCTTTTGCAATTATGTTAGCACAGATGAGAGCTATTGTACTGATTAAAGAAGCAATAAAACTGGCCTTCTTTAGACTAGTTGAGTATCTGGAGCATCAACATTTGTGGGTTCAATTACAGGCTCAAAATAGCCAGAAACAAATAACTTTCTTCTGAAACTCGTCAGTCTATTCTTGTTCTGAGAAATGAAGGCTATTCCATGCGAGAAATTGCCAAGAAACTGAAGACCTCATACAACGCTTTGTACTACTCCCTTCACAGAACAGAGCAAACTGGCTCTAACCAGAATAGAAAGAGGAGTGGGAAGCCTCGGTGCACAACTGAGCAAGAAGACAAGTACATTAGAGTGTCTAGTTTGAGAAACAGACGCCTCACAAGTCCTCAACTGGCAGCTTCATTAAATAGTACCCGCAAAACACCAGTCTCAACGTCAACAGTGAAGAGCCGACTATGGGATGCTGGCCTTCTAGGCAGAGTTGCAAAGAAAAAGCCATATCTCAGACTGGCCAATAAAAATAAAATATTAAAATGGGCAAAAGAACACAGACACTGGACAGAGGAAGATTGGTCTGTCCATGACACTTTTTTCCAATCTAAGTTTGAGGTGTTCGGATCACAAAGGAGAACATTCGTGAGATGCAGAAAAAATGAAAATATGCTGGAGGAGTGCTTCATGCCGTCTGTCAAGCATGGTGGAGGCAATGTGATGGTCTGGGGGTGCTTAGGTGGTTGTTAAAAGGGATATTGAAGAAGGAAGGCTATCACTCCATTTTGCAACGCCATACCATACCCTGTGGACGGCGCTTCATTGGAGCCAATTTCCTCCTACAACAGGACAATGACCCAAAGCACAGCTCCAAACTATGCAAGAACTATTTAGGGATGAAGCATTCAGCTGTTATTCTGTCTATAATGGAGTGGCCAGCACAGTCACCGGATCTCAACCCTATTGAGCTGTTGTGGGAGCAGCTTGACCGTATGGTACTATAAGAATATTTTGAAGATAAATACACAACGCAGAGACAGAGTACGAGAGTTCAAGAGGACGAGAAGTCAATATAATTAACGATCAATGGAAATAGTGTTTTTTCTGTAATAGGGAATTATTTATCAATGGGTCAGAGACATGGGAGGAATTTGTCTATACAGTGAGCATGAAATAGGATACTTGTTATTTGGCCATTGGCCCAGTTGTACCGCAATGACTTCTAATTGGTCAACCACAGGCTAGGGCTGGGTTATAAAACTAGATCCTGTCCCTTTGTTCTTGGGAGATAATCACAGGGGAGAACCACAGGAGAGAATCACTGGAGAGCATCACTGAGGACAGGGGAGAATGACCATCTACTTCCAAGCATGATTTGTCCTATTTGAATAAACCTATTTTCCTCCCCCTGATTTGCTTTGGGGTCTGTGTTATTAAAGAATAACGTCAACTGCTAACAGTATGTAAGAAGTGCCCATCAAGCCAATCCAACTTGTGGGAGGTGCTTCAGGAAGCATGGGGTGAAATCTCTTCAGATTACCTCCACAAATTGACAACTAGAATGCTAAAGGTCTGCAAGGCTATAATTGCTGCAAATGGAGGATTTTTGACAAAAGCAAAGTTTGAAGGACACAATTATTATTTAAATAAAAAAATCATTATTTATAACTTTGTCAACGTCTTGACTATATTTCCTATTCATTTTGCAACTCATTTCTTGTATGTTTTCATGGAAAACAAGGACATTTCTAAGTGACCCCAAACTTTTGAACAGTAGTGTAGGCTAATATAATTCTGGAAGCCTCTGGCAGGCCAAACTAAATGTTTTGGGTGGCCCTCGAACCCTGTTATAAATGTTTCAATCCAGGAACAGAGAAACCTCAGCCCCCCAACCACCAGGAACTTGTGGACCAAGGCCAGGGGGGAGTCGCCAAGGGTGATGCAGGATTAGAGAGAGCCTGGACATCAGCCTGAAGGTCCATGGGAGAACCATGGAGGAAAGGTAGATGGAGTTGGTCAACATGGTCCAGGTGATGATTGAGCACTGCAGGGAGATTAAGGAGAATTTGGTGGAGCTGTGAGCAACCATGGAGCAGTAGAGAGTGTAGAAGTGCTCCCAACAGCTCACTGTAATTTCATGGTTGGGGATGTGGAGTATGTGGACTGTGGTGAGCATGTCTCTACCATTGCTGTAATGTAATGTCCTTTATCAGTATGTTTCCATTGAATTCCTAATCCTTCAGTGTTCAAAGGTTTTGTATTATAGTGAACAACACCGTGTCTCTCCAATCATGCAGAACTTCAACAAAGTCCCTGCTGAAGCCATTGTGTAATTGGTGCGTGCTGGTGGCAGGGAAGTCAGGCGCAGGAGAACGAACTTGGTATAAACGGAGTCATTTAATAAGTGCTCACAAAACTCTGAAAACCAAAATAATTAAAGTGGGTACAAAACCCGCCGCACACCAGAACATAACTTACACATAACATACAATCAAACAATCCCAGACAAGGACATGAGGGGAAACAGAGGGTTAAATACACAACATGTAATTGATGGGATTGGAACCAGGTGTGAAGGAAGACATGACAAAACCAATGGAAAATTAAAAATGGATCGGCGATGGCTAGAAGGTCGGTGACGTCGACCGCCGAACACCGCCCGAACAAGGAGAAGGACCGACTTCGGCGGAAGTCGTGACACATTGAGCCTCACAGAAAGACAGAAGTTAGGCTCACCTCTTCTGGTCCTCCTTTGTCATCAAGGACTCTGTTTTGTTATTTATATTAAAACAGTATAGTAGTAGGCTGTGGCCGGCTACAAATGTATTTATTGTCCTGCATGTCCGTTGCGAACATCCAAGGTGGGACTGTAGCCTATATTTCTCCCTTTCCAGAATGAGCCAACTAATCTACCAGCTCACGTTTGTTGCCTATGTTTTAAACCTAGTGCTTATTTGATTCATTATGAGCCTTGCCTTATTTGACAGCATTATTTGGATGGATTTCATTGTTAGTGGGGAAAACAGGGCAGCGGGCCATGAGATATGCAGTTGTTGATACGTGAGTGGACACCTCCAACACCTGGGGCCTGTTGCACAAAAGTAGAATTAAGACATCCGGGATAAATGACTCAGCTGAGCTCAATGAAGCCAAAACATGTGCGTCCAGGCTTAATTGGTTGCACAAAGACCAAGCCAGGATGAGCAGACACGGATTCATTAAGCCAGGTGAAACCAATCCTGGATAGGTGCGCGCTCACGGCTCACTCAAATAGACCCCGCCACAGATCACAGATTAACTGATTTACCATGGCAACTAGAGCCGCGTACTTTTCCCCGTCGGAAGCACAAATCCTCATGGAGGCATACGAGGAGGTAAAAGATATAATTAAGAAGAGGCAACACGCCACAGTGATAAAGCAAAGAGAAAAAGCGTGGCAAGTATTGCAGACCGCCTGAATGCGTAAGTAGTGCACAATTAACACTCACCGCTCCGCTGAAACATCACAATTACATTCAAATATTAATTCACATCTCCAAAAATGCAGTTGTACTGTATTATGAAACGGTTAAATTTTTAATTGAAATGCACTGCAGATATGAGTGAAATTGTGTAAAGTAACTCCATCACACTGTATAAAGCTATGATAAATTTTTTGATATTTTTACTGAAAACAAGACAAAAATACCAAGTAATTTTTTGCAGTGTGACTCCATTAAATGTGTGTGTGTGTGTGTGTGTGTGTAGATTAAACATGAACGGGCCAAAACGGACATGGCAGCAGGTCAAAATCAAATACAAGAACATTCTGCAGAATGGTATGGTCCCTGACTAATATTTAACAAAGCACAAGCATATAGTACCCAGAAGGTGCCTGCTCACACATTGTCTGTACTGTTTTAGCAGTGAAAAAGAATACCCACAGACAAGGCACGGGTGGTGGGTCACCAAAGGCTGACCTTACCCAGCAGAGGACATGGCTTGGAGCTAAATAAAGGCAGGCCCGTCTTAGAGGGGATCCCTGGGGGAGAGACGAGCATAGGTTCCTCCCAAGATGCCACCCGCTTCATTCAAGGTATGTCCTTCCATCTCTACATGGGATACAACCACATTCATATTGATCAATTGGACTGTCTGACTTTGGTTTACCTATTGCCTTGCAGTGTCTGGCAGCACTGTGTTCCTGTTAGAGCCACCAGCACAAGCACAGACGATGCTGATCCAGTGAGTATCCATCAAAGGCATACTGTAGGCCTGGCATGTCTTGTCTACTAGCTTCAATATGAATCCGATTAAATGTGATAGGGTGAAGGCCCAGTGCAGCAGCAACAGCACATGATGGAGACGATGATGAGGAGGAGACCATCTCTCTGGATTCCAGAAGGCATGAGTATATGTTAAGACTGTGAAAGTACTATTTACTCTACAATGGTGAGGAGTCCTCATCAAAATCAAAAAATCGAATTCTTTTACAGGACCCAGATGCTATACAGTGGGAAACCAGCCTGGCAACATAGTGCGTATTAATAAAAGGACACCACATCCTGCCAAATTCCAGCTGCGCTAATTGTATTGTGTTCAAAGAGCTCACAAGCTATCAGAAAGTTGTATGGCAACCACCTCCGGCGCAAATAGAACTGGCAGACATAGAACTTCAGTACAAGAAGAAAAGATGGAAAATCTTGCACTGGAGTCCGAATAAAAAGAGGACAATTAGGAAACTGGACCTTGAAATAAAAAAACTTGAGAGGGAGGTGAGATATGCCTTCAATGTACACTGTATGTAACTGTAACACAAATGTATTAATCATTATTTTCTTTTCTCCCCAGCTCAAGAAGATGACACAGCTCAAAATAAAATTAGGTATTCTCGTAAAGTCAAGTGAGCCATGACATATGAGCTCTTATTGTAGCACACAGGACGGTGGCATCTTTCTAAGGTTTTTTTTATTTTCCCAGCAATCAGTACAACCAAGTCATCGTTATAAGGCATCGCCTCTTTTGCCCACCCCCCCAGCACAGGTGTGGCCACTAGCCTATATGAAGGCCCAAAATTGTGTGTTCTTTCTGCTCTGACAATGGCATGCCCATTCGTGCGAGATGTGGTGATGAAGAAGCATCTTGTGCTGAGGAGAGCCTTCAGGCGAGAAAGGGTCTTCAGGACCGTTGGACCCACTGGCCTTCCCTGATGACCATCTATATGAAAGATACAGGTTTTCTGCAGATGGCATCAGGTATCTATGCAGCATACTGGGTCCCAGGATTAAGCACCGCACTGCACGGAGCATGCACTGAGTGTGGAGCAAATGGTTTGTGTGGCCTTGCGCTTTTTTGCTAGTGGAGCCTTCCTGTACTCAGTGGGGGATGCAGACAGCTGAACAAGGCCACAATTTGCCGCACAATAAGGAGTGTGTGTCTGGCTATCAAAGCATTAGCAGATGTCTTCATCTCCTTCCCTGGCCACAGAAGACTCTGTGACATCAAAGAGGAGTTCTATAGATTGCAGGTAAGAGGATCTACAAATTACAGGACAACTGTTAACAATAGTAGGATACTCATTACTTTGTGTGACAGGTTTCCCCAATGTCATTGGTGCAGTGGACTGCACACACATAAGGATAAAAGCCCCCTCAGGTGCCCATGAGGCCGATTTTGTGAATAGGAAATCCTTTCACAGCATTAATGTTCAGGTGAACATAACTTTTTGATATTGTCCATTGACGAACACTCTGCATTGCCAGTGATGTGCATTGATTGGTGTAATATTCCTCATCTTATGATTTCAGATGGTCTGCAATGCTGACTGTGTGATCAGCAATGTTGTGGCAAAATGGCCTGGCTCAGTCCATGACTCCAGAATCTTTCGGGCCTCTGAAATCTTCAGTGCCTATCACAAGGTAAGCACACACCCCTATTTATAACCATCATGGCTGTGTCAAGAATATCACTGTGTTTATGAGGTAGTAATGATGAGATTTTGTGTTGACAGGTGAATTCTCTGGTGTGTTGCTGGGAGACAGGGGTATGGCTGCCAGCCTTTTCTCCTGACACCTTTCACAGACCCCCAGGAAGCACAGCAGGCCTACAACCATGCCCATGCCAGACCAGGGCCAGAGTTGAAATGACCTTTGGCTCCTGAAGGCCCGCTTTCACTGCCTTCACAAATTAAGGGTCAGCCCTGTTAGGGCATGTGATATTACTGTGGCTTGTGCTGTCTCCACAATGTGGCCTGCCTGAGGAAGGAGAGGCCCCAGGTGCCACAGCCATGGACTGGGACAATCCGGCAATCTTCCCTGATGACGACAGTGGTCGGCTGCTGAGGGACCAATATGTGTTGAATTATTTTAGTTAGTATGTGTGCTTTCAATTTTGGTTAAATATGTCCTGCGGTGGCAGAGGAATTTGGGTTTTTTGGGTTCGTTTTTTGACGAATTTGGCCTCTTATGATGTTTGTGCGGTATATCTGTGTGTAATACAAGGCTGCAGGGAGGCTACTGCATCCATTATTTGTCTGTTCAGTTGATGTGTAGGATTGTCCTGCATTTATTTTAGTGTGCAGACATGCAGGGTGTGTTTATATCAGACCTTTGAATGTGTATGTATCATTTTGTATAATATGCTTGGATTCTGTGCTTTCCATCTTGTAGAGTCACTGTGACTTCAGTTTCGAAGGAGCTGATGGTTTACCTGCTTTGTTTTGTCCTTATTCAATAAAGAACATAATGTTACACATTGTGTTTTTATATTCATATGGAATGTGTATTTGTTATATGACAGAGTACTAGGGCCACACTGAAGAAAAAGGATAAAGTCATACATTATGAGGCTGGTTCTTTCTGCAGAAAAGCACATATTGTTTTACAGTTTTGATACTTATGACAATGTGATACTTAATATTCTGGCACATCAGCATGTCTTTGTTTATGAAACCATACTGAAGTACAATTTCACGAAATGCCCCACATCTGTCATTTTAACAACTGTCCTCCTTTAAAACAACTGGTTACAATATTATGACTTGTGTTTTTTTCCCTCTGTGGCCCTAATATTCTATCATTTTATATATAGCCTTATAGTCTATGGGAAACTGTAAATTATCTAATGATAGCAACATCATCTAAAATCATTTTTTATCCAAAATCATTGAAATTAATGATCACAAACGTTTAAATAATAACAGTGGGTCTAGTTATATGTGATAACAATGTATAGTGAGCAGTGAAATAACTATTGGTTTCCATTTGTGGTGACTGCTGACTGACATTAGGGATGAGATTAAATAGATCCTGGAATTTAGCCTGGTCTGGAGCAGGCTAGCTCCACAGAATAAATCTCCATGGTAATTTATACCATAACATATCCTCCTGCCCCCTATCCATCTTTAGTGCAACCGGATTACGGATCAATTGAGCCAGGATCACCAAGATATCCTGGCTTAATCCCTTATCCTAGTTTTGTGCAACAGGCCCCTGTTTTGCAGAGCCATATAGTTAGAGATTGTTTACCAAAAGCATTATGATGCAGCCATTATGATGCATTTTCATGACATCACATAATGGTGTGGAAGCAGATACAATTATGGGTAATGAAGTCATTTAAAAAAGTTAGATCACTAAGATATTTTCAGCCCATGTGAGCCCAACGGCCAACATTTGGGGGTCTGGCTCATGGACTAATTTTACAGTATCTAAATTGGCCTACAGATGCGTGCATCATTTGCATTGTGACAGCACATTTCCCAGGGATACCGGACACTCCAAAACACACAAAAAATAGAAAATTAACAAAAATACCAAACACAGCAAAATATACAGGTACAGTAACTGCCAAAATAAAGGAAACACTTGAATAAATGAGGGATACAAAGTATATTGAAATCAGGTGCTTCCACAAAGGTGTTGGTGCTGAGTTAATTAAGCAATTAACATCCCATGCTTAGGGTCATGTATAAAAATGTCCAACGGCCCATTATTTTGGCTACCATGGCTGGAAGAAGAGGTCTCAGTGACTTTGAAAGAGGGGTCTCAAAGGAGCATAGGGGAGCATTGTACACTTATGGGAGATTCTAAAGCTGTGCCTGAGACAGTGTTTTACACCAAATGGTGGAACTTCTCGTGGAAGAATGGTGTCACATCCCTCCAATAGAGTTCCAGACACTTGTAGAATCTGTGCCAAGGTGAATTTAAGAGGGTTGAGGTCAATTTCAATTCCAGTCAATTCAGGAAGTGCACTGAAATTCTGATTTGAATTCCCATTCTCTTCAGTGCTTTTTAAAGAGTAAAATTTGGTTTACTTCATTTACTGGAATTTAAATAGAATAGACCCCAACCCTGGCATTGAAGGTGTTCTGATGGCCCAATTAAGACGTTATGTTTGTGTTTCCTCCTTCTACACAGTTGTAGAAGGAGATCCCACCACAGTTGTGGCTTACGGTATTATGATATATTTTGTGTGAAGTATCAGGTAAACCACAATCATGGAGTCTACTACGTATACTCCCTCCCCAGCGCTCAAGGTCACTAGGCTGCTCATTAGTATGTCAACCTGTCACCATCGTTACGTGCACCAGCGCCTCATCAGACTCACCTGGACTCCATCACCTGCCTGATTACTTTCCCTATATATGTCACTCTCTTTGGTTCTTTCTCTAGGCATTGTTTCTATTTTAGTGTTCATGTCTGTATGCAATCTGTGTTTCGGTCTTATGTTTATTTATTAAATACACTCCTTGAACTTGCTTCCCGACTCCCAGCTTACACGTTACAGAATAACGCCTCACCAAAAGGAAGCATCAGGGAGTGTTGAATTTTTGGGGGGTTAGTGTAGGCAATTTCGAGTCCGGGTGTCGCACGCTACTAGGGGTGCCTCAGCCTGCTCGTCAGACTGCCGCGCCTCAGCAGAAGAGACCGGCCTGGTCCCCAGGACCGTCCCTCTGGTCGGCGTCCTGCAGCTGGAGCCGCGCGACAGGAAGGGGGTTCTGTCACGTATACTCCCTGTCTGGCGCTCAAGGTCAGCAGGCTGCTCATTATTATGCACACCTGTCACCATCGTTACGTGCACTAGCACCTCATCAGACTCACCTGGACGCCATCACCTGCCTGATTACCTTCCCTATATATGTCACTCCCTTCGGTTCTTTCCCTAGGCGTTGTTTCTATTCCAGTGTTCATGTCTGTATGAGACCTGTGTTTCTTGTTTTTGTTCTGTGTTAATTTATTTATTAAATACACTCCCTGAACTTGCTTCCCGACTCCTAGCATACACGTTACAGGAGTCAACAATTATTCCTCACCATTAAGTGAATAGTGACGTTCTCCCTTGTTGTTTTCTTAGTCTAATAGCTTAGAAGTGTCTCGGCTGACCAAAGGGCTCTATGCCATTGACTAGAAGAAAGAGTGACGGATGAGACAAAGGTCACAGTGACTGGGTGAAGGAAGAGATGACAATTAAGGATGAAGAAATTGAAATGAAGGGGGCGAAAAATAAAGTGGAATGGGAACAAGAGGTGAGATATCGAGAAGAGTCATTAATTGTTGTGGCAGAAATATTTTGTTTCTTAGAGCATGACTTTATGCAGTAACAGTTAGAGTACACTAGTCCATGTTCTGTTGGGGACTTGAGGCAGTGAGATTGATAAATGTACAATTTATCATTTGGACTTTTGGCACTATGTTGACACCGGTGGCAGTGAGAGTAATTGCATGCTTGCACCGAATGCGCTAAACGCTTGTTGCATGCTTCTCCGTCAATGGTTTGCCCATATATTATGACGAAATGTGGTTAATAACCCATGGAGCTCGTTATGCCTTGGAAGCAGTGAGGGAGAAGCTCTTTATGAACGGATTACTTTATTACTAACCCGGAGCATGGTGTAACAGGCAGGCAGCTACACTCAACGTGTGTACCGGGGTCCATTCCAATACTCGAACAATGTTACCAAACGGTACTCAAGTGCTACATCACCTGGTGGCGTGTATGTGTAATGACGTTAATACCACATTACCACAGTTTACCCCTATTACCCCTCTTAAGATTTCATTATAAACTGGGTGGTTTGAGGCCTGACAGCCGTGGTATATCTGAGGGTATACCACGGGTATGACAAAACGTTTATTTTTACTGCTCTAATTACATTGGTAACACGTTTATAATGTCAATAAGGCCCCTCGGGGGTTGTGGTATATGGCCAATATACCACGGCTAAGGGCTGTACCCAGGCACTCCGCATTGTGTCGTGCTTAAGAACAGCCATTAGCTGTGGTGTATTGGCCATATCCCACACCTCCTCGGGCCTTATTGCTTAAATATAAGATCTTCACGAATAAACCCTTTTTTAGGATATACATGTACAACACAAGACATTCCCTCTACTCTTCTATTGTGTTAATGAACTAATTATGAAATAAAGTTCCTTTGACAGAAACATCCTTTTAAACTTGTTATGTACTCTACTGATCTAAACAAGTCAGTGTAAACAATAAACATGACATTTCACATGTTCACAATAATAAATTTTTCACATGCTTGGGTACTAAGTATTTAACTCTTGAGTCTCTTTTACTGTGAGTCTTTTGTCTTTTGAAAACAATTTATATCACAGTTCTTTCTTTTTTCTTGTTCAGAGTTCAAAGTCTTTTAAGCGGCTTGGAAGCTTTGCATGCCTCTGTGAACGACGAACACTACGGGTAGTGTTCATTCTCAATGGTGGAAAAGCCACCAGCTGGTTCTGAGCCGGGTTCAGAGTATCTGACTCAGGGTTTTTCCTCTATTATAGTCTCTGTCTGTGGAACGTACACCACAGAAGCACTTGGATAGCTAGAGAACAGCCTGTCCTTTGCCATCACAACTGGTAACTCACTTGTTGTTCCATCCCATCTGGCAAGAATCTGATCAACATATCTCCCAACATTACCTTGTAGGAAACAGGACCAGTCACTGAGTCTATGATTCCAGGAAGCCATTTTGGCCTATGACTGAAATTTCGGCTAAGGACAGGGTCCCCCTTTCCAAAACTTCGGCCCTTAGCATGTTTGTCATGGTTCTCTTTCTGTTTGTTTTGTTTGCGTTCAACTTTCCTTTTCAGGTCTGGATAGACTAGGTCCAGTGTGGAGCATAGTCTACGACCTAATAACAACTCAGCAGGAGACAGTCCTGTTGTGGATTGAGGTGTTATTCTGTAGCTGAACAGAACACGTGACACTTATGCTGATATGCTCCCTTCTGCACTTTTCATAATTTCTTTGAATGTCTGTACTGCACATTCCGCCAGTCTATTTGAAGATGGATGATATGGAGCAGATGTCACATGCACAATACCGTTGTTTCTGAATAATTCTTGTGTTTCTGTACTCACGAAACAGGTCGCATTGTCGCTCCACGCCATCTCAGGTATCCCTTGGTTGTTATTAAACCTTGGTCGTAGCCCATCTATAGTAGTGGATGAAGCAGAACTAACAGGATACACATCCACCCATTTGGAACGTGCATCAATGATTATCAGGAACATTTTCCCCATGAATGGCCCTGCGTAATCTATGTGCAATATTCTCCAAGTTTTCTCTGTAAACTCCCACGGGTGGAGTGGAGCTGCTACTGGTGCCTTTCTGTGTCCCTGACACGTGTTACATGTCTTGACTAGATTCTCTATCTCCTGATCTAGTTTTGGCCACCATAAGTAACTCCTAGCCAACGATTTCATACATGAGACCCTAGGGTGCCTCTGATGTAGCTGCTGTAGGATAGCCTGACAATCACTGGTGCTCCCCACAAAACGCAACTATCCTGTACGCTCAACTCTGTTTTCCTGACATGGGTTTTCCTGACACTGGTGTGAATTCAGTCCCTTCTGTTTGTTGTGGCCATCCCCTTACCACATGTTCTCTAACTCTAGACAGTATCGTGTCTTTACCTGCCCAGGATATCACTTACTCTGCAGTGACGAGTGCCGTGTCTGTGTCCACGAACATCAGCACTCTGTCCTCTTGAGCTGTTATAATGGGCATGTATGGCAGTGGAAGACGGCTCAAGGCATCTGCATTCCCATGGTACTTTCCTGCCTTGAAAACGACGCCATACTCGTAAGCCCTCCACGTCACTGTCCACCTCTGGATTCTCGCTGACAACATCTGTGGAACTGCCTTCATTTCATTGAAAAGAGACAGTCAAGGTTTATGATCCGTACGTACGGTAAACTTCCTGACATATATGTATTTGTGGAACTTCTGAACCCCAAACATTACTGCTAACCCCTCTTTGTCTAATTGGGAATAGTTCTTTTCTGCTGGGTTAAGAGTTCTCGACATCAACCCTATTGGTCTCTCAGTTCCGTCCTGCATACGATATGACAGATCTTCCCCTACCCCGTAGGGTGACGCATCACACTAGTATCGTAGTGAACCAACACAACCGATGACTGCATCAGTTTCTTTGATTCTACAAACAAAGTCCCCCCTGCTCTATCCCCCACTGCCACTTTGTCTCTTTACGCAGCAGTGTAAGAAGAGGTGCTAACACTTGACACGCTTGGCAAGAACCTGTTATAATAGTTTAGCAGTCCCAGGTAAGGTTTTAACTCAGTCACATTTTTAGAAGCAGGTGCGTTCTGGATTGCTTGTACCTTGTCATTGAGCGGATGGACACCCATGGCGTCCACTCTGTGTCCTAGGAACACTGCCACGTTCTCCATGAAGGTACACTTCCTCCGCTTGAGACGTAAGCCCGCACTCTCCAATCTCTGTAGTACCTCAGTCATTGTGCTCAGATGCTCCTGGTCACTCCTCCCCGTCACCAGGATGTCATCAAAGGAAATAGCAACATATGGAATCCCTTGAAGTACGCCCTCAATGGTCCTCTGAAAAATAGCATGACTGCCGGAGACACCAAAAGGTCAACGTTTATACATAAACAACCCCTTGTGTGTTTACTGTACAATACATCTTAGATTCCTCATCCAGAGTCATCTGTTGATATGCATGGCTCATATCTAACTTTGAACTTCTGTCCACCGGCCAGATTTGCAAATAGATCCTCTGTTTCTGGAACTGGATACTGCTCTGACTAGGATAGTCTGTTAACAGTCAGTTTGTAATCCCCACAGATTCTCACAAAAGTGTCAGGTTTCAAAACAGGCACTATGGGAGCTGCCCATTCTGAGAATTTGACTGGTTCGATTATTTCCTCCTTCAAGAGACGGTCAATCTCTGCCTCTACCTTTGACTTCATGGCATAAGGCACACGTGTTGGTTTGTAAGACCTTGGTTTGTCCTTCGTGTCTACTTAGATTTTAGCTGGGGAGCCGTTCAATCTTCCGGGTTCCTCTTTGAACACATTCTCATGCTTTGTCAACACCCCTTCCAGTCCACTGTTGACCCTCATCAATCTGATTTACTGTTCCCCAGTCTAATTTCATTTATTTTATCCAGCCCTGACGTAGAAGCTTTGGTCCGGTGCCTGATATGACTACTACAGGTAGCTGAGTCACTGTGCTGCACAGTTACATTAGCTGCCCCTATTGGGTCTAGTCTCTCACCTGTGTACATTTTGAGATGCACAGAACAAGTCATTAACTCTGGAACTTTTGCACTGTCCCACAACTCTGTTGATTATGGTTACACTGCATCCTGTATCCACTTCAAACTCTGATTCATTGACTTTAAATTTCAATGTGATAGGAGCCACTTTTGGTATGTTATCTGACATGCTGTACATTGTAAACATATCCTCTTCTTCCTCTTTGTTTTGTTCAGCTTCCCCACTGATGTGATGTCCCATACATTTTCTTGCTCCTTTTTCTTGCTTTTGCTTCCCTTCCCCTTTTTGTTTGGATCTTTCTGTAGGGGATTTAGCCCTACATGCTTGTTTTACATGTCCTTGTTTGCCACACTTATGGCACTTCTCATCCTGAAAACAGCACTCACTTGCCCATGTGATCACCTTTACATCTGTAACATACTTTCACGTACTCACCTTGTGCTGGTTTCTCTCGCTGACGTATGCCTAGCTTGTGCACACTTCCCTGGGATTTCTTTGACATCCTTGTTGGCAGTGTCCATTGCTTGAGCAAGGAACAAGGCTGTATCAAAAGTAAGTCGAGTCTCAGATAATAACTTCAGTTGGATCCGGTCATTATTTATAAAGCCATACCCTTACAGACAAATAAACACGCCGTAGCCGAGGCACTTTCAAGACGGCACCTTCCATATGTCTGAAAAGGTTATTAGTTAGATGTAAAATTGTGCGATTAAGACCGTCAAGTAGTTACAGACGTCTTGATTTAACTTAGATTAATTTAGACTATTTTGAGGAAGTGTATACTGGGTATGTTGTTGCTAAGGTGTCTCAAGACAGACAGTAATATTGATGCTTTTTTCCCAGTTTTTCAGCAAAGGTCTTTTAAAGGAGTATACCAGGCACAGACATTCGCTTAGCATCTGCTAGGAGCAAACCGAACCTAGTATGCGTGCGCGTTTAATCTCATGCGCCATACTCTAGAAGCGTGCTAGACTAACAGGGATGTCCGATGAGGCAATTGGAAGATGACGGAAACTGAGGTTTTGTTTGAAACTGCTGGTGAGTCGGGTGAAGCTAATAGTACAGAAAGTGAGAATGAGTGGGTTACAGTGGCGAAGAAAAGGGGAAACAGAAGTAAAGCTGTGGTGGAACATAGGACACTACTATACTCGTTTTGGTTCAATGCTACTTGGGAAATCCGTTTAACGTCTCGAGGAAAATCTGGAATGTGTTGGAGGAAAGTGTGGAGTCGGTGAGAGTCACAAGAAGTGGTCTTATTGAGATTTGTTTTGTGTCTGCGGAGCAGAAGAAGCGTGTTTTAAGGCTAAAAAAGATACCGGAGTGGAATGTTTCCTGTATGGAATTTTGTGGCAAGGTGCCTATCAATGGGGTTATTTCTGGGGTGGCTCAAGAAATAAAGTCAGAGGATATTACTGAAGACATCAATGGAGTGGTTGGTGCACGTCGACTGACCTGTATGTTGGATGGAGAAAATTAATTAACTTCCTCCATGCTACTGTTCTTTGATGGAGAGTCTCTCACCTTCTCATATAAAGTTAGGATTCATGAGATACCCTGTAAGAGCTTTTGTGTACAAGCCCATTCAGTTTCATAAATGTAAAAGATTTGGTCATGTGTCAAGTGTGTGCAGAAGGGATCATATGCCAGATGAAGTGAAATGCTGCAACTGTGGAGGTGAACATGCACCTGAATTCCTGGAGTGCCCTGTTAGAGTGAAGGAGAATGAGGTAGTAAGGAGTGTCCAGCGTGTCTCCTATCTGGGGGTTGTGAGAAGATGGGAAGGAACGAGTGGCGGGGAAGAAACAATGGTAGTACAGCCACCATGACCAGTGAAGGTTTCTCAACAACCGAGGGATAGTGAATTGCTACATGTTAAAAAGGTGGACTTTGTATTTATTGCAATGGTCATAAACTGTACAGCACAAGCGGAGAAGAAGTCTAAGAAAATTGGAATCATTTGTGAACGCTGCTGAATGTTTTTTGGGGTCTTTGTGATTTCACAGCCGAGGCTGTGGAAGAAATCCTGTCAGTGAACGTTCCGCCATCACAGGCCCTTGAGCTTGTGTAGGGATGTATATTGGAGTGGACTGTGATTGAAGAAGTGGGATGCGTTTTTCTTAGTTGACATGTTTAATTCTGTATGATGTCGTTTTCCCCCTTTCCCGTAATGTTTTTTGTTGTTGTTTCCTATTCAATACCCCACCCAACTGGTGGCGATAATGCACCATTAACACTGGATGCCAACCGCCGTTAAACCCCATCGAAGAAGAAGAAGGGCTGTCTGACGGTGTGCCTGCTCAGCATGAACTCCCCGTTGACGTCACAGGGGGAAATGTTTGGACTCTAGTGGAGCAGAATTGATAGCACTGACAAAAAAAACATGTATTTCTACAGTAGAATTTAATCTCGACATGCTGTATCTGTGTTCTCACTTTCCCAACATATTTAACATGTATATGCAAACAGTAGCGCTAGCAACAAGCACCTCATTCACTGGGTTTCCATTATCTTCCATAACGACAAAGACAGATTCCACAGCCACAAAGTAAAAATTGCCTACAAAAATGTACTTTTTGGTCTTAATTTAAGGTTAGGCATAGGCTAACAGTGTGGTTAAGGTTAGGCTTAGTAGCCGACTGATGCTTGATTGTAGTGAAATTCTGAAGTCTATTCTACACTGAACAAAAATAAACGCAACATGCTGAGTTACAGTTTATATAGTAAATTGAAATAAATTCATTAGGCCATAACCTATGGATTTCATGAGTGGGAATACAGATACAGATCTGTTGGTCACAGAAACCTTAAAAAAAAGGTAGGGGCAAGGATCAGAAAACCAGTCAGTATCTAGTGTGACCACCATTTGCTTCATGCAACGCAACACATCTCCTTCACATAAATTTGATCAGGCTGTTGATTGTGGCCAGTGGAATGTTGGCCCACTCCTCTTCAATGGCTGTGCGAAGTTGCTGGATATTGGCGGGAACTGGAACATACTGTCGTACACGTAGATCCAGAGCATTCCAAACATGCTCAATGGGTGACATGTCTGGTGAGTATGCAGGTCATAGAAGAACTGGGACATTTTCAGCTTCCTGGAATTGTGTACAGATCTTGCAACATGGGGTCGTGCATTATCATTCTGATACATAAGGTGATGGCAACGGATGAATGGCACGACAATGGGCCTCAGGATCTTGTCACGGTATCTCTGTGCATTGAAATTGCCAATGATAAAATGCAGTTGTGTTCAATGTCCGTAGCTTATGACTGCCCATACCATAACCCCACTGCCACCACGGGGCACTATGTTTACAACGTTGACATCAGCAAACGGCTCGTCCACACGATGCCATGCAGGCATCTGCAATCTGCCCGGTACAGTTGAAACTGGGATTCATTCCTGAAGAGCACACTTCTCCAGTGCGCCAGCGGTCATCGAAGGTGAGCATTTGCCCACAGAGTCGGTTACAATGCCAAACTGCAGTCAGGTCAAGACCCTGGTGAGGACGACGAGCACGCAGATGAGCTTCCCTGAGGCGTTTCTGACTGTTTGTGCAGAAATTATTTGGTTGTGCAAACCCACAGTTTCATCAGCTGTCCGGGTGGCTGGTCTCAGATGATTCTGCAGGTGAAGAAGCTGGATGTGGAGGTGATGGGCTGGCGTGGTTACACGTGGTCTGCGGTTGTGAGGACGGTTGGACATAAACGACGTTGGAGGTGGCTTATGGCTTATGAAATTAACATTAAATTCTCTGGCAACAGCTCTGGTGGACATTCCTGCAGTCAGCATGCCAATTGCATGCTCCCTCAAAACTTTAGAAATCTATAAACATGTCTCTAAAAAAAAAGTGGTCAGACGAAGCAGATGCTAAACTACAGGACTGTTATGCTAGCGCATATTGGAATATGTTCTGGGATTCTTGCGATGACATTGAGGAGTACACCACATCAGTCACTGGCTTAATCAATATGTGCATCGAGGACGTCATCCCCACAGTGACTGTACGTGCATGCCCCAACCAGAAGCCATGGATTACAGGCAACATTCGCACCGAGCTAAAGGGCAGAGCTGCCGCTTTCAAGGAGTGGGACTCTAACCCGGAAGCTTATAAGAAATCCCGCTATGCCCTCCGACGAACCATCAAACAAGGAAAGTGTCATTACAGGACTAAGATCGAATCGTACTACACCGGTTCTGACGCTCGTCGGATGTGGCAGGGCTTCAACACCATAGTGGCCTCAAAGCGCATCACTAAGCTAAGGACCCTGGGACTAAACACCTCTCTCTGCAACTGGATCCTAGACATCCTGACGGGCCGCCCCCAGGTGGTAAGGGTAGGTAACAACACATCCGCCACGCTGATCCTCAACACCGGGGCCCCTCAGGGGTGCGTACTCAGTTTGTACTCCCTGTTCACCCATGACTGCAGAGCCAGGCACAATTCCAACACCATCATTACGTTTTTTGATGACACAACAGTTGTAGGCCTGATCACTGACAACGATGAGACATCCTATAGGGAGGAGGTCAGAGACCTGACCGTGTGGTGCAAGGACAACAACCTCTCTCTCAACGTGATCAAGACAAAGGAGATGATTGTGGACTACAGGAAAAGGAGGACAGAGCACGCCCCCATTCTCATCGACGGGGCTGTAATGGAGCAGGTTGAGAGCTTCAAGTTCCTTGGCGTCCACATCACCAACGAACTACCATGGTCCATGCACATCAAGACAGTCGTCAAGAGGGCACGACAAAACCTATTCCCCTCAGGAGGAAAACATTTGGCATTGGTCCTCAGGTTCTGAAAAGGTTTTACAGCTGCACCATCGAGAGCATCCTGACAGGTTGCATCACTGCCTGGTATGGCAACTGCTCGGCCTCCGACCACAAGGCACTACAGAGGGTAGCGAGTACGGCCCAGTACATCACCGGGGCCAAGCTTCCTGCCATCCAGGACCTCTATACCAGGCGGTGTCAGAGGAAGGCCCTAAAAATTGTCAAAGACTCCAGCCACCCTAGTCATAGACTGTTCTCTCTGCTACCGCACGGCAAGCAGGTACCGGAGAAACAAGTCTAGGTCCAAGAGGCTTCTAAACAGCTTCTACCCCCACGCCATAAGACTCCTGTACAGCTAATCAAATGGCTACCCAGACTATTTGCACCCCCCCCCACACACACACACACACACTGCTGCTACTCTCTGTTATTATCTATGCATAGCCACTTTAATAACCCAACCTGCATGTACATAATTACCTCAATTACCTCGACACTGGTGCCCTGCACATTGACACATTGACTCTGAACCTGTATTCCCTGTATATAGCGCCGCTATTATTATTTACTGCTGCTCCTTAATTATTTGTTTTTCTTATCTCTTACTTTATTTTTGTTTTGTATTTTCTTAAGAATGCATTGTTGGTTAAGGGCTTGCATTTCACTGTAAGGTCTACCTGTTGTATAAGGGCGCATGTGACAAATAAAGTTTGTCACATGGATTTTTTATTTGAACGGTCGTCGAACTCGGAATTCCATGTCGGAAAAGATTTAACCTCGTTTTTTTCGAGTTCCCGTTTTGAATGCACCACTAGGGCTACGACTTCTCTGACCTGAAGATGACTGACGTCACGATCTGACATCGTTTTTTCCCGAGTTCCTAGTTGTCTTGAAAGCGCTATACCGCTTGCCATCAACTACGCATGTCCATTCTGGAGTGTTTGTTTACTTGCGTTGTATGTGCGTGCGACTGCTTTCCCAGGCTTTTGCATAGCATTGTTTTAAGGTTTAAACCTTATTCTGCCGATATGGCAGCCACAGCACCGAACCCGGAGGATTCGAACAGAAGCAGTGGCAGTGGAACCAGCCCACCCACTGTACTCGCGGGGGATGGCGATTCAGAGGAGGCCGAAGATTTTACATCTTCAACCCACTGCTCAGAGCTGTCTCGTCGGCAGAATGAGCAGAGGAAGACCGGGTTGTTCTGCGATGTGACGTTGGCCTTCAGTAGCGGGGCGGCAAGCGAAAGGGTACAAAGTTGCGAGTTCACGGCCCACCGTTCGGTTCTGGCTGCATCTACGGACTATTTCACCCCTCTACTGGGGGGGCAATTTTCTGAGTCGCTGTCCGGGCGGGTGGATATGAAAGAATGGAGCTCTGAAACGGGGCCCGACCCAGAGACAGTGGAAAGCGTCATACAGTTCATGTACACTGGTGAAATACGAGTGAGCACCGCCAACGTTCACGAAGTATTGGAACTAGCTGACAGGTAATTCATAATACAGATTGCACTAGTTATCTATCTATCGGGTAGCACTAATTTACTGTTTATATAGCTAAAAGTAGTCGCAAAAATAAGCAACCGCCATTTGTTATTGGTGGTTTACTGTAAACACACAGTTTTCCTATTACAGTGAAAGCCTAAAGCTGTCCTTTCATCGTTGTTCAATTTGTGCCCTAACAAGCAAACATAGCTAGATATTTTATTGTCACATTGAGCCAATTGTCAAAGCCGGAAAAGACACTTGCCCCAACCCCCTTTCAAATGTATTGGGTGCAATGAAGGCTACGTTGCAGGTGCAGGATTGGCTCACCAAGCAGATCAAGTGGTGTGATAAGTTGGTTTGGCGAAAATTCTGGTTTCTAAGCTTTGGCAATTCCAATGTTCTATTATAGGTCTATATGTAGGCTATTATGATTTTATTTAAATAAAAAATGTATAACCACTACCAGATCTATATATACATTGATATGGCTCTAACCACTACTGGTAGTCTGAGTGCTATGTTGATAAAGGTTGAATAAAAGTAATGCTTCATTAGTACGTTGACTGTTTCAGGTTCCTGCTGGTGCAGCTGAAAGACTTTTGTGGTGAGTTCCTGAAGAAGAAGCTGAGCCTGGCTAACTGCGTAGCGGTGCACAGCCTGGCCCACATGTACACGCTGGACCAGCTTGCCCTGCGTGCCGCTGACATGATCAGACGCAACTTCCACAAGGTCATCCAGGACGAAGAATTCTACACGCTCCCCTTCCACCTGGTGCGGGACTGGCTGTCCGACGCCGAGATCACCGTGGACTCGGAGGAGGTGCTCTTCGACGCTGTCGTCAAATGGGTACAGCGCAACGCCGAGGAGCGAGAGAAGAACTTTGAGGAGCTGTTTCGTCTCCTCCGGCTTCCCCAGATCATGCCCACCTACCTGACCCAGGTGGTCAAGAAGGAGCCCCTGGTGGCCAACAACGCTGCCTGCCTGCAGCTGGTGTCTGAGGCCGTGGAGGGCCACGCCATTCGCTTTGAGAACCTCAAGTCAGTCGACCTAGAGTTCTGGGCGTCACACATGGCGGCCTTCCAGCCGCGCTTCGGACAGAACATGGACGTGATCATGGTGGTGGGCGGGGTGTCTGAGGGCGGCGACTACCTGAGTGAGTGCGTGGGCTACTTTGTGTACGAGGACCGCTGGGTTAACTTGCCCCACATCCACAACCACCTGGATGGCCACGCCATCGCCACCACGGACTCCCACGTTTACGTCGCAGGCTCCATGGAACCGGGCTTCGCCAAGACCGTGGAGCGTTACAACCCCAACCGCAACACCTGGGAACAGGTGAGTAACCTGACCACGCGCAAGCACTCCTTCGGCCTCACCTGCATCAAGAACATCCTGTACAGCATCGGCGGCCACGGCAACTTCAGCCCAGGCTTCAAGGACGTGAGCGTGTACGAGCCCGAGCAGGACAAGTGGCACAACCTTGAGTCGGCGCCCAAGATCCTGCGCGACGTGAAGGCGGTGAGCGTGGAGGATCGCTACGTGTATGTGACGGCGCGCACGCCCGTGGACACGGACAACGAGGACGGGCTGAAGACTGTGACCACGCGCTACGACACCGAGAGCCACCAGTGGCAGGAGGTGGACTCCCTGCCGCTCATAGACAACTACTGTGTGTTCCAGATGGCGGTGGCGCCCACCAACTTCTACCACACAGCCTCCTGCTGCCCCAAGAGCTATGCCGTGCAGGACGAGACCGCAAAGCAGAAGATCAGTGCTCGCATCGCGGACGACATCCTGGAGAGCCTGCCGCCTGAGGTCACCAGCATCGAGGGCACCGCCATCTGTTACCTGGGCGACGACGTGTTCGTGATCGGCGGCTGGAAGAACAGCGACGACGTGGACAAGCAGTACCGCAAAGAGGCCTACCGCTACTGCGGCGAGCGGAAACGCTGGATGCTGCTGCCGCCCATGCCCCAGCCGCGCTGCCGCGCCACCGCCTGCCACGTACGCATCCCCTACCGCTTCCTGTACGGCTGCCAGCGCTACCCTATGCCACAGAACCTGGCGCGGCAGCGGGACCGCATGCAGCAGATGCAGCAGCTCCACCGCCGCACACTCACCCTGCGCAGGCAGCTGCAGTCGCAGATCGAGTGCTGAACTCCATTCCGTCCTCCCACAAGCGGCAGCATTTCAGTGTCCGATTCCCATTCTCCTTTCAGTATTGTCCCTCCTGTCTAATATGCAGTTTGTTGATATTGCCACGCATTTTTTGGGTTGCTTTTAATTTTTTGGCTCAGGTTTGTAGAAAGGTGAGAGCAAGTGTCTGTGGCAGTTGTATGTGACAATTAGCATAGAATATACGTATGACCAGACAATGGAATGATACGCCATGTAAAAAGGACATTATTTATGTATGCTTTTGGCCTTATTAAATATGCCTTCTCTTAATATATGCTTTAGCGTTTCCCAAACTTGGTCCTGAGGAACCCAAGGTGTGCACATTTTGTTTTTTGCCCTAGCACTTCACAGCTGATTCAAATAATCGACGCTTGATGACGAATTGATTATTTGAATCGGTTGTGTAGTGCAGTGGAGGCTGCTGAGGGGAGGACGGCTCATATTAATGCCCGGAACGGAGCGATGGAATGGCATCAAACACCTGGAAAACTTGTTTGAGTTATTTGATACCATTCCACTAATTCCGCTCCAGCCTTTACCACAAGCCCGTCCTCCCCAATTAAAGTGCCACCAACCTCCTGTGGTGTAGTGCTAGGACTAAAAACAAAATGTGCACCTGAGGACCGAGTTTGTGCAAACGCTGCTTTAAGGTCTAGACGCAGCAATGCTCTAGTGTCAGCCTGTTAGTGCTATCATGCCAACTCAGTTGCTGTCAATGCATGACGAGTTGATCTGGGACCAGGCTAGCAATACTCCAATCTAGCTTGTAAATGGGAGTTCCTGTCCAACTAAATTAGACACATGCCAGATCTTAAAACTCCTGATTAGGTATTTAACATATCTGCTAACCACATCACATGCTATAGCAATCTGATGCCCGGCTGCACAGTCGATGACGTGGCACGGAAACTATTGAAACTACACTTTCGCTTGTCGTCGGCCAGGAACTCGACCTTAGACTGACATTCCATTTGACACTGTGATGGTTCCCGTGACCACCTTTATGTGCTGGCTTTAGTGAGATGCTACGGCCCACATAAAGGGGAAGGTTTTTAAAGATTTGCTTTAATGTACATTTATTGAGTGCATTGTATAGACAGGCTTCCTTTCGCTTGCTTCATTACAATCTTCGGCCTGTTTCCTTCATGGCTTTGTTTTGCACTAGATATATGTGTTATGATAGTTCAATATGTTCTGTACCATTTGAATGTTGGAAAGAGACTCGTAACATCAGATTTTTTGTGTTTAAATATGCACTGTAAATAATATGAGAGGAACAAAAAGCACTTCATTTTGGAAAGTCTCAATCTATTTTTGACCTTTTGGATCTGGTTTTGTTTTTTTTGTTTTCTTTGTCAAAAGAGAGCTATAAAATTATAGGTGGAGCAGAATAATAATTGAAGGGAACAAGTGTCCTCTGTGGGCCAAATTATATCTACAGTAACTTAACGTTAATGTTTTCTCAGGAGTCATTGAGAGCACTCCTTTCTCCATTCCATTCAATTGTGACATTCCTAAAGCACGGATAATTGCACTTGAGTAAGCCTATCTACTTTGCCCGCTTATAAAAGGGGTCAACTGAACTGCCTTACCAAGCAAAAAGGCAGTAACTGCTCATAGCGTGGAACTGAGAAAAAATGGCTTTTATTTACCTTAGTTTCACAGTAACCTTATGCAGTTACTGCTAACATGACTCCCACTTTCTCCAGAACACAATACAAAAGAGGCAGGATACTTGTCCACATGATTAAGCATGTATTTAATGTAGCAAAAATGACTAACTCGTTTTCGACCAAATGAGCAGTTACTGCCTTTTTGCCTGGTAGGGCAGTGAAGACCATACACTACAATTTCACTTTATAATTCCCCCAATGCCAAAGCGTAACCTGCAAGTAATTCTATTTAGAAATAATGAACCCCACTACCTCACAGGAAGGCAGATTATAGCTACTGGGGTAACATACCTACCCCACTTGCACAGGAAAGTTTAACGACACACTCAGGTGGTCTTCAATGAAATGTCTGTCAGTCGTCATTTGGCTCGTTCATTAACCTGAAACCAAGGTCAAACACTTTACTAGCATTCCATTGTGCTTACAATATCGACGTGTGTGAAATGTTCTTCAAGCTGTGATGTTATCTGGTGGTTTAATAACTTTTTTTTCTGGAAACTTGTCTGGAAATGGGGAAAGCTGTAATTATGTATTTACTCACTCAGTGCATTGTGAACGTTTTCAGGTAATTGTGTGTATTTCCTGCTGTGTGTTTTATATTGTCAAAGACTTAACCTTTTAAGGTCATTGTGGCCGGAGGCACATTGTGTTACGTAGTGACTTACATTCCTCAACGCCATTTTATTCACGGTACCTCACAATCGTTTTTCATGTAAAACAATCCAGAGTTCTGTTGATTCAGATCCTCATAATCATTATGTTCTACCATGTAAATTCATAAATGTACACTGTGGATAGTTAGATTCAGAGTAGTGTACTATGTCGGTGTTAATTTTGTAAATATCTCTAGTTGGGATGTTTTTTTTTTTAATACTGAAAGTCCTTTATCCTGGTGAAAGCAGTGAATCTCCCACCAGTTGTTGTTCCTCTTCCATCAATGCAGAGGGAATCTGAGCTTGTGTGTTATTGTAGGTGTCTAGAACCCATATTCCTTCTGGTCTCATTCTTGTACAGTAGTTTGAAGTTGTAAAGGACATATTTTGCTTTTGTGTGTATTCGCTTTAAAATGCAGAACGAGCTCTGAGAATACCATCATTTGCAATTAAAAAAAATCTATTTCATATAATTAGGCGGCCTATATCTGTTGTCTGTGAAGATGCGGAATATGTTTTATTTTGGTACGTCAGATGTATAATGCAAACAATCAGCTAAAACGTTTTACTCAACAGTTATCTTAATATATTTATTTCCTTAGCAAAATATCCTCTCTTTTTTTCTAGTCTTAGAGTGGGGAATGGGAAGGATGTGCTTGTCTATAGGTTTGAGGCCAGCCTGGTCTTGGAGGAAGGTGTGTTCCATTCGTCAGCGAGCAACATTGGGGAGTCGCGGGGGGCAGCATACTGTGCCACGTTGGGCAGGCCGGGCACGACGCAACAACCGAGGGCACTGCGGAAAGTGGGCATGTCGTGGGCGTCATACCACTCGTCTGTCTTCCCGTCGTAGCACTCCACGTTGTAGGTGGTGTTGAAACCATTGAAGCCGCCCACCACGAAGAGCAGGTCATCCACCACGGCGATGCCAAAGTTGCTACGTGGGTTGAACATGGCGGGCAAGGTGCGCCAGGTGTTGTCCAGTGGGTTGTAGACCGCTGCGGTCTTCAGACGGTTGGCGCCGTCAAAGCCTCCAACCTAGGGTAGAACAATCTTGTGAGTCTGAGGCTAATTGGATTTCAAATGTTGTGAGAAAGAAACAGAAGCCAGAGACAATTCATCTGTATGTTTAATTAGCCACATATACATTCATTATAAACTTTACATTAAATGTCAAGAAAAGCTTCATGAAAGAACAGCTGCTTATGTTCAAGTTGTACCGTCAAAATGTAACTTGCTTGACAGCCTGAGACTATTGAGGTAATTGACGTCTCCATCTATTCCAGACGGGTAGTTTTACACAGCAATCAATCTCACTGAGGAGCCGAGCACCATTTACTCCAAAGGCCATCTCAGTGCTCCAGGTAGTTACTGCAATTTGTTTTATCCTCAATTCTGAATATCTCCCATTGAATTGTACCATGAGTAAAGCGCCTGCACACCCCTGGACTTGTCCTGGGACAAGTGTTTTGAATGTACAGACCAAATCACATTACAAAAGTGTTAGTCCTCCAGACATGACTACTTAGTTTGTTCCGACTAGAAGTGCTGCTCTGACTCATGTTGTATGTATAACTTACTGCATAGAGGTGCTCCTTGTATGCAATGACGCCGACCCCACTGCGGCGGCGACTCATAGGGGCAATCAGGGTCCATTGGTTAGTCTTGGGACAGTAGCTCTCTGCATTGAACAAGCACTCGGTCCCATTGAAGCCTCCACAGACGTACACCTGAACGCCAGAGAACCCCACAGGATTGACACATCACAAATGTTATTTTATTACTTGTAAGGTGCAATCTAGTAGTCTAGTTTGCCATTTACTGTTTTCGGTTTAATACCAATCACTCTTTCGTACTGCCACATGAGTATTGGCAGGCATCACTTATCTATTCCCCTTCAACTTCTGCCTACCTTGCCATGCAGTGTGGTGGCACTGGCATCGCTCCTCTTCTCGTGCATCGGTGCTACCAGGGTCCACTGGTTTGTCTCAGGCTCGTACCGCTCCACACTTGTAAGACGCCCGTAGCCATCGAAACCGCCTATGGCATAAATGCAGCCGTCCAACACTGTCACACTGACGTAGCAGCGCCGCGAGTGCATGGGTGCAACTTGGTGCCAGGTGCACGTGATGGGGTTGAACTTGCGGACGCTGTTGAAGTATTCCACGCTGTCAAAGCCGCCTAAGCAGTAGACGAAGCCGTTGAGGTACGCAGCACCGTGGTAAGCCCGTGGGCTCTCTTCCTGCGCTATGGTCGCCCAACGGTCGGCCCTCGTGTCGTATGCTTCGATGACATTGGTCGGGTTGCCTCCACTCCAGCCGCCGATAGCTAGTAAGATGGCGTAGGGCAGGCGAGGTCGCCTCAGCGGATTACTGGAAATGGAGGGGCCGTGCATGTTGAGTTCGTATATGGCCTTTAAGGCGTTGAGGATGATGGGTTTGCATTCATCGCTGTCCTTCACCAGGGAGTTGTTCCTCACATGGTTTATGAAGTAGTCAGCATTCATCAAAGCCATTCGCACCTAGATGGACAGAATTAAATGTAAGGGATTTCATACAGTTGAAAAACACTCAAAGCAAACCAGATAGAGGTATGGAAGACTAAGCAAACACGCTTCTTGTCTAACATAATGTGGCACATATTATGAAACCAGTTTTTACTTGGTTGTTATTAGCTCCATAGGTGCCCAGTATGAGAACAAAAAAGTAGGCCTTTGATCAGTGACCATTTTATAAGTGGACCATCACCTTTGGCAGTAGCACAGAGATCCAGTGCCTGCGGCTGGCAGGAGTGTGGGCAATCCAGCGCAGGATGCCCTCAAACACGGTGTTCTCCTGCCTCACGTTCAGGTCGTCCTTCTTGATGAGGTCGAGGAGTTGGGCCAGAGACAGCTCCAGGAACTCCTGGGAGCAGCAGACGATTTCCTCAAAGTGGTGCAGGATGAAGAAGAGTGCTCGGCGTTGCAGCTCCGGGCAGGAGTAGAAGTCGGCAAACTTGCAGATGCCGATGCAGTTTTCCAGACACAGCTGGGTCTCCAGGAAGTGGCAGCAGGCCTGCACGATGCCCAGGATGGAGAACTGGTCTGCCGCCTCTAGGAGCAGCTCCACGTTGTCCGCCGTGACCGGGACGGTCCGGGTGTAGGCGTACTCGATGAGCATCCTCATAATCTCAGGAGATACACCTGGGATGGTGTACACACGTTTCTCGCAGGGGTTCCAGCCACTGGTGAACAGAGCACTGCAGAGGGAAAAAGGGAAAACATTGACAACTCACTGAGGGACAGTTTCACACATCACAGACCCAGAATAAGGAAACCAATTCTTTAAAAATGTAACTGTCCAGAGTTGGATACATGTATCTGGCCTATGAAACTCTTTTGATTAAGCATTAACCATAGTCCAGAAATAATTGAAGATGTGTCTATGAAGACAAATTATGATTAATCTGAATGAAATGTATTTACAGAAGAAGGCTCAATCGTGTTGGGAAACTGGGCTAGTGTTGGTACTCTCCCTGGGCATGGTTTGAGGCTAAAGTCTCCATTCTTCATCTATGTCAATTCATATTCAGAATGTTGAAGTGATTTTTGTTTGCATGTTTATGGTACAATCACCACAGAAGCCTCTCACCGGAAATACGAGCTGCATCCACACAGGATAGTCTTGTGGGCACTGAACTCAACTCCCTCGACTTTGATGACCACATCGCAGAGTTTCTCTTCCAGGCGTAGCTCATTGAAAATGTTGCAGGCCATGGCACCAGTAGTCTTCTCCTTTTGAAATTTGGTTAAGGTTCTAAACTCTTCCATGTCTTCAGCAGACTTTTTAGTTTGTGAAATGTTTGATGTGATAGAGAGAGGGCTTTGCTTTCCATTCTTGTTGAGTTCTAGAACATCCGTACATTGATACATCACAATGGCATTTCTTCCACTTCTCTGTTGATACAAAGCAATCAATTTACCATGGTAACATGATCCAATAATGAAATAATCTAAAACAAAAAAGTTAAGAGCCCCAAAATATAAAATGTACAATAAAATGTTTTAAATTGTAATTATTGTGAACTTAACTGACATTCTATATTTAAAAATAAAATATGTCAAAACAGATTACATTTTTGGGTATATTCTGAATTTTTCAGGTTTTTGCTTTAGTTTTCAGGTGACATCCATTTGATCAACAACCGCCGATATCTGGCTACTTTTTGAAATCAACGTATGGGAACCACTGTTTACGTTAGTCTGTTTCAGAGGGAGGACTGCAGGTGCAACAAGATTTTGACATGTAAATAAATCTAGCTGGCAAGCTAGCTAGCTAACAGTATTCTGTTTCTGATTAGTAGCATTTACTCAAACCAATTAGTTGTAGCTACATTTACTCAAACCAACCTTTCATTGATGTATTGCAAATACGTATGTTTATTGCTCACTGCATACCAGTTTGTCTAGTTAGCTAGCTAGCTAGCGTCTGAAAATGGTAAGTGTCTCTTGGACTGTTAAATATCTAACGTAGCTAGATAGATAGCATTGCCATTGGTTATTCCTATGCACTACTGGCAAGATTGCACAACAAAAAACAAGGGACACTAGATTTCTAATGGCTTACCGAGAGAAACATCTCGTTGGTTTGCGTTATTTTGGATAGCAGTGCAAGGTAACCACACACTTTGCTAGGTTAGCTACGGTTGTTTACCATATTGTTTTGAATTGGAATGATGAGCACAACGTAATAATGCCATATTTACCAAGGAAGGATGTTAAAAAGTGAGGGAAATATAATTTATTGCAAACATATGGAAATTATTTCAAATGTTCTCAAACTACAGAGAACACACATAGCTAGTTATTACATCTAGCTAGCAATGTACATGCCTGTAGTCATCTTATTACTGACAAAAGTAATTGACATTATCTCAATTCATATTGGCAAATGTTTGTTTTGTATTGGGGTATCTTGAGTAGAATGACTGTTAAACGGTAACTCCACCACATTTCAACCTCATTTTCATTATCTCCAGAACAATGTCATATGTGAAAACGGTACATTTATACTCAGGGTATCTTGAGTAGAATGACTGTTAAACGGTAACTCCACCACATTTCAACCTCATTTTCATTATCTCCAGAACAATGTCATATGTGAAAACGGTACATTTCTAAGTTTTGTAGAAAGATATATATATAAAGTTAAAATTTAAATAAAAATTAAGTAAGCATTTCACTGTTAGTCTACAACAAAAGTTAAAACTTTTAAAACAGTGATTTTCAAACTATGAGATTCGCGGAGACGTGCTTGGATAGAAACCCGTTGCAGGTTTAAAAAAATATATTTTTTAAACTTTTAATCCTACCCTTTGATATCACAGAGAATCATTTTTTTTACCTTATCTTTTTAAACACAAATCATAGAAACACATTGTTTTCACATATGTAGACACTGGTTTGGTGCTGGGGCTGATGAATGAGGTTGAAAAGTGCCGGAAATGCCCTTTTAATATAAATTGGATAAGCTAAGCATGTTTTTTTCTCCGCTCTGCCATGAGACATCAGTGACTGGGTGATGATGTCTCCTGTTCCATGAATACCATTAATTAGCTAATACCTCTCTCCCTGGTTCTTGGCTCAGATATACCACATCCCCTGGATATATTTGCCAATAAGGACTGCCCTAGCAATCTGGCACCAGCTGACAAAGTCTGAGGTCAGACAGTTCTCCGTTCTATTGTTGTTTACTGCTCTGCTTTTTACCCATGCCTAGTACAGTTAATTCATCCAAATCCATCTCTGCTATTTAGTAACTGCATGCATTTTGTCTGACAGTCTCTCCTTTGGATTTACAATATGCATCTAAACTGTTCGAATTCCACACTATTTGTAGCCTATTAGAATGCACTGTATTTGGTGATTTGGGAAACGCATGTCGTTGGAGCATGTGTCGATGCTGATAGGATCGAAAGAAAGGCAGTGCTGCTCTTGTATCCGCATCCTCAATTCAAATCATGCCTTAATATTTGAATTATTTCACAATACTGATGACGTATCAGCCGCTAGAGAGATATTACCCCGTCTGCAAATATTGAGGTGGCGTATTCTAATGCTTACTCTATAAAAATTCACTAAATCACCGATTTGGCGCATCATTGTGCACATGTTAGGCTACACATCATTAAATATATTGAGATTACAGACAGTAGCCTACAAGTAGCTAAATATAACTACATTTATTGAACATGAAATATGATTGAAATAGGCCTATAGCCTACCATATTTATATTTTATTGCAGTCGTCTCGGTTTTCATTGTAATACGTCACTTAGTAGTTTGTATCAATTGCAAAGACATTGGCAACTTTGTATTTGTAGTCAACTTTGTCCTGAAGATGTCGGCGGTCACGGAGATTCTATGTTTAGCGGAGATGTATAAAGTGACACGGGAGGGCAAAAAAAGCGTTGAAAGACTCACTTAGTTATTCTACGAGTGGTCGGAGGCAGGCTTTAGATTACAAGTGCAACGTTAATAATGATGGTTTTGGGAAACAGCTTGGAGACTTAACAATGCTCCTATGAAGGTTCAAATTATGAATTTTTCCTTACGATGCTTTTGGGGAACCGGGCCCAGACCGGGTCTATAATAAGTTAATAACTGCAAACTGTGTGGATTTGGAATAATTGTATCCTACCCTCCTATTTTTCTCTTTAAGTCAACCTAGGCTGTGTAGTGGCTTTGTAATGGTAAAAATAGGTCTTCGTGTGTAGTCTAGTATTACTAACTTGGAAGAAATCGGCTACATTTTAAATGCAGGCTCTGTAGTTGACTAGTAAATTAAAGCAATTAGCTCAGCGTGCAGAGTGACGCATGATACATATGGTGTTAACGTGGTGGCGGGAGTAGTATCTCAAAATTAACCACAGTGTATTCAAGTAGGCCTATGTGGGTTAGCGTTGTCCCCTATTTTCTACATTTGTCCTTTTGCGCCCCCTACAGGTTGATAGCAACAATAGCAGGTGTGGGATTTGTATTATTATTTTGGATTCAGACTCTACTAAAGATATGTGTGTGAGATTTCGGGAGGTTGAAATACGGGCTTTGAATGCAGAAATAGCCTCGTACAATTTGTTTGCGATTTTATAGAGCCACATTCATCTTATTGTCCATACTGAACACATTTCACTAATCCATTCATTCCAATTAAATAGTGTTGATTTGCCCTGTTGACTTACTTCTGGCCAGTGATTGATTTACTTCCGGCCGCTTTGTTTTAAGCTTCATCATAGGAGTGTTTTGGTACTGTAGTAAATGCATTACTTTATCCATGAATTAGCGGTGTAGAGCCTTGTAGTATAATCTACTGACTCTAGTCCCCCCATCCCTCCGCCCGTCCTTCCTCAACCCCCACGTGGAATGGTCACCACTGGTACAGGTATCCAACGCCTGTCTTCTCCTTATTCCCCAGATCCCAGAGCTGGCCAAGGCCTCTGTGCTGATGAGGGACCGCAGCAGAGTGGAGGAGACCATACAGGCCATGCAACGAGCCGGGCCAGATGCCCTCCAGGTAACCACTGGCCAGAAGTACTGTATACAGGGTCAAAGGTCACTTAGACCTAGCCAAAAAAAGCACACTGCAATAGCTCCCCACAAGAGTTTTTGTGTGTATGAGTAGAAATTTAGCAAACACTTCTGAGTACCATCCGTGACGATAGGGGAGGGGTCGCACTCACACAATAACAGAGGGGGCAGAATACTGTGGCCCTGACGGCACAGCATAATCATAATGGTCTGACTGCACCGAGGTGCCGGGGAAGAATGGTCTCCACGGTGGACCAGCGTGTGTGTGTTGTGGGGAAAGGGGGGTAACCGAGCACCATCAGCCAGGACTAGACATTGGCTTATCAAGTTTTTCCATCCCTGCTCAATTTTGGTGCGCCTCGCAAACAGCTACAACGGTATGCGCATTTACATAGCAAGTCTAGTCTTTGAGCTGGGCTCGGGGATGGAACAACTGTTCAAATAAAAAAAAGTGTTGTCACATGCTTTGTATATGACAGGTGTAGACTAACAGTGGAATGGTTACTTACGGGCCCTTCCCAACAATGCAGAGAGAAAACAAGAAATAGTAAAAATAATAACAAGGAATAAGTACACAATGAGTAACGATAACTTGGCTATATACACGGGGTACCAGTACCAAGTCGATGTGCACGGGTACGAGGTAATTGAGGTAGATATGTAGGTAGGGATAAAGTGACAAGGCAACGGGAGAGATAATAAATCAAATCAAAGTTCATTTGTCACATGCGCCGAATACAACAGGTAGACCTTACAGTGAAATGCTTACTTACAAGCCCTAACCAACAGTGCAGTTTATAAGTAAAAAATAGCTATTACGTGAACAATAGATAAGTAAAGAAATAAAAACAACAGTAAAAAGACAGTGAAAAATTACAGTAGCAAGGCTATAACAGTAGCGAGGTTATATACAGGCACCGGTTAGTCGGGCTAATTGAGGTAGTATGTACATGTAGATATGGTTAAAGTGACTGCATATATGATAAACAGAGAGTAGCAGTAGCGTAAAAGAGGGGTTGGCGGGTGGTGGGTGGCGGGACACAATGCAGATAGTCCGGGTAGCCAATGTGCGGGCGCACCGGTTAGTCGGGCTAATTGAGGTAGTATGTACATGAATGTATAGTTAAAGTGACTGCATATATGATTAACAGAGAGTAGCAGCAGTGTGATAAACAGTAACAGCAGCATATGTGAACAGTCAAAAGAGTTGCAAAAAGGGTCAATGCAGATATTCCGGTTAACTATTTAGCAGTCTTATAGCTTAGGGGTTTAGAAGCTGTTCAGGGTCTTGTTGATTCCAGATTTGGTGCATCGGTACCGCTTGCCGTGCCGTAGCAGAGAGAGCAGTCTATGACTTGTGTGGCTGGAGTCTTTAACAGTTTTTAGGGCCTTCCTCTGACACTGCCTGGTATCAAGGTCCTGGATAGCAGGGAGCTCGGCCCCAGTGATGTACTGGGTCATACGCATTACCCTCTGTAGCGCCTTGCGGTCGGATGCCAAGCAGTTTCCATACCAAGCGGTGATGGAGTCACGGAGATGGGCTAAATACTGTACACTGCAATAAGGTCAGAGCAAAAACCAAACCATGAGGTCGAAGGAATTGTCCGTAGAGCTCCGAGACAGGATTGTGTTGAGGCACAGATCTGAAGGGTACCAAAAATGTCTGCAGCATTGAAGTTCCCCAAGAACACAGTGGCCTCCGTCATTCTTAAATGGAAAAAGTTTGGAACCACCAAGACTCTTCCTCGAGCTCGCTGCCCAGCCAAACTGAGCAATCGGGAGAGAAGGGCCTTGGTCAGGGAGGTAACCAAGAGCCCGATTGCCACTGACAGAGCTCCAGAGTTCCTCTGTGGAGATGGGAGAACCTTCCAGAAGGACAACCATCTCTGCAGCACTCCACCAATAGGCCTTTATGCTAGAGTGACCAGACGGAAGCCACTCCTCAGTAAAAGACACATGACAACCCGCTTGGAGTTTGCCAAAAGGCACCTAAAGACTCTGACGATGAGAAACAAGATGCTCTGGTCTGATGAAACCAAGATTGAACTCTTTGGCCTGAATGCCAAGTGTCACGTTTGGAGGAACCCTGGCACCATCCCTACGGTGACGCATGGTGGTTGCAGCATCATGCTGTGGGGATGTTTTTCAGCGGCAGGGACTGGAAGACTAGTTCGGATCGAGGAAAAGATGAACGGAGCAAAGTACAGAGAGATCCTTGATGAAAAACTGCTTCAGAGTGCTCAGGACCTCAGATTTGGGCAAAGGTTCACTATCTAACAGGACAACAACCATAAGCACATCAGCCAAGACAACGCAGGAGTGGCTTCGGGACAAGTCTCTGAATGTCCTTGAGTGGCCCAGCCAGAGCTCGGACTTGAACCTGATCGAACATTTCTGGAGAGACCTGAAAATAGCTCTGCAGCAACACTCCCCATCCAACCTGACAGAGCTTGAGAGGATTTGCAGAGAAGAATGGGAGAAACTCCCCAAATACAGGTCCGCCAAGCTTGTAGCATCATACCCAAGAAGACTCAATGCTGTAATTGCTGCCAAAGGTGCTTCAACAAAGTACTGAGTAAAGGGTCTGAATACTTATGTAAATGTGATATTTCACATTTATAAATTAGCAACAAAAAAATGGTTTGTCATTATGGGGTATTGTGTGTATATTGAGGGGGGGGGGGGATGATTGAATCAATCAAGGCTTTAACATAACAAAATGTGTAAAAGGTCCAAGAGGCTTCTAAACAGCTTCTACCCCCAAGCCATAAGACTCCTGAACATCTAGTCAAATGGCTACCCGGACTATTTGCACCCCCCCCTCCCATCTCCACACCACTGCCACTCTCTGTTGTCATCTATGCACAGTCACTTTAATTAACTCTACCTACATGTACATACTACCTCAACTAACCGGTGCCCCCGCACATTGACTCTGTACCGGCACCCCCCGTATATATTCTTATTTTCTTGTTACTTTTATGTCTTATTCTTATCTGTATTTTTTGAAACTGCACTGTTGGTTAGTAAGTAAGCATTTCACTGTAAGGTCTATCTATACCTGTTGTATTCGGCGCATGTGACTAATAAAATTTGATTCGAAAAAGTAAAGGGGTCTGAATACTTTCCGAAGGCACTGTATAAATGGCAAATTGTCGGATACACAAAAAGAGAGACTGATCTCCCTGCGACTGAAGCAGGAGCCAGGGGGGCAATACAAAGACGCCGTCTATAAAAATAAAATAAAAAAATAGGGAGGCTCCTCACCATTAAATGTTGCGACACAAAAATATTGGCTAAATGTATTGCTCATAGAATTCTTAAAAGGAAGATATATGGGAGACAACATTAGATACCTCCTAGAAATAATGAAAACTATTAGAATGCAGGGAAACCAGGCGTAATATATTTATAGTAGGTTTTGAGAAAGCATTTGATTCTCTACATCTAGAATCTGTTTAAGTGCCCGGATTTGATACATTTTGGAGAATCTCTCTTAAGATTGGTAAAAGTCATGTACAACAATCCTTTATGTAAAATAATAAATAACAATTCATTCTCTGATAACTTTGAATTGTCAAGAGGCGTAAAATAAGGTTGCACTCTCACCATAACTACTTATTATGGCTATTGAACGGCTAGCTTTAAAAATCAGATCTAATGATAACATTAAGGGGTAAAAATGTATGGATTAGAGACAGAAGTATCAATGTACGCCGATGATTCAAGTTCTCTTGAGTCCTCAATCTCCAACCTTGAAAGGGCCTCATTGAGGACCCGGATAATTTCTCCAGTTTCTCTAGTCTAAAACCCAACTATGATAAGTGTACTATTAATGGATTGGGTCTCTAAAAGATAGACTTTAAATGGCCATGTTGTCTCCCGATTTTTAAATGGTGAAGTCGATGTGCTTGGTGTACATATCCCGGAAAAGTTGAGCGATCTTGCAATCATTAACTTTGATAGAAAACTTATCTAAATGGATCATCTTGAAACTATGGAGAGGGAAACGCCTATCCATTCACGGGAACATTACCCTGTTTAATTCACTAGTGATATCGCACTTTACATATTTATTCATGTCTCTACCGACTCCTGAATAATCGTTTTTCAAATCATGTGTATGAGTGGAAAGGACTCCCTTCTTAGCAATGCCTGGTATCTACAGGTGATCTCGGACTTTGACATGACCCTCAGCAGATTTGCCCACAACGGGAAGAGGTGCCCCACCACTCACAGTGAGTACACAGTTCCCCATCACCAAGACTTGGGTCGTGTTCATTAGGCACCAAGGGAAGAAAACCGAGGGTCCTAGATTTGTCCAATAAGAAACTCATTTTAATTTTTCCTTACAAAACGTTTTCTGTTGCGTGCCGTAATGAACACTACCCTGGATCATTATACCAAGCGATTACAAAAGTAGTTATTTTGAAGTGCAATTAGATATAGTCCCTTACCATTTTCTTTCCCACCATTTAAGATATCCTGGATAACGACTTGCTCATCAATGACGCCTGTAAGAAAATGGTGAGTACAATCACAAAACCAGGAGAGGACTCAGAGGAAGTTAATGTTCCTCTGAGACAGTAGGAAAAAGTCAATTCTCTATTGAGATATTTTGTTTTCTCTCTCACACGCTTTTCCCTTCCATGTAGATTAGGGAGTTGTTGAATACCTACTACCCCATTGAGATCGACGCAACTCGCACCGTTGAGGAGAAGCTTCCTCACATGGTGGAGTGGTGAGTGGCTGGCAGACTGGCAGTATCCACCTCACACTACACCTAAACATATTCAGCCTCTCTTTCTGGTTTCATGCCAAAAGGTGTCTACCGTACAGTTTAATCTAATTTCCATTTTTTTATGTGTATGTTAGGTCGCTAAGTGGTCATTTAAGTGGAACACTAACTCAGTGTCCTGGGTTTTTCATTGCAGGTGGACCAGTGTCCATGAGCTGCTGATCCAACAGAAGATCAGGAGGGACCTGCTGGCTCAGGCAGTGAAGCAGTCCAGTGCCATGCTCAGGTCAGATCACTGTAGGACTCTGAACACTCCAGGGTGAAGTATTTATGGGTCCCCATGAGCTGCTGCCAAGGCAGTTATACAATTTTATAAACATTACAACAGATTTCACAACACATTGAATGTGTGCCCTCAGGTCACTACTCTACTACCACATATTTACAACACCACAGATGTCTCAGGTTTTGAGGAAGTGTGCAATTAGCATGCTGACTGAAGGAATGTCCACCAGAGCTGTTGGCAGACAATTTAACCTTAATTTCTCTACCATAAGCCACCTCCAACGTCGTTTTAGAGAATTTGACAGTACGTCCAACCGGCCTCAACTGCAGACCACATCTAACCACGCCAGCCCGGGATCTCCACATTCTTCCCCAGTGGGATCGTCGGGGGAGGGGGGGGGTTGCTGAGTAGTATTTCTGTCTGTAATAAAGCCCTTTAGTGGGGAAAAACTCATTCTGATTGGCTGGGTCTGGCTCCCCAGTGGGTGGGCCTATGCCCAGTCATGTGAAATCTATAGATTAGGACCTTTTTTATTTCAATTGGCTGATTTCCTTACATGAACTGTAACTCAGCAAAATCTTTTAAATTGTTGCGTTTATATTTTTGGTCAGTATACTTTTCCTGAATCCCTCTTTGTGGCACCAGACCACAAGACTGGGCAGTAATCCAGGTGTGACAAAACTAGGGTCTGTAGGACCTGCCTTGTTGATAGCGTTGTTAAGAAGGCAGAGTAGCGCTTTATTATGGACATACCTCACTCCATCTTAGCTACTGTTGCATCAATGTGTTTTGACCATGACCGTTTACAATCCAGGGTTACACCAAGCAGTTTAGTCTCCTCAACTTGCTCAATTTCCACATTATTCATTACAATATGTAGTTGAGGTTTAGGTTAGGCTTTAGTGAATGATTTGTCCCAAATACAATACTTTTATATATTTTTTATATTTAGGACTGACTTATGTCTTGCCACCCATTCTGAAACTGACTGTAGCTCTTAAGTGTTGCAGTGATTTCACTTTCTGTGGTAGCTGACGTGTATAGTGTTTACTCATCAGCATACATAGACACACAGGCTTTACTCAGAGCCAGTGACAGGTCATTAGTAAAGATTGAAAAAAGGGGCCTAGACAGCTGCCCTGGGGAATACCTGACTCATGTTGGAGACGCTTCCATTAAAGAACACCCTCTGTGTTCTGTTAGACGGGTAACTGTTGATCCACCACACATGTTTTACTAGCAGCAGATTATAATCGATAATGTCAAAAGCTGCACTGAAGTCAAACAAAACAGCTTCCACAATCCTTTTATCAATTTCTCTCAGCCAATCATCAGTCATTTGTGTAAGTGCCGTACATGTTGAATGCCCTCCCTATAAGCTTGCTGAAAATCTGTTGTTCATTTGTTTACTGTGAAATGGCATTGTGTCTGGTCAAACACATTTTCTTCCAAAAGATTGACTAAGGGTTGGTAACAGGCTTAAGTCTCCCCTAGGTACAGGGATCAGCTTCCTCTCCCCCAATCCTAACCTTAAACAAGTTGGGGAAATGCTGACCCAATATTAGCGTCAAGGGGCAACTTCACCCTACTCCCAACACACCCACACTATGCTCAGTATTAAAAGCGATAGTTCACAATTTTGAAGTTTTAAAGAGCGACTGCCATTAAAAAGCAAAAAATCGAAGCAACCGTCACCCTATTAAAGAAGCCAGGTAAGGACCCACTAGACTGGTTCCCACAGACCAGTAAATTTACTAAAATGTGACTCTAAAATCCTTACTAAGATTTTAACAAAAATAGTTGAGAGGTTAATAAATCCAGATCAAACCGGGTTCATTAAAGGACGTCACTCAACGTCGAATATAAGACGACTTCTGAATATTATCAATTACTCTAAAACCCAACTCAAACAAACAGTTATACTATCTCGAGATGCAGAAAAGGCATTTCACCACGTTGACTGGGTCTTTTGCAACGTTAAAGAAGTTTGGGGGAGCATAAAAAAAAAAAAAATGGATAGAGTTGATATATTCAAGTCCAAAATCATCTGTTAGAACTACAATGAGCAAATCGTCAAGGAGATTGCCTCTCGCCACTCTCGAACTGGCAGAAGCGCCATAAACATTCATGGTTTGCAGGTGGGGCCAAATGAACACAAGATATCTCTATATGCAGACAATGTCATCCTGTACATAAGAGGCTGAGACAACGATTCCAAATATACATTTTTATTTAACCTTTATTTAACTAGGCAAGTCGGTTAAGAACAAATTCTTATTTTCAATGACGGCCTATGAACAGTGGGTTAACTGCCTGTTCAAGGGCAGAACGACATATTGTACCTTGTCTGCTCGGGGATTTGAACTTGCAACCTTTCGGTTACTAGTCCACCACTAGGCTACCCTGCCGCCCCAAATGAATAAGTGAATAATAGTGCTATATCAGGCTTTAAAATTAACGTTGGTAAACTATTGCTATGGTGACATTTGGTGATGCACCCTCAAGTATCAAAGACAAGCATGCGTTACTTGTGAAAATATTACGTCAGACTATGGGAAACTATATGCTTTGAACTACCCCCGCGTGATTAGTAAAATCACTGAAGATCAAGACTGTTGGATGCCCCTCCCTATATCTCTAGCAGGTCGGGTTGTTTCAGTGAAAATGTGAATCAGTTGTTTCAGTGAATAATGCTTTATCTGTTTTCAATGCTTCCTGTTAAAACCTTTACTCGCCTAAATGCAGCAATAGGCAAATTTTTTATGGTAAAATAAGAAGGCTCGTATTAGTTATAAAACGCTACAGCAGTTCAAAGAATTGGGTGGGCTTGGCCTCCCTAACCTTAAATCATATTACTTAATCACACAGCATCATGGATTCAACAACCAAAAGGATTTGTCATGGCTTGAAATGAGAGTCAATATTGTGATATGTCTTCTCTCTATAGCAGACCCTATTTCTATTGACAGTATTAAACAAAACCCAATTATTACTCTTACATTGAGGGAGGTTCAACGCCAATATAAACTGAGTAATGACATTTCTAGATACTCGCCTTTATTCCACAACCCAGCCTTTCTTCCTGTTACTATGTCCCAAGGATTTAGGGAATGGGAAGAGTGCTTGGTAGAGTCTCTCAACTATTCAAAGACTCAATTTTGAAATAATTTCAAGAAATCCAGGAGGAATTCATTATATCCCACCTAAATTTTTATAGGTACCTTCAAGTAAGGCAATTCATTGTTACAAAAAATGACTGAGCTGATTACTCCTATTGACAAGATGATTGAATTACTTCATTTAAAAAAAATAAAAATATTTCACCTTTATTTAACCAGGTAGGCTAGTTGAGAACAAGTTCTCATTTACATCTGCGACCTGGCCAAGATAAAGCAAAGCAGTGCGACACAAACAACACTGAGTTACACATGGGATAAACAAACGTACAGTCAATAACACAATAGAAAAATCTATATACAGTGTGTGCAAACGTAGTAAGATTAGGGAGGTAAGGCAATAAATCGGCCATAGTGGCAAAATAATTACAATATAGCAATTAAACACTGGAGTGATAGATGTGCAGATGATGAATGTGCAAGTAGAGATACTGGGGTGCAAAGGAGCAAAATAAATAAATAACAGTATGAGGATGAGGTAGTTGGATGGACTATTTACAGATGGGCTATGTACAGGTGCAGTGATCTGTGCGCTGCTCTGACAGCTGGTGCTTAAAGTTAGTGAGGGAGATATGAGTCTCCAGCTTCAGTGATTTTTGCAGTTCGTTCCAGTCATTGGCAGCAGAGAGCTGGAAGGAAAGGCAGCTAAAGGAGGAAATGGCTTTGGGGGTGACCAGTGAAATATACCTGCTGGAGCGCGTGCTACGGGTGGGTGCTGCTATGGTGACCAGTGAGCTGAGATAAGGCGGGGCTTTACCTAGCAAAGACTTATAGATGACCTGGAGCCAGTGGGTTTGGCAACGAATATGAAGCGAGGGCCAGCCAACGAGAGCATACAGGTCGCAGTGGTGGGTAATATATGGGGCTTTGGTGACAAAACTGATGGCACTGTTATGGACTGCATCCAATTTGCTGAGTAGAGTGTTGGAGGCTATTTTGTAAATGACATCGTCGAAGTCAAGGATCGGTGTGATAGTCAGTTTTACGAGGGTATGTTTGGCAGCATGAGTGAAGGATGCTTTGATGCAAAATAGGAAGCGGATTCTAGATTACATTTTTTATTGGAGATGCTTAATGTGAGTCTGGAAGGAGAGTTTACAGTCTAACCAGACACCTAGAATATGTGGATAACTACAAATACCTAAGTCAGAACCGTCCAGAGTAGTGATGCTGTACGGGCGGGCAGGTGCGGGCAGCGATCGGTTGAAGAGCATGCATTTAGTTATACTTGCATTTAAGAGCAGTTAGAGGCCACGGAAGGAAAGTTGTATGGCATTGAAGCTCGTCTGGAGGTTAGTTAACATTGTGTCCAAAGAAGGGCCAGAAGTATACAGAATGGTGTCGTCTGCGTAGAGGTGGATCAGAGAATCACCAGCAGCAAGAGCGACATCATTGATGTATACAGAGAAGAGAGTCGGCCCGAGAATTGAACCCTGTGGCACCCCCATAGAGACTGCCAGAGGTCCGGACAACAGGCCCTCCGATTTGACACACTGAACTCTGTCTGAGAAGTAGTTGGTGAACCAGGCGAGGCAGTCATTTGAGAAACCAAGGCTGTTGAGTCTGCCGATAAGAATGTGGTGATTGACAGAGTCGAAAGACTTGGCCAGGTCGATGAATACAGCTGCACAGTATTGTCTCTTATCGATGGCGGTTATGATATCGTTTAGGACCTTGACGTGGCTGAGGTGCACCCATGACCAGCTCGGAAACCAGATTGCATAGCGGAGAAGGTACGGTGGGATTCGAAATGGTCGGTGATCTGTTTGTTAACTTGGCTTTCGAAGACCTTAGAAAGGTAGGGTAGGATATAGATATAGGTCTGTAGCAGTTTGGGTCTAGAGTGTCTCCCCCTTTGAAGAGAGGGATGACCGCGGCAGCTTTCCAATCTTTGGGTATCTCAGACGATACGAAAGAGAGGTTGAACAGGCTAGTAAATGGGGGTTGCAACAATTTTGGCAGATAATTTTAGAGAGGGTCCAGATTGTCTAGCCCGGCTGATTTGTAGGGGTCCAGATTTTGCAGCTCTTTCAGAACATCAGCTATCTGGATTTGGGTGAAGGAGAAATGGGGCGGCTTAGGCCAGTTGCTGTGGGGTTGCAGGGCTGTTGACCGGGGTAGAGGTAGCCAGGTGGAAAGCATGGCCAGCCGTAGAGAAATGCTTATTGAAATTCATTGGTGGTCCCTTTATCAAGGGGAAAACATTGGAATCGTTTCAAATGATTATCACAATATCCTTAACATGCTAATATTATCTTTAGATAATCTTAGGAACTCATGGCAGGTGGAATTACAGGTGCAGATATCAGAGGAGAGTTGGGGGAATATGGAAAACGCTATATAAAGCCACGACATGTAACCGACCAAGGAAGTTTCAATTCCAAGTACTAGATCGTTTTTTTGATCCCTGATAAACTTAATAAAATGAATAAAGGATTATCCACTATGTGTTGGAGACAGTGTGGACAAATAGGTACTTGATCACATATATTTTGTCAATGTCTGAAAATCTAGTATTTTCGGTCTGAAATTCACCATGTTATACAGGACATCACAGCTATTATTATTCAACCAGACCCATATCATCTCCTCCTAGGTATTGTTCCTGTGGATACATTCCAATCCTCTCCAGTTCAAGTATTAGATGATCTTTTAGCAGCAGCAAGGAAATGTGTGAAAAAATGAACTTACACCCTCAAAAGATATGTGGTTAGGTCTATGCGGGGAACTTCCTGACATGGAGAGAATTCCATCAATCTTGAAACATAGACAGCGTAGGTATGAAGGTGTCTGGTCAGAGTTCCTGACATATCGTACTGGTCTTATTCTGTAATTTTTTTTGTTTTTGTTTGTTTCTGGTGTTTTTCTGTGGCTTAATCCAAATTGTATTCTTATTCAGACACTTGAAACATTTGCTCTATATAGCCAAAATGTACCCTTAATAACATGTGAATGTAATTACGCTCCCTTGCAAGGATACATTGTGTATGTATGGTACATGTTCTTTATGTGGTCTTGAATAAAAAATGCAACAAATCCCTTTGAAAACAGCCTATATAAGTCAAACTGTGACAGTTTGACAAACTTAGACAGTGAGACAGACCCGCCCAGCAGTTTTGACTTAGTCTACATAAGACAACACATCGCACATTTTTTTAACTTGAGAAATACTGCATCAAACACCTTTTATTTAGTTGTAAAATAGTGCAACTTAAACATCCGCKGTAAAAATGTATAAACTAATTACAGATTTCTTAGATTCATTCTGGGGATTTTGAGGATGTGAAATAGGCTGCCTTGTCTCGTGGGGGACGAATATCAGTAACCAAACACACCTACAAGACTGAAATCTAGTTTTTCTGATGAGCAACAGAAAAACACACATGCAAATCGGCGTGTTCAGTGGCTCGTTAACCTTATATTCCATTTACCTAGTGGAGGTGTTGGTTATTTAGCTGGATCCAACATCTTCGTGTTAGCATTTTTAGTGCTACTAGAAATGCTAGTGGAAACGGATTGTCTTTATCGGTTACATCAGTGGTGGGGGGGTAAAGAAGGCAGGAAGATAATAGAAAATGGGATACTGATGAATAGGAGAATTAGCAATGATGATATTTCCCCCTCCCTGTCTCTGTAGGGAGGGCTACAAGGTGTTCTTCGACCGGCTGCAGGAGCAGCAGGTTCCTCTGTTGATCTTCTCGGCTGGCTTGGGGGACATCCTGGAGGAAGTGATCAGACAGAACCACGTCTTCCACCCCAACGTCCACGTCATCTCCAACTACATGGACTTTGACCAGAGCGTACGTTTCTTTCTTGACTGTTTGGTTAATTTGGACATTTTCAAACCAGTCTAGCATCGAGTCTAATTATGTGTAGTATGATATGTGCCTAATGCAGCGTTTCCCAAACTTCCCAAGGGTGGGAAAGTTTTGGATTTTGCCCTCACACTACAGAGCTGATTGTAATAACGAACTCATCAAGCTTTGATTATTTGAATCAGCTGTGTAGTGCAAGGGAAAACACCAAAATGTGCACCCCTTGGAGTCCCCCAGGACTGAGTTTGGGAAACGCTAGCCTAATGCCTATGGAACTGCTAAAGTGATAGTTCACCCACATTACAAAATGACATATTGGTGTCCCGAAAGCAGTCTATGTACCGGGAGATACAGCAATCCACACTTTGGTTTTGTTTACCTAATCACTTTCACCAACTTACAGCATTTTTGGCCTTTAACCAATTTAAGTACACGTTATGCCCAAATTCACAAAATGTCTCACGTTTTTCCCCCCCAAACTCAGCAATCCGTTGACCACAAGTGCGACCCATGTCTTCCTGCAGGGTGTACTGCGGGCATTCAAAGGCCAGTTGATCCACACGTTCAACAAGCGAGAGGGCGCTCTGCTCCACGCGGCCCACTTCAGGGAGCTCAAAGAGCGGCCCAACGTGCTACTGCTAGGGGACTCTCTGGGAGACCTCACCATGGCCGATGGGGTGGCCCACACTCRGCACGCCCTCACCATAGGCTTCCTCAATGACCAGGTGGGTGTTGAGGGGTGCTGTATTTGTCTTTGTGTTGCCTTTTGCAAACCTGGAAGTGGTGAGGATTTAAAGGAAGTCCGTTTTGTATGTTGACTTCCGATAAATGTTGTACATTTCCCACACACCCACTTAAAAGCCAGAAGTACACTTACTTGTACTAAACTTCATGAAATATTCCTTCAATCTGTTAGTGCTGCTCACCTGTATTCCTAACCGTGTATGTAAGKTGTTGAAGCACTGTGTTAGCTGGATACTAGGGCGGCAGGTAGCCTAGCGGTGAAGAGCGTGGGGCCAGTAAACGAAAGGTCGCCGGTTCAAATTCTCGAGCCGTCTAGGTGAAAAGAAATCTGTCTGTGCCCTTGAGCAAGGCACTTAACACTAATTGCTCCTGTAAGTCGCTCTGGATAAGACTATAATGTAAAAATGTACTGACTGTTCTGTTTGGTCAGGTGGAGGAGAGGAAAGAGTCATACGTCAACTCATACGACATCGTCCTGGTCAAGGATGAAACCATGGACGTCCCCAACGCCATCCTCAACTACATCACCACTGCGCCGGCCAAGTGAACCGCCGTGAGGACGCAACGAATCACGGGCCAAAAGTTAACCTCGGGTCAGGTTACTTCCCGTTTGCACAGGCGTCAGGAATCAACCGCCTTGATGGCCGACATCACAAAGAGAGGAAATTGACCCTTTGTTGACCTTTACAGAGCTGCACGCACCGCAATTATTATAGCGCCACAATAATCCTCAGGCACCTTCAAACCAATTCAACACCTCAGTGACATTATTTTAAATGAAATCACCTTGTTTCATGTGTGGGGTTGGTGCTGCAAATCCCATCCACCGAAGCCCCTTGATTCTGTTAACTTAATGTTTGTACCTATTTACTGTATGTTTCTATGGTCTCTCTAAGGACAAGCAGCTCCTTCCATTTGGAGAAGTGGTTGATTTTGTAACTTTAAGTTAAAGGCCAGTATTCTGATCTCGCTTTGTCAGCTATGCGCCTTTTAAAGGTAATTTCCGATTGAGCCGACATGTGCGGCATTTACCGTGAATGCCGTCTCCGCGCGGTTATGGGAGAAGGTTATGACGCTATTCACTTTATTTCCCAAGGCGCAGGGCTGTGTAACGAGCATACACTGTATAAGCTGCTGTATCGCCCAGTAAGTATTCTAACACGTGAGAGAGTTGATCAGTGATAGTGTGTGTGTGTGTATATGAGACTAGTCTTAATCTAAATGTATTAATTTGTGTATATCTATACCCATCCTCTAATTTGTGAGGCGCAATTATTTTGTGATTGTCAAGTGTGGATGCTGCCCTATGCACATTTGACCAAATGTAGTATATAAATGTATTTATTTGGTTGAACAAGTACTGTAACAGATGAAATRGTTACCTCACGAGTCACTGTGGGAGTTCAGTGGCAAATGCTTATGCTGCTAGGAAAGCTTTCCTTGACAATTAAAGGGATAGTTCACCTAAATGTAATATGTTCATGCAAATTATGACATTTGGGAGAAATGTCCCTCTAACCACTATTTWGCTTTYTTTTTTTTTTACAGAGGTATTGGTTTCCTTGTAGGCAGGTACTTTTAAACTGGATGTCTACATAAGCTGAGATTTCCCGGCATCCTAAAACAATATTGAAGAATAGTGCTTTAACTATTGTTCACATTTCGATTGTATGTTTTGCCTGTATTTAACCAGGTATGTCGTTGAGAACACTTGTCTTTTGCATTACCAACGTACTATCTCAAGACCTAACGAAGAGTGAAGACAGTTGTGAACAAAACAAGATGTGTTATTTTGTGGTTTTTAATCTACATTTTAAAGACTTTCCAATACTGCCACCTAGCGGGCATGTTCAGTTTATAACATTTGATTAGTCTGACAATCACACCCTGCAAAAAAAAAGAGATGTTTATTTTTCTAAAAATGGTTTTATTGGTGTAAACATCAGATCAGGAACATACGGTGCTGGTTTGGTTGGTTGATTTGTCAACACGTAATTTTTTTAAACTTTTTATTTTTTTTTTTATTTATTTTTTTACATCACTTTATCAAACATGACCAAATCATGCWACACAAATATTACTCTTGTAAGACTCTTTACCCACCATCTAAAATGTATAACACCTGTTAAGGGATCACTGTATAAAAAAGGGTCTCTCTTGGAATATTTTACGGTGTGTGTGTGTGTGTGGTCCATCCCTGAGAGAGAGAGGCTGTGGTCCGATTCTCGAATATTCGAGTAGATCTACCCTTGTCACCGAACTGTGCACTTGTTCACTCCAATCCAATGCTTTATATTATAAATCCACGAGGTGGAGTGAACGAGTGCACACTTCGGGGCGGAGAATTGGAACTAGTGTGTGTGCGCGCGTTAGACTGACTGATCTACAAATCACTTTGTATCCTAAATAATTACTCATGATTATTTGTTGCTCAGTCGGTGACCAATTGCTGCACAAAATGTATGTCCTTGAACACTACCAACGTGTGCACTCTCCTCATCACAACTCCTCGTGCATCCTCTCTTTGTCCTCCTCCACCTTCAATTTGAGCTCCTCGGCGAAGATGACCCCATCCTTGTTGCGGTCCTGGTTCCTGAACATGTCAGCAATGATCTCTTCAGGTTCCACCCCCGGCTTCATACGACCTTTGCCCTCCGCCACCTGCAGCATGATGAACTCTCCAAACTGGATGAAGAGAGAGAGAGAAACGAGAGCGTTGTGAAGAAGAGTAGCAGCCATGTTTAGTGTGAGTCATGACAAATGACAGCTTGACCGTTGTCTTACATGAACATGTCTGCAGAAGCACTTTGGTCTGGCTAAATAGCACATGARATCCCAATCAAATATGGTAATCTTCAAAAGGGTGGGTTTTTCGTGTACAGTCAACTCCTAATTAATGCAACCACTTGGGACTAGTGTGACACCGTGCAGGTGGGCACTAAACCAGCGGTCCAGAGTATGCAGTTATCAAGAGCTATAAAACGAATGTCATTGAATTGGGACTGACAAAATATATTGCACTTAAATGGAGTAGACTGTACKTTATAACTCCCATCAATATTATTTGATGGTCTGATCCATCTATTTTCTACTAGTCTATTCCAGCTGTGCGGTAGATAGCATACCTCCTCTATGGGCACCTCTCCATTCTGGTTTATGTCCATGGCCTGGAAGAGCTCCAGCGGGGCGTCCTCCACCCACACAAACAGGTAGCCCTCCGGCACGCCCTTCTGCAGGTCCATCAGCTCCAGCTCAAAGTGAAGCACTGCACTGCCTGGCACACCAGTGGCTGGAGGAGAGGAGGAGAGTGAGTGTGAAAGAGCAACACCGGTATGTGTACCTGGGTAATAGTTTATTGTACCCCTCCTTTACGCATGCCTTTATAACAGCTACATAAAACATAACATCTGTCGGTTCTAATGTCAATGCAGCTGTTATAGAGGCTTTATGGATACATAAATAAGTGGGGCTACAATAAATTATGACCTGCACCTGAAATGCCTTTATGCATGAGTGTCTCACTAGTGCAGACATGTGTGAACATGGTGTCACTTTGAAATGGAACGGTATCAAACACATGGAACCCAGGTGTAGACTAACAGTGAAATGCTTACTTACGTGCCCTTCCCGAACCATGCAGAGACAAAAATAATAGAAAAAACAATTTTACATACACTTAGGTTGGAGTCATTTAAACTCGTTTTTCAACCACTCCACAAATTTCTTGTTGACAAACTATAGTTTTGGCAAGTCGGTTAGGACATCTACTTTGCGCATGACAAGTAATTTTTCCAACAATTGTTTACAGACAGATTATTTCCCTTATAATTCACTGTATCACAATTCCAGTGGGTCAGAAGTTTACATACACTAAGTTAACTGTGCTTTTAAACAGCTTGAAAAATTCCAGAAAATGATGTCATGGCTTTAGAAGCTTCTGATAGGCTAATTGACATCATTTGGAGGTGTACCTGTGGATGTATTTCAAGGCCTACCTTCAAACTCAGTCCCTCTTTGCTTGACATCATGGGAAAATCAAAAGAAATCAGCCAAGACCTCAGAAAAAGAAATTGTGGAGCTCCACAAGTCTGGTTCATCCTTGCGGAAGTAATTTCCAAACGGCTGAAGGTACCACGTTCATCTATACAAACAATAGTACACAAGTATAAACACCATGGACCACGCAGCCGTCATACCTCTCAGGAAGGAGACTCGTTCTGTCTCCTAGAGATGAACGTACTTTGGTGCGAAAAGTGCAAATCAATCCCAGAACAACAGCAAAGGACCTTGTGAAAGATGCTGGAGGAAACAGGTACAAAAGTATCTATATCCACAGTAAAACAAGTCCTATATCGACATAACCTGAAAGGCCGCTCAGCAGGAAGAAGCCACTGCTCCAAAGCAGCCATAAAAAAGCCAGACGACGGTTTGCAACTGCACATGGGGACAAAGATCGTACTTACTGGAGGAAAAAGGGGGGCTGCAAGCCGAAGAACACCATCCCAACCGTGAAGCACGGGGTGGCAGCATCATGTTGTGGGGGTGCTTTACTGCAGGAGGGACTGGTGCACTTCACAAAATAGATGGCATCATGAGGGAGGAAATTATGTGGATATATTGAAGCAATATCTCAAGACATCAGTCAGGAAGTTAAAGCTTGGTCGCAAATGTGTCTTCCAAATGGACAATGACCCCAAGCATACTTCCAAGTTGTGGCAAAATGACTTAAGGACAACAAAGTCAAGGTATTGGAGTGGCCATCACAAAGCCCTGACCTCAATCCTATAGAAAATTTGTGGACAGAATTGAAAAAGCGTGTGCGAGCAAGGAGGCCTACAAACCTGATTCCGTTACACCAGCTCTGTCAGGGGAATGGCCAACATTCACCCAACTTATTGTGGGAAGCTTGTGGAAGGCTACCTGAAACGTTTGACCCAATTTAAAGGCAATGCTACCAAATACTAATTGAGTGTATGCAAACTTTTGACCCATGGGAATGTGATGAAAGAAGAAATCAATTTCTCAACTATTATTCTGACATTTCACATTCTTAAAATAAAATTGGTGATCCAACTGACCTCAGATGGGAATTTTTACTAGGATTAAATGTCAGGAATTGTGAAAAACTGAGTTTAAATGTATTTGGCTAAGGTGTATGTAAACTTCCGACTTCAACTGTATGTGATTGTGCTATTATACTCCCGCTGGTGCATTCTTAGTTGAGTGAGCGTATTGTTTGTATTTTATTGTTGCCCTGTCCCCTGATGGCCCACGGTGAACGTCTTTCTCACCCCCTTTCTCTCCGTGGCCCAGGTGAGGGGGGATGATGACAGTCCTCCTCTCACCCACACACATGCCCCTCAGACCCTCGTCCAGACCGTCAATCACTTTGTCCGCCCCCAGCACCGTGTCCTGCAGGTTGTCATAGTCACTCCTGGGCACAAGGGACATAAACACAGGTAAGGGAACGTAAAAACAACATATGGAACATGTCTGTCAACTGCATAGTCTTCAATCTGTATTTCCTTTCCAACGACGGCCGTTTTAGAGATACGATATCATCAAAGTGAAGTACACAACAAATGAATTAGACCGTCAATACAAAAGGATCCACATGAGGGTTTCAATCGGTTTTCTTCCGTTTGGTGCCTAATGAACACGACCCTGGTCAATGTACTCACGAAGAGAAGAGTCGGGTGCCGTCCAGCAGAGAGCAGTTGTAGTGGTAGTGGATTAGATCGTCCACATCGCTGGTCAGGTTACACACCTCAGGCTTGTGAGTCACATGAACCTCCACAGAGTCCTTGGGGTTGTGGAAGTCGATGACATGGATGTCGAAGACCAGCACGGCCGAGCCTGGTATATCCTTACCTGGTACGGCAAGACGGAGAGGTCAAACTGGGTTTCAGTCAGTAATATAAACTATTGTATAATTTGACATATAATGTTGTGCCTAAATTATAGCTAGCTATTGGGCTATCTGTTACATTTTAGACTAAATTAATCATATTTATACATATTTCACACAGGTATGCACTTAATAAATCATACATTTAAGGTGTATTCTTCCCACACAAATAAGATTTCAAAAAGGCCCAATGAAGCCATTTTTATATCAATATCAAATAATTTCTGGGTAATAATGAACCTTACTGTAATATTTCTGTACATTTTAATGGAAACTGTCTTTTTAGCAAAAAAATACTTCTCAAGCAACAATTATGCTAGGACTGACAGAGTGGTCTAAGTGGGAAGGGAAAACTAGCAGTTATTGGTCTATTAACTCATTTACTGCCTGGTGATGTCACCAGGGAAGCCGAAACTTCCGCCCATGCAAACCTGGCGATTAGAAGGTCCTGTCTAGATTGTATTTTCAACCAGGAAATAACAATGATCATATTTAATCACACTTTTACAGTCTTTAGTTCCATCAGCTGTTATACAAAACACCGGAAAAACATAGTTTTGACTGCACTGGGCCTTTAACATGTAAATCATTCAAATGAGAGAGCTTACAACCCTGACCGCTAACTACTCTACTGTAACTACCAATAAAAGCTAACTACCCAACTAACCTACTGTAACTACCAATAAAACCTAACTAACCTACTGTAACTACCAATAAAAGCTAACTAACCTACTGTAACTACCAATAAAAGCTAACTACCCAACTAACCTACTGTAACTACCAATAAAACCTAACTAACCTACTGTAACTTCCAATAAAAGCTAACTACCTAACTAACCTACTGTAACTACCAATAAAAGCTAACTACCTAACCAACCTACTATAGCTACCAATAAAAGCTAACTACCTAACCAACCTACTGTAACTACCAATAAAAGATGCCCCTCTATCTGCCCTGGACTAAGCCACACCTGCTCCCTGCTCTCCATAGGCCATGTGGGGGGGCAGGGTGACCCTCCTCTTCTCCCCGATGCACACCCCCTGCAAGCCCTTGTCCATGCCAGAGATCACGTAGCCCATCCCAATGTAGGTGTTGTACGTGTTGTTCCGCTGGTAGCTGTAGAGAGAGGAGGGATTCGATATGACAAGCAATGACAGACATTGTCAAACAGTAATCACTCAAGAAGTATTTTCATTATGCCATTTTAGAGTACTGAGACGCAGCCTATAACAACTGGACATTGCTCACCTGGTGTCAAAGGTGACCCCGTTGAGGAAGGTTCCATTGTAGTGGTAGCGCATGTAGTCCCCGGCCACAGACTTGCGCTCGCACGACTCGGGCACCACCTGGTTCTCCACGATGATGTCATCCTTGGGGTTGTGTAGGTCAGCCAGGAGGACATTAAACACCAGGGTGGCCTGGGACGGGATCTCTTTACCTGAAGGAGATCGRAGCAGTCAGTCGAAAAGGCTGTACAGAGAAGCAGTATGTCTGTCTGATCGTCTAAAGAGGAATCAATGCTGATTGACGGCTGCAAATGCACCAAACAATGAAATGGTAATGGTGGTAATTCGACTTACCCCCACACCAGGGTGTCACCAGTGTTTTTAATGTTAACGTTAGCTCTAGTGTTCTTGTGTTTCCAGCAAGAGTGTGACACACAATATCACTCCCTAGAAACACAACTTCACACRAAATAATCCTCAGATAGCTTTTCAGAATTCATCGATAAATTGGCCCACATGGAAAACTAAAGGCATAGAAACCGTAAATGACATGGTAACAGGAAATATATTTATTTTCACGGCAGAATTAAAAAGTAATTTTGGACTGACCAATGGAGATAGTTTCAAATACAAGCAACTTAAAAGTTACATATCAYGAAATTATGATTGGACATCAGAGTAACCTTGGGGGAATCTTATTTGAGTCAGAAAATGACATTCAGATGATAGGAAAGATCTACAAAACCTTGCAGAGAGCATATCCAACTGACAATCTCTTAGAAGAAAAAAAGCGCCTGTTCAACCTCTGGAGGCTGAAAAAATGTGGCTTGTCACCTAAAACCCTCACTAACTTTTACAGGTGCTCAATCGAGAGCATCCTGTCGGGCTGTATCACAGCCTGGCACGGCAACTGCACCGCCCACAACCGCAGGGCTCTCCAGAGGGTGGTGCGGTCTGCAAAACGCATCACCGGGGGCAAACAACCTGCTCTCCAGGACACCTACAACACCCGATGTCACAGGAAGGCAAAAAAGATCATCAAGGACAATAACCACCTGAGCCACTGCCTGTTCAACCCACTTCCATCCAGATGGTGAGGTCAGAAGAGGTGCATCAAAGCTGGGAACGAGACTGTTAAATAGCCATCACTAGCACAGAGAGACAGCTGCATACCTACAGACTTGATATCATTGGCCACTTTAATAAATGGAACCCTTTTTATCATGCCACTTTTAGAATGTTTACATATCTCGCAATACTTATATGTATATACTGTATCCTACACTATCTATTGCATCTTAACCGCTCTGCCACTGCTCATCCATATCTTTTATATATTCTTATCCCATTCCTTTACTATATTGTGTGTATTAGGTTTTGCTGTGGAATTTGTTAGAAATTACCTGTTAGATACTGCTGCACTGTCAGATCTAGAAGCATAAGCATTTTGCGAACACTCGCAATAACATCTGCTGACCATGTGCATGTGACCAATACAATCTTATTTGATTGGGGAAAAATATAAAAATTGGAACCAAGATTTAAAAAGAACTGATGTTGGCATAAGATGGAGTATAACTAACGAAATGATGTACGTTTAATCCAGTATAAACTAATGTATAGAATTTATTATATAAGAGACAAAATAACTAATAATGACTCAATAATCCCGGCTTTTAGGGAATGCTATACACTTTGGAAGTTGTGGGTGGAGCTAGAAAGTTGGCTGTCGGAAGTATTACAATATCAACTTAGTTTTAATCAATCTGTCKGCATATTTCAAGACATGACATATGGGGCTGTAATGAGATACCCAAATGGGCTGGATGGTTCTTTTCTCATCACTCATTTTGAAAAAATAGATACTAAAAACTTGGGGCGGCAGGTAGCCTAGTGGTTAGAGCGTTGGACTAGTAACCGAAAGGTTGCAAGATCGAAGGTAACAATCTGTCGTTCTGCCCCTGAACAAGGCAGTTAACCCACTAGGYCGTCATTGAAAATAAGAATTTGTTCTTAACKGACTTGCCTAGTTAAATAAAAATAAATAATCAATCAGCCATCATTGACACAATGGGAAAAATCTAACGATTTGTTATTTAAATATTGAAATAGCATGGGCGACTGAGAAAAACAAATTGGTACAATTTAAGACGAAGTGGCAAACAATAATGCAGGGTGTGAGCAGGCAGGTCAGGGCAGATGAGATGTAGTCATTGTTTGTATGTGTCTGTAAATTATTGTTCGTATGTATAAGTTTGTTTTTGTAATGTAAAAAAAGGAAAGGAAAAAAATATTATTGAAAAAAAGGAGTATGACACAAGACTACTTATGAAATAATTTACAAAAATTACACMTTTTTTAAACATTTTTTAAAGACACTATAGACTTGTGGCGAACAAAATCAACAACCTCGACATCATTCAAGTCTGTTGCTTTGTGAGGTGTTATGTAAATGCCAGCTGAAAAGTAACCAGGGCCTTGCCTTGGCTCCAAGCTAAGGCAAGGCCCTGGGTAAAACACTGGRGTAAATCCTCATTGGAAATGTGGCATAAATGCATTCCAACAGAGCTTACATAGAAGCAGTCTGTCTAGACTTTGGATACATATAGACTGGGTGTTATTCAATAAACCAACCAGATCAATCAAACAGGTGGCAAATACAACATACAGTACACAGATGGGAGGGATCGCTGAATCTGACTGCTGTTTACAGACTGTTTTTCAGTCTATTTATGAGGACCTATAGGTAGAGAGATGTCAATGCTGATTAAAACAGGTTGAGGAATCAATTAAACCCTTCAACACAATCTATTTTTTAAATGATTTCTTACCAGTTTGGAAAAACTGGTCGTAAATTTAACCAGGGTCATATTCATTTGTGGCCTTGTGGTTAGTGTCCGCCCTGAGATTGGAAGGTAGGCATTCGATCGTCCGAGTCATACGAAAGACAGAAAATTGGACATGCGATAGACTAGCGTCCTGTCCAAGCGGTGTACTATACATCAAGCTGCCTCACCCACCAGRAACAGGAGATAGGCTCCTGCTCCTATGAGGTGATCCGGCCTTGGCTCATGCAAGGCTACTTACTTTACATTCATCAGGACACACCGTAGTAAAACGGTTTGCAATGGCAAACGAAAATTAGCATTTCTTATTGGACAAGTCCCGGTAGTTCCTCCCTGTTTAAGACCCTCCCGCTTTCTTCCGTTCTCTGCCTAATGAATATGACCCGTGTAAAAAGAAAACATGAATAATCCCACAACCCTCCCACCTCTCRCATAACTCTATCCCCTCCTTCCATTCTTGTACTTACCAGAACCTTTCTCGCCATAGGCCAGGAAGGGTGGAATAATTATGTTTCTGGTCTCCCCCACGCACATGCCCAGTATGCCCTCGTCCATGCCTTTGATCAGCCAGCCCTCCCCCACCAGGCTGTCGTGGGTCTGCCCCTTGTTGTAGCTACGTAGGGCTCACACAAGCGCAAAGTCAAACACACATCCTCCTCCTCCTCTTAACACACACCTGGATAACACAGTACAGACACACACACACACACACACACAGACAGAACTGTTAATTTGGAAGGAAGTTCAGTTGACTTCAGGGTTGTGTGATATTTGGAACCATTCATCTTCATGATTTGCCTGGAAACCTGACATTGAATTGCATATAATTCTAAATTGGCTGAAATGACTGTTTAAATCAGGAAAACTTCCTCATGACCTCTACAAGCAAGAATGTWMAATAAAATTATATTTTAGCGTACTTTACCAGTTGTCCRTGCGATTGGTTATTTACGGAGCTAGGAATCTGAGACAATATATCCCCAGGAAAGTATAATTACATCAACYTGTCAAAGCGCTGGTWGTGCGTTCARATTTATATCACYTGAAGGATGCGCAGAACCATGTAAACATGTGTCTCGTGCATATATYTTTATCTTGTGAGCATGCTTCAGGTGATAGCAATCTGAACGCACTACCAGCACGTTGACAAGTTAATGTAATTATACTTCCCTGTGGATATATTGTCTCACATTCCTACCGCTGAAAGGACCAACCGCACGGACAAAGTACTTTCAAATAGAATTTTATTCAACATTCTGGCTTGTAGAAGTTGTGAGAAGTAACTTTCCTGATTCAAACGCTCATTTCTGCCCGACGTAGAATTCCATGCAATTCAAAGTCGGGTTTCCAGGCAACGTCATGATGKGAAATAAATCCCAGCTACAGTAGCAGCAAATCATTGGTAGTCATTTAGTCGCTTGTTGTCAGATGATGCCCCTCTTGTTAGTTTCAGCAGTGGCCAAATGTAACACTGTCGAATGTAGCAACACTTAATTTGAAGGGTATCGACATAAGGACATAACAACCACAAGTTGTAGTTTTCTTTATGTCACAGTATCAAACATCAACATAATTGCAATGTACAGTGCCTATAGAAAGTCTACACCCCCTCGAGCTTTTTTCACATTTTGCTGCCTTATAATATATATATAAAAAAAAAGAAGAGGATTACAATTTATTTATTTTTATCCTACAGATCATGTATGACATTCCTGGGAGTGTGTAAACTTATATTTTGTATTACCATATAATTTGTGTATGTTCTCTATAGTTATGTACTTAAATGTATCAATTGACCAATTCGGCAYATTTGGGCAGACTTGATGCAAAATATTGTCCAGTATTGCAATACTTCACTGGATTGAACTGTACATTGCGCACACACATACTGCTGCCATCTAGTGGCCAAAATATATATTGCGCCTAAACGCAATTTTATATTATGGACTTTCTATTGCATTTGAAAGATGATGGAAAAAAAATAAAAACTCATGTTTTTTTGTTTGTATTATCTTTTACCAGATCAACCTACTCCACGTTTTCAAAGTGAAAGAAAGTTATAGAACATTTTATATAATTCAGAAAAAATGTATAAAAGTGAAATATCATAATTGGATAAGTCTCCACCCCCCGAGATACTTGATACTTAATACTTGGTGGAAGCACCTTCGGCAACCATTATTTGGAATAGGGATCTACCAACTTTGCACAACTCTTAGGGGCAACATACAGATGAAGTCAGAAGTTTACATACACCTTAGCTAAATACATTTGAACTCAGTTTTTCACAATTCCTGACAATTAATCCCAGTAAAAAAATTCCCTGTCTTAGGTCAGTTAGGATCACCACTTTATTTTAAGAATGTGAAATGTCAGAATAATAGTTGAGAAAATGATTTATTTCAGCTTTTATTTCATCACATTCCCAGTGGGTCAGAAGTTTACATACACTCAATTAGTATTTGGTAGCATTGCCTTTAAATTGTTTAACTTGGGTCAAACGTTTCGTGTAGCCTTCCACAAGCTTCCCACAATAAGTTGGGTGAATTTTGGCCCATTCCTCCTGACAGAGCTGGTGTAACTGAGTCAGGTTTGTAGGCCTCCTTGCTCGCACACGGCTTTTTCAATTCTGCCTACACTTTTCTATAGGATTGAGGTCAGGGCTTTGTGATGGCCACTCCAATACCTTGACTTTGTTGTCCTTAAGCCATTTTGCCACAACTTCGGAAGTATGCTTGGGGTCATTGTCCATTTGGAAGACCCATTTGCGACACGCTTTAACTTCCTGACTGATGTCTTGAGATGTTGCTTCAATATATCCTACCTCATGATGCCATCTATTTGTGAAGTGCACAGTCCCTCTGCAGCAAAGCACCCCCACAACATGATGCTGCCACCCCCGTGCTTCATGGTTGGGATGGTGTTCTTCGGCTGCAAGCCCCCCCTTTTTCCTCCAAACATAACGATGGTCATTATGGCCAAAGTTCTATTTTGTTTTCATCAGATCAGAGGACATTTCTCTAAAAAGTATGATCTTTGTCCCCATGTACAGTTGCAACAGTATTCTGGCTTTTTTTATGGCGGTTTTGGAGCACTGGCTTCTTCCTTGCTGGGCTGCCTTTCAGGTTAGTGGATATAGATACTTTTGGACCGGTTTCCTCCAGCATCTTCACAAGGTCCTTTGCTGTTGTCTGGGATTGATTTGCACTTTTCACACCAAAGTACGTTCATTTCTTAGGAGACAGAACGCGTCACCTTCCTGAGCGGTATGACGGCTGCGTGGTCCCATGGTGTTTATACTGCGTACTATTGTTTGTACAGATGAACGTGGTACCTTCAGGCGTTTGGAAATTGCTCCCAAGGATGAACCAGACTTGTAGAGGTCTACTATTTTTTTTCTGAGGTCTTGGCAGATTTCTTTTGATTTTCCCATGATGTCAAGCAAAGAGGCACTGAGTTTGAAGGTAGGCCTTGAAATACATCTACAGGYACACCTCAAATTGACTCAAATGATGTCAATTAGCCTGTCAGAAGCTTCTAATGCCATGACATAATTTTCTGGAATTTTCCAAGCTGTTTAAAGGCACAGTCAACTTAGTGTATGTAAACTTCTGACCCACTGKAATTGTGATACAGTGAATTMTAAGTGAAATAATCTGTCTGTAAACAATTGTTGGAAAAATGACTTGTATCATGCACAAAGTAGATGTCCTAACTGACTTGCCCAAACTATAGTTTGTTAACAAGAAATTTGTGGAGTGGTTGAAAAACAAGTTAATGACTCCAACCTATGTGTATGTAAACTTCCGACTTCAACTGTATATCAATTGTTTCTGTCAAAATTGCTAAAGCTCATTAAATTGGGTTGAGAATCATTGATGGACAGTAATATTCAAACCTTGTCTCTGATTTTCAAGCAAATTTAAGTCAGGACTGAGACTAGAGCACTCAGGAACACTCAACACCTCTTGGAAAGCCAATCTGGTGTCTTTGGCATAAAGATTGGTGTAATTGTCTTGATAAAAAATAAATAGGTTTTCAGAAGACTGAGGCGGATTTTCCTATAACTTCTTTTCCTGGGCTTTGCTCTCATATTTATTTTGATCCTGACAAACTCCCTTATCCTTGCTGATGACAAGCATACCCATAACATGATGCTACCACCTCAACATTTTCCCCCCTAGGATTTTTCCTTTTTTCCCCTTACAGGCTTCCTTCTGTTCACTCTTAATTAGATTAGTATTGTGGAGTAACTACAATGTTGTTGATCCATCCTCAATTTTCTCCCATCACAGCCACTAAACTCTGTAACTGTTTTAAAGTCACTAATGGCTGCATGGTGAAATCCCTGAGCGGTGTACTTCCTCTCCGGCAACTGAGTTAGGAAGGACGCCTGTATCTTTGTAGTGACTGGGTGTATTAATACACCATCCAAAGTGTAATTAATAACTTCACCATGCTCAATGGGATATTCAGTGCCAGATTTCTTTTTTTTTTTACCCATGTACCAATGGGTGCCCTTCTTTGCGAGGCATTGGAAAACCTCCCTGGTCTTTGTGGTTGAATCTGTGTTTGAAATTCACTGCTCGACTGAGGGACCTTTAACACCTTCTCATAAAGCAACAGACTTGAATGATGTAGAGAATTGTATGTGTGGGGTACAGAGATTAGGTAGTCATTCAAAATAATCATGTTAAACACTATTTATTGCACACAGTGAGTCCATGCAACTTACTATGTGACGTGTTAAGCTAATGTTCACTCCTGAACTTATTTAGGCTTGCCATAACAAAGGGGTTAAACACTTATTGACTCAAGACATTTCGCATTTCATATTTTTATTACTTTTAAAAATGAATTGAAAAATGTAATTTCACTTTAACATTGTGGGGTATTGTGTGTAGGCCAGTGTCAAACAAATCTAAATGTAATCCATTTTAAATTCAGGCTGTAACAACAAAATGTGGAAAAAGTCAAGGGGTGTGAAAACCTTCTGAAGGCACTTATGTCGGTCTACGTAAGACATCCTATGTCAACTTGTGGTTGTTGACATGTGTTATGTATGGCTTATGAAGTCCTTATGTCTGTACCCTTTAAATAAGATCTCACCCTGATTTCACAATGCATTTATTCATCAAATAAATCCAAATGGGTCGAAATTCACTCCACACTACCACTGGGTACCTTACCATCTGTCCACCCTGACCCTCATGCTTTCACTCCCTGTCCAGGAGTGGACTCACCTGGAGTCGAAGGGGGTCCCATCCAGAAGGGTACCATTGAAATGGTATCGCACAAAGTCTGTGCGCTTCACAGAGCGTTTGCAGTCCCGGGGACTGCTGACGGTTTCAGTCACGACCAGGTCAGCCTTGTTCCACATGTCCAACAGCATCAGGTCAAACACCAGAGTGCTGTCGGGAGGGACCACATCACCTGACAGTGGATAAGTAGTAAAAGTACAATAATACATTCAAATAGACAATTAGATTWAAAAAAGTCAAAATGTTTATACGCCTTTTAGATGTTTTGAATGTTTTGAATATTTGACTTATTTTTTATAATGCCTCAATATGAGGGTGCTGTAATTGCATTTAATACTAACATTACATGTCCTTGTTATAACCATTTATAAGGCCCTATATTGTTAAATCAACGTATTTGTTTTCCTATATGGCAATACAATGGCTAATAWGTCAAGTTCATTATAAGACATTAGGCACTAAGGCATTAGAAGCAGTTCATAAACACTTATGACAAGTATACACCAATTTTGTCAAATTTAAATCACCAAATTCCACTGTGGTGGCCATTTTAGCTCTCATTCTGTTGATTTAAGGACATTACAGGGTAAAGTAAACGATATAACTCGGTGTAGAGTACCTGCTCCAAGACTGCCATAGGCAAGGTGTGGTGGCACCGTGACTTTTCTCTTCTCGTTGACGCACATGCCCAGAATCCCTTTGTCGATGCCAGCGATGAGCCGGCCCTGGCCTGTCTGTCCTATCGACGCAGCTCCCCTCTCATAGCTGAGCAGGCCAGGACATGAAAGGATGACAGAGTTAGACAGCAAATAGTAGGCCTATGCAGAAAGAATAGGGCAATAGGCTATTTCTTGGCATTCATTTGTAATGAAGTTGATGCATTAAAATAATAGTTATTCCTTTTGACGAATGAGTATCTTAGTTCATTCAACTGCTTTTAGTTTGTAACCATTTCAAAAGATGGCCGTGATTGCGTTCCATTCTGCAAAGCCTGTAGCCTACCTATGCTATACGAAAGGCAAGCTGCAGTCAAATAATTTCCATGTTTTGCATATAATTATTTAGCTTTATTACATACATAATATGTACGATACACAATAGCCGGATACATAATAACATAATTGTCTTTATTTTAGGATMGATGGCTACAAAGTAATGCACGCACTTATGGAACTTCAGTCAGGACTGCAGAATATTCTAGCCTACAGATGACTATAATAACCCACTGTGTGCTACACAATTTTTGSAAAAGGCTACATCAACAAAACTTAATAACGGACATCAACACATTTTTATTCAGTGCTTAAAAATCTTGACAAAGATGATTATTATTTGTATCTTACCTCGAATCAAATGTTTTTCCATCTTGGAATGTCACATTGTAGTGATAACGAACATAATCCCCACTTTTTACTTCTCTGGGACAAAGTTTTGGTATCGCATATCTGTCCACGACTACATCTCCAATCGTGGGATTGCATCCAACGTACGACCACGTCTTCAGCAGTAAAAGTAAAAGACTGCTTGCAAACATTATAAATAAGAATGAATCCTGAAAAAACGGATTTTAACTTGATAAAAAAAGTATTAAACTATTTCTGTAAGTAATTTATAGGCCTGCATCAGTCTTGAAACACACTCATTCACTCGTTTCTACACTACACTAAACCCTGTATACGGAGTTGCACAGGATTTTTCCTAAAGAAGAGGGGGGGCTTCTCTCCCTCTTGGCAAGGAATGTTGTAAACGTGGACAGTCTCCAGTTTGCAGTGGGATTGCTCAGACTCAGCGCGTAGATGAGCAGCGGCCGTTCTATGAYTTGCTTTCACTGTCAGTGGACCTATAGGTCTCTCCTATGCAAACAATCAATGCCAAACTCATGTGCAATGAGCATTGTCAGAGCATGTGGCTCGAAGCATAAAGACGTTTTGAAAGTTATTGGCTAGGGAGAGGCTGTAACAACACTCCTGACCAGTAAAACAAATTACCAAAATCTAATGTTTAACCAATTCTGAAATGATATATCGTTTTTCAGGTCAGGAGTGTTCGTATAGACTTTTCCTATAGGGTTATCCCACTGCTGCCACCATTTTTTAAATGTAACCTTTATTTAACTAGGCAACTAACCATTGCAGTGATTCAATGAGGGGGAATAGCCAGGTCCTGAACCAGCTATTCTGCAGTCAAGGTAAGTGCACTACCTCCTGTGCCATTCAGACCTCTTGGTAGAGGCAATGGTATGCTTAAAGATTGAGTTGAATTACTTTGATACATTTCCTAAACAGATAGGCATACATCCTATTTAATCCATCTACTGTCACGCAACAAGCTGATCTCAGCCTAAATTATCTCCAGTGGCCCAGTAGCCTGAAGGGACCCTCGTTCACATTCAGCTAATGGAATTGTAAACTAGACGACATATATTTTTACGCACGTGGTACGCGTTTTAAATGATCAACTAAACATGTTACGATATGACAACTGGAGGTTATGACAGCTAGAAAYCCGAAACCACGGGCTACAACTGTCCAACTCGTGAATTCCCCAAGACCCCTAAGCGGTTTGCCAGCCCACCTCTCCCTGAAAGTAAATGGAAAAACACAATCCCGTTCTATTGGCTAGAGGAGACAAATGCGCAACTTGGATGAATGCACTTATCATGGTCGCCAATCTCCAACGCGTAAAAGGAACTCTTTTCTCAATCTCTTTGTGTTTTATTGCCACTGTAGTGGTCGCGCAGTATGACAACTACAACTTTAGACATTTCCCACAAGAGGAGCTCATTCCAATCGAGTCTGCGTATGCACAAGGCTTGGACAATTATGCCTCAGAAAATTGGACGGACTGTATCAAATTCATTGAATTAAGTTTACGCCTGCATCGGCTTCTGAAAGACAGCGTGACATACTGCATACAAAACTGTAATGSCAGTCATGTACAGTTACAGGAGCCTGTCATGGCCAGCACCACCGGGGATATGCAGATCTTCTGGCGCATTTTGATGCGAGCATCATGCCTGAAAAAGTGCAGGACGCACTTCCCTGCGCTCTCGCTCCCTTACCCTAGAAAAGAGGTGATGGATGATTTCGATAATAGGTCGCCCTACCGTTACATGTACTTTGCTTATGTCCAGGTAAGTCACATKTTGGGCTCAGAAATACATATTTATGCTATTTTCACAACCAGAATTATGAGCGCAGTAGCTGGCGGTGGCGCAAAAGGCCTGAGTTTTGATGAATAAACAAATTGAAGGTGTATTGAGGCTTAACCCCTCATTGGCCAATCAGAATGTGCCCCATGGCTAAATATGTGTTTGCTTCAAGTTGTGTATATGGTATTTTATGCATTGTCATCAACTCCTACTAGTCCATTATAGCCTAATTTGTTAAATAGTTTACAGTAACAACAAAAATGTAGGCCTATCCCATATTKGCTAAATATGTTGAACATGTTTTTATCTAGAAATATATTGTTAGCATAGCATTCGCACTGATAAAGGCCTACTGTAAAATGTATTGTATCTGAGCCATGGAAATGCCAAAAATTGTTAAAAAGCAAGATTAAATTCACTATTGATAAGACTTAGAAAGTGAATTAATCTAATCAATTCTAATAAAACGAAACAACTTGTTTTAAATAGACTATATAAATACAGTTAAAGGCACGATAATTGCTCCCCATGGGCATATAATATTAGGCCTAAAACAACATGGACTACTATGGTTTTAAGCACATCCAAACTTTTCACATGAGCTGGAAAAATATCCAATATAAAGAGAAAGGGGGAATGTCCACTCACCATTACTACTTCCAAATATACAGTATATCACTATAACAGTATATCGCTGTATACATCAATGATGTCACATTTGCTGCTGGTGATTCTCTGATCCACCTCTACGCAGACGACACCATTCTGTATACTTCTGGCCCTTCTTTGGATACTGTGTGTTAACAAACCTCCCGATGAGATTCAATGCCATAAAACTCCTTCCGTGGTCTCCAACTGCTCTTAAAATGCAAGTAAAACTAAATGCATGCTCTTCAACCGATCGCTGCCCACACCCGCCCACCCGTCTAGCATCACTACTCTGGACRGTTCTGACTTAGAATATGTGGACAACTACAAATACCTAGGTGTCTGGTTAGACTGTAAACTCTCTTTCCAGACTCACATTTTTTATTTATTGGATTTTATTTCACCTTTATTTAACCAGGTAGGCCAGTTGGGGACAAGTTCWCATTTACAACTGCGACCTGGTCAAGATAAAGCAAAGCAGTGCGACAAAAACAACAGAGTTACACATGGGATAAACAAACGTACATTAAGCATCTCCAATCCAAAATTAAATCTAGAATCGGATTCCTATTTCGCAACAAAGMATCCTTCACTCATGCTGCCAAACATACCCTCGTAAAACTGACTATCCTACCGATCCTTGACTTCGGCGATGTCATTTACAAAATAACCTCCAACACTCTACTCAGCAAATTGGATGTAGTCTATCACAGTGCCATCCGTTTTGTCACCAAAGCCCCATATACTACCCACCAGTGCGACCTGTATGCTCTCGTTGGCTGGACCTCACTACATATTCGTCGCCAAAGCCACTGGCTCCAGGTCATCTATAAGTCTTTGCTAGATAAAGCCCCACCTTATCTCAGCTCACTGGTCACCATAGCAGCATAGCAGCACCCACGTAGCACGCGCTCCAGCAGGTATATTTCACTGGTCATCCCCAAAGCCAACTCCTCGTTTGGCCGCCTTTCCTTCCAGTTCTCTGCTGCCAATGACTGGAACGAATTGCAAAAATCACTGAAGCTGGAGTCTTATCTCTACTTGCACATTCATCTTCTGCACATCTACCACTCCAGTGTTTAATTGCTAAATTGTAATTACCTCACAGAGATACCCATACAGTCAGTTTTGGGAAATAAGGACAGGGTAATAGAAATATACAATAGACAAACATCTGTGGATTAATTTCTCTCTGAAAACATGGTTTAGGGTAGTTCAGCAAAATAATTTAAACAGAGAGGTCAAACTGCTGAGTTGGCCCGCATTAGATCCCAGCTTAATCCCTGCAACTCAGGATAGCAGATTTAAACAATGGACGCAGAAAGGCATCACATCATTCAGTACAATTATAAGGAATGGGGACCTAGATAACTTCCAGGACCTAAGTAAAAAACATGGCTTGGATAAACAAGATTTTTACAGATACCTACAAGTTCKACAGTATTTCTTAAGGGAGATAAAAGTGATTGACCCTCGAGCACCTCAACAATTAATCCAAGTATTCACTAACGCATACAACTTGGGGTGTAACAAAAAAACTATTTCAAATCTCTACTTGGGTATTCAATCCTCAAAGAAACATTCTACAAAACTATATTACAAATAAATGGGAGGAGGAACTTAACATTGAAATAAATAACTGATGAAACATGGTTGAACATATTAGAGACTCAACAAAGCTCCACCAACTCAAGGTCATGGAGAGAATTCTGTTGGAAGAATGTTATACGTTTCTTCATAACACCTAAACTGAAATCAAAACAGACTGGCTCCCTACACCCTTGTTGGAGAGAATGCGGTCTATTGAGGGTGGATCACTCTCATATCTTTTGSACTTGCCCCGCAATCGAAACTTACTGGGGAGAAATAAGATCTAACATTGGAAAAATAACGGGATGTGACATAGAACAAACATTAATTTCTTTGTACTTGGGTGAAATACCTGATAACTTACACAACAGAGAAAAGTAAGGTCCTACTGGCAGCCAGTAAAMRGGYTRTCACTAGGAAATGGCTACAAAAAGACCCTCCCACAGTGACACAATGGATAGACATTGTAGAAGAAATACACCACATGGAGCGTATGACCTTTGCTTTAAGAACTCAACAGGAGAGAGGTCAGGAATACTGTGAAAAATGGGTTTCGTACTTGGAAAAGGTCTAATTCAAAGATGTCAATGTAACTAATATGATGATGAAGGTATGATGTGCACTATAACTGCCAGATCTTTTTTGTTGTTCTTTTATTTGACTATATTTGTACTTTCTTTGTGTTCCTCAATAAAAACAAAGTATAAAAAAATTAAAAATAACTGTTTATTTGGTTAATGTACTTTTTTATTTATTTTTAAAGTCGTGTTTAAAAAAAGAGCGGTAGATCTCAGCATGCTTTTTGACTTGCGAAAGTGATCTTGACTTAGAAACGGTTGGTGACCACCGGTCTAAAGCAAACCCATCACGGATCTGGAATAGTACTAGACAGCTCAAAGTAGCCCAAAGTCCTGCCTCACATCAGTTCCAATGATGGAAAAGATACAAAGAGAGGAAACCGCTTTGGACAATTGAGACTCCCCTGTCTACATACAGTATCTGTCCCACTGCTGTTAGAATACTCTTCAAATTGTATTTTCCTCCCTTTCTTGAAGTCATCATTGATCTGACATGACTCGATTGATGTTAGCAAGAGTTCTAATCTACAGCATTGCTATCACCAATTAACTTATGTTAGATCAGTGATAACTTGGATGAAGGAAGGATGCATTTTATGAGTATTCCAACAGGGCCTTCACCACTTGCCTCACTGCTTGGCCTGTGTCATGTTTCTCCCAGATGGATGACCTCCAGAAGGCGTTGGCGTCAGCCCACACCTATCTACAGAGAAACCCAGAGGACCCGGTCATGACACAGCACATGAACCAATACAAAAGAGAGTTTGACTTGGCGGGCTATCTCATTGACCACGAGGAACGCCCCTATGAGGTGAGCATAAAGGAGAGGTGGGAAAAGGTACTACAAAATCCACTACAATCTGACCTCAACCTAATATCAATCCACAATACCCTGTCACCACAGGTGAACTAATATTCACAATACCCCATCACTACAGGTGAACTAATATTCACAATACCCCATCACTACAGGTGAACTAATATTCACATTATTCTGTCACTCAGGGTGGGGGGTTGGGATCAATTCCATGTAATTCCAAATTTTAGTTTTCTTCCAGAATTAACTCAAATGAAATGAAACTTACCCCCAACCCTGACATCCACACTACCCTGTCACCCCCAAGGTTAGCTTCCTGAAAGCGGTCACCTTGTTCAACTCTGAGGACTTCAGCAGCAGTATCAGTCACATGGAGCAGGCCCTCAGCCAGTACCTCCAGCAGTACAGCCTGTGTCAGGCCATGTGCCAGGGGGCCTGCGACGCCGACCTCCCCCAAACTAAAGACCTGTACCCCACACTGGCAGGTAGGCTACTGCTGCCTCACTAAGACCCAAATACACTGAAGGCAGACCCGGGTAAAACCAGGGTTCCTTAGAAGAATGTGCAATATACATGCTTGATTTTATTTTTTAAATAGTGAGAAGTGCTGAGTGCTTTCCAAAACTAAGTCGCAATCTTAGAATCTAGAAATGGAAGAAAAGCTCTTAAAAAAAAAAAAAAAGGGGGTAATTTGCAATTGCTACATCGATTTTTGGACTTTTAAATTATTGATATATGCCTATTGATTCTTGAAGAGTATCTTCTAAATGCCTCATGAGGTTATAGACGTGCCCCATCAGAATCCAACATATTAGCCTGTAACGCTCCATTGTTTGTATACAATGTAATTGAAAACTGTATAGCTTCAAAACATGGTTAGAAGTATCATTTTGATATCATGGATGGTCAGTCCTTGCATCCATAGCTCGGTCTATAAATGTGAGAGTGGTTTTTGCATGAAGGTGCCAGAGATGGTGGTTCCTCAGGGAGGCCAGGGTCAAAGGTTGCTTATATTTGGCAGTCAGGGCTGGCTATACAGAACCAGAATATATAAACCCAGGAGTAGGCTCAATTCTGGTTGAATTAGTTATGTACCATGACTTTGAATGACTAGTAGGACTAAATCTAACTCATTTTGCCACTTTCTTTCACAGATGCCTATGTTGATGCACTGAGATGCGAGGTGAAGTGTGAGGAAAACCTAATGCCAAATGTTGGCGGCTACTTTGTGGAGAAATTCATCGCCACTATGTATCACTACCTGCAATTTGCTTATTATAAGTGTAAGCACCAACCATAGTCATATAATGTAGATATTATCCACCGTCTTACTTTGATTAACAATCATGTCAAAAATGTACCAGGACTAAAACGAAAGAGTCCAAATAAAGGACAAGTTTATTCTTCTCTTCTCAATACAGTAAATGATGCCCGCAGTGCGGCCCCCTGTGCGTCCAGCTACGGGCTCTTTGACCCTGAGGACAAGGTCATGAGGGAGAATATGTTATACTACCAGTCTTACAGAGAGCAGTGGGGCCTGGATGACCACAGYTTCACACCCAGGGTGGTGAGAGAATGGCTCTATTTACCTTTTCAACATTCCTCACGTCCTCTCGCCTCTTTCTTTAAACCCATTGGAGAAGGAAGTCGGAAGGGAGCGACAAAGGACCTGCTCCAATGTGGCAGAAAAGGAGGCGAGGAGATAGATTGCGAGGAATCACTGGAAAGACCAATTGAAATAGACAGCCAATGCATCCTTCCTGCTAGCCTTCATTGAGGTATTTACGGATCCGTATATATTTGAATAAATGAAAGCAAGGTTTTTTTTTCTATTAAACTGCTTTCACTAATCAAGCCTTCTCAACTATGGGATGTTGTGCTTGTTTTGTTACAACCTGTAGTGCTCCTCCTAGGCTTCCCCAAAACCAAACGTGGGAGTAAATGAGTGCAYACTTCGGGGAGAAACGGAATTGGACTAGTAACTTCACAGAGACAGGAAGGAAATACATAGGCAGCTAGGGATTGATTTGGAATTAGGCCTTCCGCTTCTCAGTCTCCGACCTAGCACGGCCCTGTAATAGGAATCCTAGACTTGGACAATCCCCTGCTCTGTTCAAAATCACCATGGTGATCTAGGAATGCAAATGCTCAGCACAGGCCTCCACTCTGTGCATGAACACTGTTTGCCTCGACTCAGGCATTATGGGAAAAAGACCAAATCACAAAGACGTGAAATAATTCAGTCTGTAGATACTTCCATTCCGTGTTTTGTTATACTTAACCTTTTTTAGGGCAGTGATTCATTGAAAAATGCAAGGAATTGAGGCTAACAAGCTTTATGAAAAAGTCAAAGTCGGCTTGCAGATTGTGTCCAAAGTGAACATGAAAGAATAATTTGGCTCCGTTTCAACAGGAAGCATTGAGGTACTACAACCATACCACCTTGCTGAAACAGATGCTGGCATTTGCAGAGAACTACTTGCAGTCTGATGAGGTAGGATAATGCAGTTTAAGGTAATTAAAGGGGAACTTCAATGAGAAGTCCTACTTTCATATTGTGCCTGTAACGCTATAACATTATAACATGATCCGTTCTTTAAATGTCTTGCACTGAGTCGTTAGGGTTGTAGGCACAACAMGGCATTTTGAATTCCCCTTTAAAAAAGGTTGTATATAACCTTACGATTGATAACACAAACAGACACAGACCTTGACTCACAGTATCGGTTGTGTGTGGACCTTGTTTTACAGGACTTTTTGGGTCCGGAAGAAGCTGCCATGGAGGACTCCTCTGATGTTGAGTTTGAAGGGCTTGGAGACTATCAGGAATCAATCCTGGCTAGATGGTCACAACCCAAAGCTAAAGGGGATGTTGGTGATTCCTAAGGGTTTGTTCTTGACTAACGATGAATAAAACAGAAAGACAATGTGTTTTCACACTTCAATTTTATTTCTCTTCATTCTCTTCCCCATTTTCTCGTCATTAAATGTTATCACCTGTTCCTATTAGGTCTTAAAAAATATATGAAGTCAATAATCGATATCTGTTCCAGAATTGTAATTCAAATATACAGTTGCAGGGAGGTCAAAGAAAGAAATAAAAGCTCCAGAATTTGCACACATCACACATGGAAAAAGTCGAACTCAAGTCCTAAACAGTAAACCAAAAGTAAATAACCTCAAAGCGACGCTATTCTATATAAATRCAATACGTATCCTGGAATCACTAGGCCAGGAAGCAATGCACAGTTAATTATACACAAAATGTACACATTTTCACTGTTGGGTTTCAAGTCTGCTATTTAAAGATATTGCAGGTTATCTAAGTGCACTGGTATTTGATAGGTCAGTCCAATACAAATGGTTTTATGAATACCTCTGCATATATTATACAAGTCAAATCAAATTAATGTACAAATACACATGGATTATGTTTACATGTACAGCCAATGCTATTCCACTCATACAAAGGCTGTTAAGTGCGCCACACAGGAGGGTTGGTAAAGTCTGCCAAGACTGTGTGGGGGTCAAATTAAAAACTAGGAATGAGCCTAAAGAGATCAAACATTTGGATGACAGAGGGCCATTTGGCTATTATCTCTTGATTAAGGTCTACCAAATCGTCTGTATTAATCTGTCCCCACATTTCTGGTCAACCTGAAAATACCTTTTTGTCAACCCCAAAGCAGTCTTTTGGTCAACTTTCTTTTGGGGGGGGGGGGGTCAACTCCTAAACGGTCTATTAAATTCAAGAATTTTTGATAACACAGTGCTCAGTGTATTAATGGTCCCAAAACAACAAACTAAATCATCATATTTGATCACTTACAAAATATAGTTTAGACAAAGCTCCGCTAAGTCTTCATAGCTAGTCTATCAAACAGCATAACGGACAGTAGCCTGAGAAAAAGGGTCATTGAGTGTCAGTGTAAAGGTAAAACGGAAATAAAATAATTCCTCATTTATTTTCTATATCCCTATCCTGTTTACACATTACACGCTTTTAGAGATGTACGGTTACCAAGCAACACTAGGAACAGGGCAAAATATGTAAATACGACGTATTTATTGACATACGTCGTCATTATATCACAATTTCCCAATTACCCATTGGCTCGACCACATACTGTATCACTTTAACAGTAAAGCCAGACTTAACCTGGAGGCCTGGTGTAACTATTAGGAATCTTACATAGGGATAACTTTAATATCAACCGGCATTCTCTTATTTCTACAAAAAGAGCATTAAACCCCGTTAAGAGCATTTCGAGTATCCTGTTGGACTGAGAAAAGGTTCACTGGCCTTCCAAGGCAGATCTTAAGGAGGCTGTGTCGGGATGTACAAGGCACACTAAAGGCCAGCAACAAATGAGGACCGAACCAGTCATGTCAACAGTTACTCTTTCAGGCAGGAGGACAGATATTAAAGATGTAGTTCGCTCCTAACCCGCTAGGCGTTTTCATCGACAGTGRCATTGTAAATTGTACCAGGTTCAACTTTTAAAAAGCTATTTTGTCATCTTACCCATGGAATGTAAAATATCTACATTGAAACAAACGACACGGTAGCCTATTACACAACCCAGAATTTGAACAAACAGCCGACATTAAACATATAAAATAACAAAAGGCAAGAGGAAGATCCTGAGAACAGGCTCAGGCTTAAATTTTCATTCAACGAACTCCCCGAATTCAGTCAATGGCAACTATACAATAACATGCGACAGAGACGCCTCCATAAAAACACCAACAGGCCACGGTATTAAAAAATGTTCAAGGTCATACACATTGTTTTATACACCGGAAATATTTACATTCTAAGTCTAGAAGCGAACGATATCCTATGAGGCGAACAACAAGAGTAAATGGACTGTGATGGTAAGCTTCCTGAAATGTCCATTCTTGACTAACATTTTGGAAYACACATAGAGATACGGATTAATTAAGAGTTCAAGTATACTTGATGCTACTTTAGGCTGGCAGTGTAACTTTAAACATGACCAGAACCTGTAATGGAGAGGTAGGTCTGTGTTTGGTGACACGCAGAATACACTCTGAACCTAAAACAATACTCTTCCATTAGTTACTGAGAGGAAGGAGTGAGACAGCGGCACACGCAAGCTACCACTGTTTTTCTTATTCAAGCTCGTCTCGCTTTGAAAGTAGTCAACGGATTCTAGGTGAAGGCAAATTTCACTAAAATGGGGTGTACTGTCCCTTTAATTAAAGGGCCGCTTGATTTGACTTTGTCAGTCAATTAAATACTTAGTCTGTCAATGTAAATACGAATACCATTGTAATGAAGCTCAAGTGTCTAAACGTCTTGCTTATACGGAATCTCCCATTGATGCAGGATACAGAAAAAGAGGGAAGATTTGAGTCCACTCACAAACTTGTGCTTTCATTTGAGCAGATACGACTATGTCCCAGCTGTCGAAAACATCGGAGCGCCTAGAATATACATTATGTACTAAAGCACCCATATTCAGCATACATGTATTCACACTCAATCTCTATATGGATTACATGTTATACAGTACAATACACATTTCACGTCTGGATGTGTATGTGCAATAGACTATTTCACCTAGCTAGGTAGCCATCTCCGTACAAAATGTACACTTGRTATCGAGACAGAGATTGCGACAAGCGTTCGCCCACTTGCAAGGTTGAGCTATACATTCACACGTTTATGCATATTATGTTAGATTGGATAACTGATTAACGCTAGATTACTGTTTGATACTGAAGAGCAACATACTAGAAGAATATAAATGATGATTATTTTATGTTATTATGGTATGTTAATAGAAATGCCTAGCTAAGCAGAGTACGCAATTAACCCAACCATGCCGTCATGTCTAATGAAAAAAAATATACGTTTTTTCCATTTACTGCTTGCAGTTCACCATCACTAACCAAAGAGCTACGATAACCGTCTTTGGAGACCAGACCTACACAGCGGACAAAACTGTCAACATTTCTGTTCAGGTTGTAATGACATMATTTCAACCAGTTTTGCCCGCTGGGTCCCATATGTTGTTATTATTATTGTACCATACAACCTACATGGTTGTAGTAGGCTGTATGGTATTTGTCAGCTTGTTGAACTAACCCACTAGTAAATTGCAACTAGAGATAGAAGCTTACTAGCAGCCCTACATAGGATATCAGATTCATCCTTCCTCCCTCGTCACAGGAAATATATTTTTTTTAAGTGTCATAGTCCAGTAGAAAAGTCTAAATGGCAGGAAAGACTAAGTCAAATTGATATTACTTCAGTACAAGCACTTGTATGGAGAGTATACATGTCCTGGACAGCTTGGTCTAACATCCTCAAACCCCAAAAAAGAAAGCTATGGGGAGTCAATGGGGACAAACTTACATTTCGGATATGACACAAACAACATAGTGATAAAACACAAATGTATCTATTTCTATGTGACACAATGTGTGGCCCTTGTCGGTCAAGGTTTCGGGGAATGTATTTCAGGTTAAACCTACCGAAGGCAAAAAGGTGAGACGTCTGTGGCTGGAAGATTGACAGGAGACACAGAAAATGAAAAGGAAAGGAACCGTGAYGGGGAGAATTGTGAGAGTTGTAGTTTAAGAGAACGGAAGACACCTTTTGGATTTCTCTCCTCAAAGTGGATAGGACACAGTGCAAGGAAGACAGGACAGCAAATGGACAGATGTTTTCATCCCCCTCCAGATCTAGAAAGAAAAAAAGAGGAGGGGAAGAGAAAGCGAGGGAGAAGGAAAGGAAAAGAGTTTGAGAAGTTAAAAGCAACGGAACACACCACAGTGTAAGCAGGCCTATACACTGTGTCAAAGAAAGGGCCCACTGCCCGTAGGGTTACTACCAGGCTATCCATCGGCTTACTGCTTGTAATTATTTGTGTGATGTACTATTGACAACCGACACTCTCTCACTTCAAAAATACTTGTTCAGCTTTTATTTACTTGTTCAGCTTTTATTTGGTATCCAGGACAGCCAATCGAAGTCAACCATAAAGAGCCAGTGTGGGCTGACACGACAGTGTGATATGTGGCTGTGGGACGCAAAACGGAAACCGCCTATACAGATAGCGGCTAAACACTATAGACCGGTTTGCYAGACCCMGATTAAGCCTAGTCCTCGATTAAAAAATCYCCATTGAAAGTGCATTTTAGTCCAGGACTAGGCATTAACTTGTATCTGGGAAACTGTCCATATGAATGGTAGTGAAGTCCATTGGGAAGAGCACAGTGAGATAGTGGTATTATATAGTATACATATGTAAGAAACTAGGGTATGAAAGGGATGTGAAATGGGATTTAACAGGCGTGGATAGGGTACTAGGACGTGGAAAGTACATTTTATATTGAAGTGTAATACAAAAATGAAGCAAACTTTACAAACTAGCACCCAGGRTTTGGGTACTAGGATAAGAGACTAGAAATAGTGGGACTAGCCTAATTGAAATGGGTTAGGATAGAGATAGCAGGATAGGTGCCTATATGGATGAGGGATGAGAAGATTGGGGACTAGGGTGAATGAAACATGGGGGATGATTTGGGATGACATGGGGGTAATTTGGGATGAGTTCCCATCAGACCATAGCCTGTTGGGCGGGGTCATACCTTCCTCTTCGGATGTTCCTGTATCCATGGCAACACAGAGAGCGCGAGAGAGAGACAGAGAGAGAGAGAATTTACCTTTTGGCTATGGGTCATATTGTAGTGACATGAACACATGCAGTCCCTGCTGTGCTAGAAACTTAGCGCAAGAACAGACAGGCAAAGAATCAGGATTCTATGACAACAGTACAGGACTGCCATAACCTACCATTTGTGAAAATCACTTGCATAGAACCTACCATTTGTGAAAATCACTTGCATAGCATAGTATGCTAGCATAGCTGACAAGCATGTCACCGTATAGCATACAATTGCATATGCATAGCACACACATTCATTGAAAAAGCAATAGGAAAGCATCCAAGACAGCCATGCAGAGCAGGATTGGCCACTACAGACAGGAAAATGTAGGTCAGAGGTCAAGGTAAATTAGCATTCACCGGGCATTGCATGTGTTGTAAGGTAAAGCAAGCCATCCAGTGTCCACCTGCARTATGTGCAGGAATTGAGTAACGAGTGAAGCATACAGTGTGCATTGAGACCTTTTGACATGCATTCATTTCGTATGATGTATAACGTAGGCATAAATGCAGGCACCTATACAGTAGCATGCGTAAGCATTTTGGGTTAAAATAAGCATTCGATGGGCGCTTGCGGTTAGCGCGTGTCCGCTGTTAGAAGCACACAGGAATGTAAACACTCAGAGGCATTCCAGACAGAACTCTTACTTAAATCCCCATCCGGTCCCCCCTAGGACTATAGCTGCCAACAGAATTGCCCCTGCGATGGAGCCTATGATGATATTGGTGCCACTGGGACCTGTGTAGAGGGAGGGAGGGGGGGCAGGTTAAAAGAGGGGGAGGACCAACAAACAAAAAAACAAGACCACCCAGCAGACTTCAGAGAACCAGAAGAAACGCCGTACACCATTTTGAACAGTTGGAGAGAAGATGTTGTTAGAGAGGCCCGGGGGAAAGAGATGGAGAAGAGGACAACGTGATACTTCTGCCTGTTAAACGCTTTTCTGTCTTACGTGCTTAGAAGGGTCTTACATGTCTCAGGACCAAACTACAAGGAAATAACTGATGCTGTTTCGAGTTGGGGAATGTTTCTCCGCAAAACACACAAACTGAACGGTGCTGCTTTTTGTAATCCATTATAAACACAGGAGTATTTAGTCGTTTCACAGCGGCTTCAAAGTATTCACACCCCTTGACTTTTTCAACATTTTGTTYTGTTACAGCCTGAATTTAAATGTATTTCATTTAGTTTTTTTGTCACTGGCCAACAAACAATAATACCCCATAATGTGGAAGTGGAATTATGTTTTTCAAAATATTTACAAATTAATAAAAAAATTATGAAAAGCTGAAATATCTTGAGTAAATAAGCATTCAACCCCTTTGTTATGGCAAGCCTAAATATGTTTCAGGAGTAAAAATGTGCTTAACAAGTCACATAATAGGTTGCATGGACTCACTGTGTGCAATAATAGTGTTTAACATGATTTTTAATGACTACTTCCTCTCTGTATTCCACACATACAATTGTCTTCTCCGTACAAGGTAGGTCCGGAGAAGACAAGGTGAGCGCTACCATCAGTCCTGTGTCATGCCAACAGTAAAGCATCCTGAGACCATTCATGTGTAGGGTTGCTTCTCAGCCAAGGGAGTGGGCTCACTCACAATTTTGCCTAAGAACACAGCCATGAATAAAGAATGGTACCAACACATCCTCCGAGAGCAACTTTTTTCCGGATGCCCCGAACAATCGGAAAGGTGATTCATCAGAGAAAATGACTTTACCCCAGTCCTCAGCAGTCCAATCCCTGTACCTTTTGCAGAATATCAGTCTGTCCCTGATGTTTTTCCTGGAGTGAAGTGGCTTCTTTGCTGCCCTTCTTGACACCAGGCCATCCTCCAAAAGTCTTCGCCTCACTGTGCGTGCAGATGCACTCAAACCTACCTGCTGCCATTCCTGAGCAAGCTCTGTACTGGTGGTGCCCCAATCCCGCAGTTGAATCAACTATAGGAGACGRTCCTGGTGCTTGCTGGACTTTCTTGGGCGCCCTGAAGTCTTCTTCACAACAATTGAACCGCTCTCCTTGAAGTTCTTGATGATCCGATAAATGGTTGATTTAGGTGCAATCTTACTGGCAGCAATATCCTTGCCTGTGAAGCCCTTTTTGTGCAAAGGAATGATGAAGGCACGTGTCTCCTTGCAGGTAACCATGGTTGACAGAGGAAGAACAATGATTCCGAGCACCACCCTCCTTTTGAAGCTTCCAGTCTGTTATTCGAACTCAATCAGCACGACAGAGTGATCTCCAGCCTTGTCCTTGTCAACACTCACACCTGTGTTAACGAGAGAATCACGGACATGATGTCAGCTGGTCCTTTTGTGGCAGGGCTGAAATTTTGGGGGGATTCAGTTCATTTGCATGGGAAAGAGGGACTTTGCAATTAATTGCAATTCATCTGATCACACTCTTCATAACATTCTGGAGTATATGCAAATTGCCATCACACAAACTGAGGCAGCAGACTTTGTGAAAATTAATATTTGTGTCATTCTCAAAACTTTTGGCCACGACTGTAGTTACTCCACATTACTATTCTAAATGACATAGTGAAAAGAAGGAAGCCTGTACCAAATACAAATATTCCAAAACATGCATTCTGTTTGCAACAAGGCACTAAAGTAATACTGCCAAAACTGTGGCAAAGCAATTACATTTTTGTCCTGAATACAAAGTATTATGGTTGGGGCAAATCCAATACAACACATTACTGAATACCACTCTCCATATGATCAAGTAAAGTGGTGGCTGCATCATGTTATGGGTATGCTTGTAATTGTTAAGGACTGGGGAGTTTTTCAGGATAAAAAACAAACTGAATAGAGTTAAGCAGAGGCAAAATCCTAGAGGAAAACCTGGTTCAGTCTGCTTTACACCAGACACTGGGAAATGAATTCACCTTTCAGCAGGACAATAACCTAAACATGAGGCCAAATCTACACTGGAGTTGTTTACCTAGAAGACAGTGAATGTTCCTGAGTGGCCGAGTTACAGTTTTGACTTAAATCTACTTGAAAATCTATGGCAAGATCTAAAAATGGTTATCTAGCAATGATCAACAACCAATTTGACAGAGCTTGAAGAATTTTGAAAATAATAAAAATGGGCAAATGTTGCACAATCCAGGTGTGGAAAGCTCTCAAAAAGAGACTTGCCCAGAAAGACTCACAGTTGTAATCGCTACCAGAAGGTGCTCCTACAAAGTATTGACTCAGTGGTGTGAATAGTTAATGTATGTAAATTAGATATTTCTGAATTTAATTTTCAATAAATTTGCTAACATTTCTAACATATTTTCACTTTGTCATTATAAGGTACTGTGTGTTGACAGATGAGAAAGCAAAATAATGTAATTCAGGCTGTAATATAAAATTAGAAATAGGTCAAGGGGTATGAAGACTTTCTGAAGACACTGTATATCAATATTTGTGTATCGATTCTGACTATTACAACCAGTTAAAGTCCGTTTGCAAGTCAGTTGATTTTTGGTTCATTTTCCCTGTGCTGGAGGATATGAGCTAGCTGGCCAGCTGGATAGCAGGTTTGGTAAGCATCCTGTCCATTTCAGGAGTTTTAAATCAATATTTATATCACGATCATATACAGACCGGTGACCTTACATACGAGCACCGGGTTGAGACTACATGAATGCACCCTTCATCAGCTCAAGCAATCGAATAGAAATAAAACCGGTGTATCATTGAGGCAGTGGTAAGTGTGGCAGGTAAACGCCTATTACTTCATTTCTGCATAAATAATCTCCACCCAGCAAAGGGGGCTTTTAAAATGTTAGTTTCAGATTGGAGGGGATTTTTGCTTTTTATTCTATTCTTCGTGGTTCATTAATTTGATTTTCCTTTTAGCAATTTTGAATAAAAATGTTGTCACAAATATCTATTCTGTGTCCAATTTATAGGTACTGGAGTCCAACTATACATTAATCTACTCTATATATATATATATATATATGTATATTTTTAAACAACAATTTAAATTGCACTCACATATAACCGTCATGTTGTCAGTGATTTTTTTTCTATCTAAATTATACATCAAAATGTCTGATCAAATGGGTATGTATGGAAGACGTCAAAAAGGATTGGCCCATAATAAAATGTTCAGTTCTGATTTTACTGCCTTGTCTATCATACTGTCTGCTTCTGGTTTCATTTGTTGAAAGTGGAATTGAAAAGGGCATCTGCAATTCCAGTCATGCTAAAAACAATCCACTCTCAAGGTCATTTGATTTCTTTATTTAATTGCTCCTCTCTTTTCAAATGTTGCGCTAACCTATTTCAATTGCCTCAATTAGAGAAGGAAACAATGTCTTGATCCCGAAACCTCACTGAGGCTTCTAGAATTTTCCAATAAACAAAACATGTTCATTCCAAATGTATATCTACTGTCCTTCCCACTGTACTGCACCAATTTCATTTGTGTGTTTCACAAAGTGACTTCTGCATGATTTCACAATGCCAAAGTCCTTTTCTTGAGGTTGCCAGTGCTTGTGTTCATTTTCCAGCAATTCTCAAGGTAGTTCTCCATGTTATCCAAATTGAAAACTTTCATAGAGGCCTGCAGTAGAATAATAGAACAGTCGCTATTAATTTGCATTGGTAAGCTGTTATTGCGTTCATTTTTTTTCTGTGTGTTCTTCAGTAATCATGAAAGCAACGGGTGCTGATTTTTCAGATCTATTAAAGCAATACATTGATAATAAAATAAAAAAAGTATAATCCCCACCTTCTCATGGACATTGAGACATTCTCAGGGATGTTTTGAGACATAGTACTAGAGATAGTATACTAATGTAGGGAGATAGTATACTAATGTAGGGAGTGGCGAGGTACGAACCCTTATATTTCTCAGGTCCCTCTGGAGGGGTGGGGTCAGGGATGGGGTCATAGACGCTGCAGTCTTTCCCAGTGTAGTCCACGTCACAAATACACCTCACCTCATTACTGCAGGTCTGGGGGGGGGGGGGGGRKCGATAAAAATGAACAACACAATCTAACAGCACTCAAAACCACAAGAACATGACTTCATCAACAATCAATTCATTCATTGTGTGAATTAACATGTACAGTGGGGAGAACAAGTATTTGATACACTGTCAATTTTGTAGGTTTTCCTACTTACAAAGCATGTAGAGGTCTGTAATTTTTATCATAGGTACACTTCAACTGTGAGAGATGGAATCTAAAACAAAAATCCAGAAAATCACATTGTATGATTTTTAAGTAATTMATTTGCATTTTATTGCATGACATAAGTATTTGATCACCTACCAACCAGTAAGAATTCCGGCTCTCACAGACCTGTTAGTTTTTCTTTGAGAAGCCCTCCTGTTCTCCACTCATTACCTGTATTAACTCCACCTGTTTGAACTCGTTACCTGTATAAAAGACACCTGTCCACACACTCAATCAAACAGACTCCAACCTCTCCACAATGGCCAAGACCAGAGAGCTGTGTAAGGACATCAGGGATAAAATTGTAGACCTGCACAAGGCTGGGATGGGCTACAGGACAATAGGCAAGCAGCTTGGTGAGAAGGCAACAACTGTTGGCGCAATTATTAGAAAATGGAAGAAGTTCAAGATGACGGTCAATCACCCTCGGTCTGGCGCTCCATGCAAGATCTCACCTCGTGGGGCATCAATGATCATGAAGAAGGTGAGGGATCAGCCCAGAACCTGTCTCTTATACACATCTAGATGTGTATAAGAGACAGGTATAGCATTATCAGTTAAAGAATACATATCATGAACAACAACCAATATTAGTAGTATCGATCTAGATACAAATCCTACGCTCCACCCAAACAACTCTGAATTCTGGTTTGTGTGTTCAGTAAGGCACACCATAGCAAAATGTTTAAATGACAGACAGTCCCTCTGTTTTATTTTGCTTGGTGACTGATGAATACGACCCAGATCAACACATTGTTAATCCAAACCTCCCCGAGCGATGCCACAACATGGCGGGCCAACTCACCCCGTGGTGGGAGCAGATGCTGGATCCGGGGCAGGTGCTGAGGTTGAAGGTGGGCACGGGGAGGCAGCGGCGGTCCAGGCACATCATGTTGGGACCGCAGGGCGTCCCGTCCTCCACGTAGCCCAGGTCCGAGCCATCCTCCAGCACCGCGTGGCCACCACTGAACCAACACAGGACCAGGTGGTTAGAATGGGCCACTAACTGAACAACGCTCATCATATTGGTATGTTCAGTGCTCGACTTGGGATGAAAGAGGTGGAGGAGCTGTCTTTTTCCAAGTCGGTCCATTAGACTATGCCCACCGAAAATCACAAATTACATTTTACTATAGAGACCTCTGTTACAGGTTCATACACCTTTTCCATGAGTTCTCCATGACTTTCAACCAAATTTGTATTATTATTATTATTATAGCCTACATGAAAAAGTCCGCATTTTTTACACTGGTAGGCTGCGTGTCTGATCCCATGTAGGCCTTCCATCTCCTGCCGTTGTGCCATTGATCAAGGCACTTAAACCCCCCCCCCCCCAAAGTAGAACTGCACTGTTAGTCACATGTCAACAGTTGGTCAACCCTCTATCTGTGCAGCTCCTGGGTGTGCAGGCTTGGCCTTTGATCCAGCCCTGAAAACACCCAAGTCTGCTTACCAAGGTCCTGTTGAGCAGCTGATGTTTAGGCTACAATGTGGTTAGACAAGATCTTGAACAAAAGCCATTAAGCTATCCTGGAGGATGGTTGCCAACCTTCATATAAAACACTGCAACATTACAACCAAATACTTTGGTCTTTATAAAAATGATTCCCTAATTTAATGAATCCGGGATCAAATGGAAAAGGTAGGCTACTTCAAAGTAAGACAGGCTATCTAACTAGATGTGTTTATATATAAGGCTCAAATATTCATGTTTCAGGGGAGATCTATGCACAGCAAGTTATTTGTCAATTGGGCTATTAGCATATTTGTAACGTTGTCGCAATTACAACTCCTATTTAACTGGAGGGGAATCCCCATCTTCCAAACGGTGCAGATTTATTTAGGCCCTCTACTATAGAGCAGGTGGAAAGGCGACAACCACATTAATGCTTAGTTAGAGATAGTTAACTAGCGAGATAACGGTTAGTCTGTTGTCTGTCATTATTTTATACCTGCTGCTGAAAGGTCGCGCTTTCGCTCTTCCGGCAACGGCCCACTTGCACGAGCACACACATACAGGCACTGAAGAGTCATTCCAATGATGACATATGTAAAAGTGTGCATTCATGAATTACATTAACAAAAATTAGGAAACTAATTTCCATGCCCTTACAAACCCTAATTTGACCATTTGGAAGAGTGCGTCATATGTTGCATTCAGGTTGGCACAATCTCGAACGGTCTACTGTCACGCACAGATTGACAGACTAGCCGCAAATCAGTTATCAGGAAATGAATGCCCACTCACTATCGCTATTCAATGCAGATCCCGCTTTGATCCACATTTTTTTTGCCTCAGTGTGTGAATCTAGGCCGACGATAGGCTACTTTGTTTTATAGAGGAACTGGTGCATAAACTCACCCGAAATTAGAGGTGCTAATTACTCCGCTCCTGACAACTCCGGCCCAAATAAAAGCACGGGCATCATATTATACTTTAAGAATATTTATGTATCACATATTTATACTTCAAAAATATTCAAACTGGGGCATTTTGAAATATAAAAGTAACTTTGCAAGCAATCAGTGTACGAGAACATCATGTGAATTAACACAACTGCAAGAAATCATTACTGTTGCAAGAGTGTAAAATGTTTTAAGCACACACACACACACACACACACACACACACGGTAAGGTTACTCGAACAACAGTCCATCAAACCTATTTGATCACTGTGGCAGATAGCGAGGTGTCTGTTTAACTCTCAGCCTTTCCTTCCTTACAGGATCAGTTGACCTCGCTCTTTCTCTCCTTTATCGCTCTTCAGGAACTCTTCCTCTTCTCCCCTTCTCACTTTCACCTCAACCTCATTCCTCTGTCACTTACACTTGTTCTCGCTCTCCTCCTTTCACACTCTCTCTCTCTCTCTCTTTTTTTTTCTCTCTCTCTCTCTTTCGGTCTCACCGGCAGTCCAGGTATCTGTTCTGGTGGTAGATGGTTAGGCTGGTGAGGTCCCCCTGCAGATCTCCAAACCTCGGCTTCGCAGACATGTTAGTACACAGCAGGAACCCACAGAGCACATCCCTGAGAGGGGGAGGACACAAAGATACAGAGGGAGGGAGAGAACGAGAGCGGAAGAAGAAGAGAAAGCGAGATAGAGGGGCAGGGAGTAGAGAGAGAGAGAGTGAGAGAAAGAAAAAGAGAGGGGGGAGAGAGAGAGAAGTTTCTGCCCAGGACAATGTGTCAAACATGGCGTGTGCTTTGAGAGTGAGGTACACGGTGTACATAAGAAAGTGTGAGGTTTAAAGAGGTCTGTGGTCACTCACTGCTTGTTGCACTGCACCCAGCCCTGGCCACTGGCGTCACGGCCACAGTTGCCCTTCTCTGTGCCCTCGGAGTTCAGCTTCTCATAGCAGAAACGGTCGGCTGAGTCTGAAACGCACGCAAAAGCACACACACACATTTTGCAGCACCATGTTATTTCACTTCGCTATACTTTATTGCAGTACTTAACTGATGGCAATGTCATGGCATCATCATCATAAATGTGTGGTGTGAATTATAACATGACAACTGCTAGTATTTCAGGACCTATAATATAAATTAGTGTGGACCTATAAATTGCACTGCCATGCAATTCCTGACATATCCAGCAGAGGGCAGTAACATTAAAAGTAGAAAAGCAGACCAAGTTGAGATTTTTGTATGGAGGTGAATATTTTATTTTTATTGTATTTAAAAAAWATATATATAATATTCAACCTTTATTTAACTAGGCAAGTGAGTTAAGAACAAATTATTATTTTACAATGACGGCCGACACCGGCCAAACCCGGMCGATGCTGGGCCAATTGTGCGTCGCCCAATGGGACTCCCAATCACGGCCGGTTGTGATACAACCTGGATGGTCATTTCCATTGTTAGAGCGGTCAGACCAGTATATCGTCAGTATATAGATAATCTTTGTTATTACTCACTGTGGCCCCAGAGACCTCTGCACTGTCCATCTCTGGTCTTACAGCGACCTCCGAAACAACGACCCTGGGAGAGAGAGGAGAGAGTGAGAGAGAGAAGGGAAGAGATAGTACAAGAGAGTATTATATGTATTAGAGGTACAGTATTATTTGTATATCTACAAAAAAAGAGAGACAGATCCAGACAAAAATGTGGTCATAAAAGCCTTTACGTTGGATTCAGTTACCTGGCCAGCTTCACACATGTAACCATCCAGTTTGTGGACATTATGAGGACACTGCAGAAGGGGAACAACAGAGTGTATACATTTGCCTAGTTGACATGTTCAATTGTACATAGTCAAAGTATGGTAGGCTACATCCCAGCAGGGAGTAGCCTACCACCAAGATGGCACTGACAGAGATGGTCGCCCTGCTTCGAGTCCTTAGGAAACTATGCAGTATTTAGTTTTTTTTATGTATTATTTCTTACATTGTTACCCCAGGAAATCTTAAGCCTTATTATATACAGCCGGGAAGAACTATTGGATATAAGAGCGATGGCAACTTGCCAACATTACGACCAGGAATACGACTTTCCCGAAGCAGATCCTCTATTTGGACCACCACCCAGGACAATGGATCTAATCACAGAAGCCGACCTAAAACAACAGCGCTGCAGAAGGGGCAGACGGAGCGGCGTATACTACTCGCCAATGTCCAGTCTCTTGACAACAAGGTAGACAAAATTCGAGCAAGGGTTGCCTTCCAGAGAAACATCAGAGACTAACATTCTCTGTTTCAAGGAAACATGGCTCTCTTGGGATATGTTGTCGGGATCGGTTCAGCCAGTGGCCTGCTCCATGCATCGAGCCGACAGAGATAAACACCTCTCTGGGAAGAGGAAGGGCAGGGGTGTATGCTTTATGATTAACGACTCATGGTGTAATCATAACAACATATAGGAACTCAAGTCCTTCTGCTCACCCGATCTAGAATTCCTTACAATCAAATGCCGGCCATATTACCTCCCAAGAGAATTCTTGTCAGTTATCATCACAGCTGTGTACATTCCCCCTCAAGCAGACACCAAGACGGCCCTCCGGTAACTTCACCCTCCGGTAACTTCACTGGACTCTATGTAAACTGGAAACCATATATCCTGAGGCTGCATTATTTGTAGCTGGTGATTTTAACAAAGCAAATTTAAGAACAACACTACCTAAATTCTATCAGCATATTGATTGCAGTACTCGCGGGGGTAATACACTCGATCACTGCTACTTTAACTTCCGCGATGCATACAGAGCCCTCCCCTGCCCTCCCTTGGGCAAATCCGACCACAACGCCATCTTACCGGCCACCCTAGACCCATTTCAATTTGCATACCGCCCCAACAGGTCCACAGACAATGCAATCGCCATCACACTGCACACTGTCCAATCCCATCTGGACAAGAGGAATACCTTTGTAAGAATGCTGTTCATTGACTAYAGCTCAGCATTCAACACCATAGTACTCTCCAAGCTCATCATCAAGCTGGAGGCCCTGGGTCTCAACCACGCCCTGTGCAATTGGGTCCTGGACTTTGACTGGCCGCCCCCAGGTGGTTAAGGTAGGAAACAACATATCCACTTCGCTGACCCTCAACACTGGGGCCTCACAAGGGTGCGTGCTCAGCCCCCTCCTGTAGTCCCTGCTCACCCACGACTGCGTGGCCATGCACGCCTCCAACTMAATCATCAAGTTTGCAGACGACACAACAGTAGTGGGCTTGATTACCAACAACGATGAGACAGCCTACAGGGAGGAGGTGAGGGCACTCAGAGTGTGGTGTCAGGAAAACAACCTCTCACTGAACATCAACAAAAAAAAACAAAGGAGATGCTCGTGAACTTCAGGAAACAGCAGAGGGAGCACCCCCCTATCCACATCGAAGGGACAGCAGTGGAGAAGGTGGAAAGTTTAAGTTCCTTGGCATACACATCACAGACAAACTGAAATGGTCCACTCACATAGACAGTGTGGTGAAGAAGGCACAACAGCGCCTCTTCAACCTCAGGAGGCTGAAGAAATTTGGCTTGTCATCCAAAACCCTGACAAACTCCTACAGATCGGTCTGTATCACACCCTGGTACGGCAACTGCACCGCCGTACACCGCAAGGCTCTCCAGAGGGTGGTGCGGTCTGCACAATGCATCACCGGGGGCAACCTACCTGCCATCCAGGACACCTACAGCACCCGATGTCACAGGAAGGCCAAAAAGATCATCAAGGACAACAACCACCCGAGCCACTGCCTGTTCACACCACTACCATCCAGAAGGCGAGGTCAGCACAGGTACATCAAAGCCTGGACCGAGAGACTGAAAAACAGCTTCTATCTCAAGGCCATCAGACCGTTAAACAGCAATCACTAACTCAGAGGCGCTGCTGCCTACATTGAGACCCAATCACTGGCCACTTTAATAAATGGATCACTAGTCACTTTAAACAATACCACAATTAAATAATGCCACTTTAATAATGTTTCCATCTTACATTACTCATATCATATGTATATACTGCATTTTATACCATCCATCGCTCATCCATATATTTACATGTACATATTCTCATTCACCCCTTTAGATGTGTGTATTAGGTAGTTGATGGGGAATTGTTAGACTACTTGTTAGACATTACTACACTGTCGGAACTAGAAGCATTTCGCTACACTAGCATTAACATCTGCTAACCATGTGTATGTGACCAATACCATTTGATTTGAAAAGGATATACTTGCACATCTAGTAAAAAACAAAAGTTCCCACACTAAGAACTTACTTTTTAGGGGTATTGCAAAACTTAAAACTCTGCAACCAAGCAGTGTGTGGGATTGTACAGTATATTCACGTTGGCTTTGCGCTGCGAGTAAAATAGTAGTGTACAAAATGAGGTTATCCTGAACACTGACTTAGCGTATTGGCCGTCTCACCTGGCTGGAGTCTCCGGGACACGTCTCCGGGACATCACAGTCATTGGTCACTTCGCGACACGTCACCCCCCTGAGCTCGTACTGTCACACAAAGTAATCACTATTTTCACAGCACCGATTTGATTGTAATAGACAACGGTAATTATACATGAAAACTACAACTACATAGAATAATGTAAAACGTCACTCAGAAATGCCAATCAAACTGTGGCTGATATCAGTTAAAGTTAAATAATGGAAAATGTTAACAAGACAGTCATCCTAGTGGTGTACACATGTAAAAGTGTAATGCTAGTGTATTTGAGAGTAAGTACTCACCCTGCAACCTCTACAGCAGAGGCCATTGCTGCACATGGCATCATGGGTCAGGGTGCACTTCTTACAGCAGGCTCCTCCACTCCGCGCACACTCCTGCAACCATACGACACACTCTTGTAGCAAGACACAATACTAAATTCAGAGGCTAAAGGCGTCTTCATGCTTCCCATTCAAAACAGTTCGGAACAGTTTGTGCATATATTATGATGACCTTTTTGTTAGTTTTTTTTGTCTTCGGCAATGGTTTTTCAGGCTGTTCGTGTACACCAAAAAATTATGAATTTCGGTACCAGAAGTCTACGCCCCTTTGTTGGTCATTGGTCAACAGTAGGGATTCTTTAATGAAGTGTTTGTGGTAATTCTACGATAGACGACTTGGTTTCACGCACATTTTTTCACTTGAGATATACTGCACCAAACACCTTAGTTAGATGTAAAATTGCACGACTAAGATCTCCTCAGAAAAACTACAAAATGAATGACAGATTTCTTGAGTTATCTTAGATTATTTCGGACTATTTTGAGGAAGTGTATACTGGCTACGGCATCTCAAAATGGACAAACAGTACTATTGCTGCTTTTTTCTTGTTTTCCAAGCGAAAGTGTTATTTTTGTATTTTTTCTTCTCCCCAATTACGATCTTGTCTCATCGCTGCAACTCCCTGACGGGCTCGCGAGGCGAAGGTCGAGTCATGCGTCCTCCGAAAAATGACCCGCCTCTTAACACCCGCCCGCTTAACCCGGAAGCCAGCCGCACCAATGTGTCGGAGGAAACACTGTTCACCTGACGACCTAAGTCAGCCTGCAGGCGAGAGGCCCAAGCGAAGGTCTTTTAAGGGAGTACGGGAGCACACTCSTTCGGTTCACCTAACCGATTTCGGCTAGGCACCACCCGAACCGAAGCATTCAGAAGCCCTTAWGGGTTTTACTGTAGGACTCACCACATGGGATCCACAGTCACACTCCTCCCCCACCTCCACAAAGCCATTGCCACACTCTGGAGAGTCCAGCAGCTACAAGGAACACAACAGGGTGACAGGAGTCAACACGAGAAACAAAAACAATGCCTTTGTTTGAATGTTTTCTGGCATTCTCAGAATGTAACTTCCTCCACCACCACCTGCCCTGCACCATTTCCAACCAACCGCAGCCAGAGCTCACCTTGCTGGGCTTATTGAAGAGGCAGCTGCCCCCACCCTGCTGGAGAAAGCGAAGGTACTCATCCACACTGCAGCGTGAGAACTTCCTGGGAAGATAGTAGCCGGTGTCCTCCATGATGCAGCCCAGCCATGGGTCGGGACACCTGCAGTCCCCTATAGGGCCAGAGAATCAAGGACATGTCACATGATGGGGGACAAGACCAGGGTCTTCTTACTTGCTGTTACACACTTTGCGACAACTGTTGATGTAAAAAGGGCTTTAATAACTAACATTTGATTGAATTTGAAAAGAAGCTGCTATGCTGTTTACATTGCGCCACGTTGCGCTTGCGTCCTATTTTCTGTGACAGTGTGTACAGAAGTTGGATGAAGTGGATGAATGCAGGTCTTACCAGCCGTAGGGCGCTCCTTGTTCCACATCATGCCAATGTTCTGCCCCAGGCTCTGACACAACGTGATGGCCATGGGGCCCACGTTGCCGTACTAAAACACACACACACACATGCAAGACAAGTGAGAAAACGCACACACAAGCAGTATATTTAGCTTCTTCCAAACAGGCGGTTTCACTCGGCTACGCCTCAGGAGTCTTGTACTCTGAATTGGAATAGCCGTGCCCTAATAGGCTTCTTTTGTGGAGTTGGGTGAGTCAATGACTGTACAAACAAAAAAGGCCTTACCTCGTTGACTCCTCCTCCCCGTGTGAGGGAACAGATTCCCCCGATGTAGGCTGTGCCACTGCGGCTGCTCTGGAAGGTCCTCCCCCTACAGGACACACAGGGATTAACAGGAGCTGTCATCAAGTTTTAATGTACGGTGCACAAGTACAGTGAAAAGCCTTTGCCAGCTCTAAACCCAACAACGCAGTAATCAATAGCAATGTAGTACTAAAAATAACATAAGGTAGAACAAAAACACACAAGAAATAAAAAATAACAAATAAATACATAAGAAAGTAACAAACTATATACAGGATCAGTCCCAATACCATATTTACAATGTGCAGGGATACTGTATAGGTGTACATGCCACGTGTACTAAGGCGGGTGTAATCACATCAGTGGTGGAAAAAGTACTCAATTGTCATACTTGAGTAAAAGTAAAGATGCCTTAACAGAAAATGACTCAAGTAAAAGTTACCCAGTAAAATACTACTTGAGTAAAAGTATCTGGTTTAAAATGTACTTAMGTACAGTGGTAGAAAAAGTACTAAATTGTAAAAGTAAATGCTATACATCAAATTCCTTATGTTAAGCAAACTAGATGGCAAATTTTCAAATGATTTTTCATTACGGACAGAAAGGGGCACACTCCAACATTCAGACATAATTTACAAACACAGTAGTTGTGTTTTGTGAGTCCGCCAGATCAGAGTCAGTAGGGATGACAAAGCGTTATATTGATAGGTGCCATAATTATGTCCTGTTAAATGTAACCAGTACTTTTGTGTGTCAGGGAAAATGTAAGGAGTAAAAAGTACATTATTTTCTTCAGGAATAAAAGTAAAAGTTGTCAAAAATATAAATAGTAAAGTACAGATACCCCAAAACACTACTTAAGTAGTACTTWAAAGTATTTTTACTTAAGTACTTTACACCATGCTTATAACAGTCGCTTTGGACATTCCCTCTGTCCACTTACGTCAGGCTGTCAAGCACCGAATGAAATAGAAGACTAGAATGGACAGTGGTATTCCGGCAATATGACTATTGTGTGTATTATATTGTGCCTGTATGGTTTCAAGTGTTATGAGGGGAGAACCCACGAGAAGAGGTGTGTGGCATCGCTGCGCTCCTTGATGCTCTCCTTCCTGTACTTCATGAAGTCCCTCAGGGTCAGCAAGGGGTCATTGCCCACGGACACCATGTTCTGGGATGACCACGTYTCCATGGCGACCAGCACGATCCGCGTGTTGAGCTGGTCCTTGTAAATCTGAGGTCAAAGAGTCACGATGACAATGAGTAATTATGTCAACCATTGCTAGAACAACTATTCATGTAATCTTGGCACCCAGAACTAAATCAGCTACTCGGTTTTGGTCAACATTTGAATGTTAAGGCTGCCACGAGAGATTACTACACATGATTTACTTCACTAACACTATGATGTAATGAACAGTAGTTCATTTGAAAGAAATTTCCCAAGTACACAATTTGAACTGATTATGATGTATATTAGATAGATGATCAACACAACTGATATAAACCTGATGATCAATACAGACAGTAACATCTTAGAGTAAACAAGGAAACATAAAAATGGAAAAGTGGATATGGAATGTATGTATGCGTGTGTGTGTGTGTGTGTGTGTGTGTGTGTGTGTGTGTGTGTTAGCGGTTGACACAGGAGTGCCATTTCTTTCCTGTACTGTCCTGATCCAGCAACAATTCTATAACCCTGACATGTCCTCCTAAAAGAAAGTCAGTTTAAAATGATTCCTGTAATGCCCGTTCCTGTGAGGACTGTCGATCCTGTCCCAAACTTGACATTAGGATTTCATTCCCGTTCCTGAGGAAGTCCTGCAGAACCTGCATGAACCCGAGGTAATGTCAACCTCTAGTGTGTGTGTCTGCATGTGTGCAGAGGCAGACGGCTCTTACCGCGTCTGCCATATTGACGACCGCTTTGGCAAAGTTCCTCGTCTGCGACGACGACCGACGCAGCTGCACAAACTACAGCACAGGGCAGAGGAAAGGACCAGGAGCAGAGGGCGGGTGGGGAGGAGAGAAACAGAGATATCCATATTGACCAATTACAATAAATAAACAACCAAAATCTCAAATATTTGAGTACGTAGGACAGTGATCCTTATTCCTGCTCCTGGATAGTGTCGTGGAAATATTGAATCAAATATTTCTCAGATACCAGAGCTTGTGAATTCAAATAGACTTTATTACAAAAAGTAGCAAAGCCGAGCAATTCCATGGAAGAACTGACTCTCCATTCTTAGTACTTTGCTTTTATACAGTCTTACCCTTAYATAACATCGTCACCCCACTTCTATGTAAGTGATTGATACCTTCTAGCCTTGGCCACCATAATCTTGCGGCCTTTCTTATTGGCACAGACATTAGGGCATACAGTTGAAGTCGGAGGTTTACATACACCTTAGCCAAATACATTTAAACTCAGTTTTTCACAATTCCTGACATTTAATCCTAGGAAACATTCCCTGTCTTAGGTCAGTTAGGATCACCACTTTATTTTAACAATGTGAAAATGTCAGAATAATAGTGGAGAGAATTGTTTATTTCAGCTTAAATTTTTTTCATCACATTCCCAGTGGGTCAGACGTTTACATACACTCAATTAGTATTTGGTAGAATTTTCTTTAAATTGTTTAACTTGGGTCAAACGTTTCAGGTAGCCTTCCACAAGCTTCCCACAATAAGTTGGGTGAATTTTGGCCCATTCCTCCTGACAGAGCTGGTGTAACTGAGTCAGGTTTGTAGGCCTCCTTGCTCGCACACACTTTTTCAGTTCTGCCCACACATTTTCTATAGGATTGAGGTCAGGGCTATGTGATGGCCACTCCAATACCTTGAGTTTGTTGTCCTTAAGCCATTTTGCCACAACTTTGGAAGTATGCTTGGGGGTCATTGTCCATTTGGAAGACCCATTTGCGACCAAGCTTTAACTTCCTGACTGATGTTCTGAGATGTTGCTTCAATATATCCACATAATTTTGCTCCCTCATGATGCCATCTACTTAGTGGCGTGCACCAGTCCCTCCTGCAGCAAAGCACCCCCACAACATGATGCTGCCACCCCCATGCTTCACAGTTGGGATGGTGTTTTTTGGCTTGCAAGCCCCCCCCTTTTCCTCCAAACATAACGATGGTTATTATGGACAAACAGTTCTATTTTTGTTTCATCAGACCAGTGGACATTTCTCCAAAAAGTATGATCTTTGTCCCCATGTGCAGTTGCAATCCGTAGTCGCTTTTTTATGGCGATTTTGGAGGAGAGGCTTCTTCCTTGCTGAGCAGCCTTTCAGGTTATGTCAATATAGGACTCGTTTTAATGTGGATATAGATACTTTTGTACCTGTTTCCTCCAGCATCTTCACAGGGTCCTTTGCTGTTGTTCTGGGATTGATATTCACTTTTCGCACCAAAGTACGTTAATCTCTAGGAGACAGAACGGGTCTCCTTCCTGAGCGGTATGACGGATGCGTGGTCCCATGGTGTTTATACTTGTGTACTATTGTCTGTACAGATGAACGTGGTACCTTCAGGCATTTGGAAATTGCTCCCAAGGATGAACCAGACTTGGGAGGGCTACAAAWTKTTTTCTGAGGTCTTGGCTGATTTATTTTGATTTTCCCATGATGTCAAGCAAAGAGGCACTGAGTTTGAAGGTAGGCCTTGAAATACATCCACAGGTACACCTCAAATTGACTCAAATGATGTCAATTAGCCTGTCAGAAGCTTCTAATGTCATGACATAATTTTCTGGAATTTTCCAAGCTGTTTAAAGGCACAGTCAACTTAGTGTATGTAAACTTCTGACCCACTGGAATTGTGATACAGTGAATTCTAAGTGAAATAATCTGTCTGTAAACAATTGTTGGAAAAATGACTTGTGTCATGCACAAAGTAGATGTTCTAACTGACTTGCCAAAACTATAGTTTGTTAACAAGACATTTGTGGAGTGGTTTAAAAACAAGTTAATGACTCCAACCTAAGTGGATGTAAACTTCCGACTTCAACTGTAGATTATATTGGTGGCGTGACACACAGACATGCACCCTCCTACTGCAGGTCTAATAGTGCCTATAACTGATTAGCTAATGTTCCTGTTGTTGTCTATGTACGATGAACACATGAGCTTGTCCAGTAACCTTCACAAGATCAGATATGGCCCAGACCAGTCATGCCTTGTTGGTCTACCTTGCCTCATCCACACGGATTCTGCTTACGTTCTGTTTTTTACATGTCTAAATGGTTAACTCGATGTTGATCCATCTTTGTACTCTCACATGGGCTCAGCCTTCATTCTGCTAACACGTCTAATATTGAATTTATATCGATTCTTCTTTCTACTTCAAAGAGAACAGTATAGGTACTGAAAATCACCAGATGTCTGGAAATTCTCTAACAATAGCCGCTACAGGTTTTTTGCTCAACAGTGAAACACCTGATTCAGATCATCATTAGTTGAATCAGGTGTGGTAAAAAAAAAATACAGTAGTGCTGCTCTCCAGGAGCTGGTGATCACTGATGTAGGGCATGTCAGTGCACTCTCTGACAACATGAACCAAGTAAGTTGTGGCCATTCGATTAACTTTCCGATTTCCAATAAATTAGAATGATGTACATTGCCTTCAGAAAGTATTCCAATCCCCCTTGACTTTTTCCACATTTTGTTGTGTTACAAAGTGGGATTAAAATTGATTTCATTGTCATTTTTTTTGTCAATGATATACACACACAATACTGTGTCAAAGTGGAAGAAACATACTAACATTTGTAAAAATGTATGGAAAATAAAACACCCTGAGTCAGTTGGCAGCAATTACGCTGTGAGTCTTTCTGGGTAAGTCTCTAAGAGATTTCCACACATGGATTGTGCAACATTTGCCCATTACCCTTTTCAACATTTTTCAAGCTCTGTCAAATTGGTTGTTGATCATTACTAGACAACCATTTTCAGGTTTTGCCATAGATTTTCAAGCAGATTTTAGTCAAAACTGTAACCAGGCCACTCAGAAACATTCACTGTCTTCTTGGTAAGCAACTCCAGTGTAGATTTGGTCTTGTGTTTTAGGTTTGCTGTCCTGCTGAAAGCTGAATTCTTCTCCCAGTGTTTGGTGAAAAGCAGACAACCAGGTTTTCCTCTAGGATTTTTCCTGTGCATTCCGTTCATTTCTTTAATCCTGAAAATCGCCCCAGTACTTAACGATTAGCATCCCATAACATGATGCAGCCACCACTGTGCTTGAAAATATGGAGAGTGGTACTCAGTAATGTGTTGTATTGGATTTGCCCAAACTATAACACTTTTTATTCAGGCCAAAAAGTGAATTGCTTTGTAATTTGTTTTCGCAGTATTACTTTAGTGCCTTGTTGCAAACAGAATGCATGTTTTTGAATATTTTTATACTGTACAGGCTTCCATCTTTTCACTATGTCACTTAAGATAGTACTGTGAAGTAACTACAAAGTTGATCCATCCTCAATTTTCTCCTATCACAGCCACTAAACTCTAACTGTTTTAAAGTCACCATTGCCCTCATGGTGAAATCCCTGAGCGGTTTCCTTCCTCTCCGGCAACTGAGTTAGAAAGGACGCCTGTATCTTTGTAGTGACTGGGTGTATTGATACACCATCCAAAGTGTAATTAATAATTTCACCATGCTCAAAGTGATATTCAATGTCTGTTTTTTTTTTTTTTTACCCACCTATCAAAAAATCATGTTAAACACTATTATTGCACACGAGTGAGTCTATGCAAGTTATTCTGTGACTTTCTAGCACATTTTTGCTCCTGATCTTATTTAGAATTGCCATAACGAAGGGGTTGAATACTTATTGACTCAAAACATTTCAGCTTTAAAAAAAACAACATCATTTCACTTTAACATTATGGGGTATTGTTTGTAGATCAGTGAAACAATCTCAATTTAAACCATTTTAAATTCAGTCTGGTGTGAATACATTCTGAAGGTACTCTTTATGCCTAGCCCACAGTTCATTCTGAAAGTATTCAGACCCTTTTTTCACATTTTGTTACGTTACAGCCTTATTCTAAAATGTATTCGATTGTTTCCCCCCCTTCATCAATCTACACACAATACCATATAATGACAAAACAAAATCTGGTTTTTAGATTTATGCAAATGTATAAAAAAAAAACCCGGAAGTATCACATTTACATAAGTATTCAAACCCTTTACTCGTACTTTTTGAAGAACCTTTGGCAGCGATTACAGCCTCGAGTCTTCTTGGGTATGACACTATAAGTTTGGCACACCTGTATTTGGGGAGTTTCTCCCATTCTTCTCTGCAGATCGTCTCAAGCTCTGTCATGTTGGAGGGGGAGCGTCACTGCACAGCTATTTTCAGGTCTCTCCAGAGATGTTCGATCGGGTTCAAGTCCGTGCTCTGGCTGGGCCATTCAAGGACATTGATTGCTCAGTTTGGCGGTTCCAAACTTCTTCCATTTAAGAATGATGGACGCCACTGTGTTCTTGGGGACCTTCAATGCTGCAGAAATGTTTTGGTACCTTTACCCAGATCAGTCAATTTAATTTACCACAGGTGGACTCCAATCAACTTGTAGAAACATCAAGGATGATCAATGGAAACAGGATGCACCTGAGCTCAATTTCAAATCTCATAGCAAAGGGTCTGAATACTTCCGTAAATGAGGTATTTCTGTTTTTTACTTTTTATACATTTGCTAACATTTCTAAAAACCTGTTATTGCTTTGTCATTATGGGGTATTGTGTGTAGATTGATGAGGATTTTTTTCTGTTTTTTTTTATCCATAAGGCTGTAATGTAACAAAATGTGGAAAAAGGTCAAGGGGTCTGAATACTTTCCAAAGGCACTGTATGTCGACGTGAACGTACCAGGTCGTGATCGTTCACCACCATCAGCTCGATGTACTTGGTCTCGGTCTGGACTGTGCGTTGACCTCGTCTGACCTGTGTTATCAACATTTGCCCATTACCCTTTTCAACATTTTTCGAGCTCTTGTCAAATTGGTTGTGATCATTACTAGACAACCATTTTTCAGGTTTTGCCATAGATTTTAAAGCAGAGATTTAGTCAAAACTGTAACAGGCACTCAGGGAAACATTCACTGTCTTCTTGGTAAGCAACTCCAGTGTAGATTTGGCTTGTGTGTTTTAGGTTTGCTGTCCTGCTGAAAGCTGAATTCTTCTCCCAGTGTTGGTGAAAAGCAGACAACCAGGTTTTCTCTAGGATTTTTCCTGCTGCATTCCGTTCATTTCCTTTAATCCTGAAAATCGCCCCCAGTACTTAACGATTGGCATCCCATAACATGATGCAGCCACACTGTGCTTGAAAATATGAGAGTGGTACTCAGTAATGTGTTGTACTTGGATTTGCCCAAACTATACACTTTTATTTCAGGCCAAAAAGTGAATTGCCTTTGTAATTTGTTTTCGCAGTATTACTTAGTGCCTTTTGCAAACAGAATGCATGTTTTTGAATATTTTCTTATACTGTACAGCTTCCATCTTTTCACATTGTCACTTAAGATAGTACTGTGAAAGTAACTACAAAGTTGATCCATCCTCAATTTTCTCCTATCACAGCACTAAACTCTAAACTGTTTTAAAAGTCACCATTGCCCTCATGTGAAATCCCTGAGCGGTTTCCTTCCTCTCCGGCAACTGAGTTAGAAAGGACGCCTGTATCTCTGTAGTGACTGGGTGTATTGATCAACACCATCCAAAGTGTAATTAATAATTTCACCATGCTCCAAAGTGATATTCAATGTCTGTTTTTTTTTTTTTTTTATCCACCTATCAAAAATCATGTTAAACACTATTATTGCACTACGAGTGAGTCTATGCAGTTATTCTGGATTTCTGCACATTTTGCTCCTATCTTATTTAGATTGCATAACGAAGGGGATTGAATACTATGATCAAAATTTCAGCTTTAAAAAAAACACATCATTTATTACATTATGGGGTATTTTGTAGATCATGAAACAATCTCATTTAAACCATTTTAAATTCAGTCTGTGTAATACATTCTGAGGTACTCTTTATTGCCTAGCCCACACTTCATTCTGATATTCAGACCTTTTTTCACATTTGTAGTTAAGCTTATTCTAAAATGTATATCGATTGTTCCCCCCTCATCAATCTCACACAACATATAATGACAAAAAAAATCTAGGTTTTAGATTTTGCAAATGTATAAAAAAAAAACGGAAGTATCACATTTAATAAGTATTCAAACCCTTTACTCTTACTTTTTGAACCTTTGGCAGCGATTACGCCTCGAGTCTTCTTTGGGTATACCCTATAAGTTTGGCACCTGTAGGGGAGTTTTCCCCTTCTTCTCTGCTTCAGCGTAGTTTCGTTCCTACACTATTTCCATTTCCTTTAACCCCATAAGTTATATGTTTAAAGTTAATTAAAAAATTTCACATATTAAGTGATAATTAACATTATAGATCATTCTAAAGGGTAATATGAAAATATTGTAAGGATTCAATTATGTTATGAATAACATATCCTCAATTTAAACCATTTTACAGTGCAGTTCTTGTGAATATCATACAAATAAGGTTACTCTTTGATGCCGATAATGCCATATGTTTCATTCTAATTATTAGTTTACTTATCAATTATTGTACTTAAACAGCCTTATTCTATGTAAAGTTTCATTGTTTCCCCCTTCATCCAAGGTTACTTAACATACTCAATCAATGATCTATCTAAAACATAATTTTTATCTGGTGTCGTTTTTTAGATTTCTTCAAATGTATAAAAACCCGGTACATTTCTAAGTTTAATTACTGTGATTTGATAGAACTTGTTGCTAGGCGATTAACTCAATTTCTGGTAGATAAAGTATAGAACCGGTTTTGGGTTATCCGTCTGCAGTCGTCAAGTCTGCTGGAGGGAGCGACTGCCCACGTATAGTCCTCCAAGATTCGATTCGACGGTCAAGTCCGTGCTCTGCTGCGGCCATTCGAAGGACATTTGATGCTCAGTTGCCGTTCCAAACTTCTTCCATTTAAGATGATGGACGCCACTGCTGTTCTTGGGACCTTCAATGCTGCGCAGATGTTTTGGTACCTTTACCCAGATCAGTCAATTTATATTTACCACAGGTGGACTCCAATCAAGCTGAGAACATCAGATGATCAATGGAAACAGGATGCACCTGAGCTCAATTTCAAATTCTCATAGCAAAGGGTCTGAATACTTCCGTAAATAGAGTATTCTCTGTTTTTTACTTTGTTATACATTTGCTAACAATTCTAAAAAACTGTTATTGCTTTGTCATTATGGGTATTGTGTGTAGATTGAATGAGGATTTCTTTTTCTGTTTTTATCCATAAGGCTGTAATGTAACAAAATGGTGAAAAAGGTCAAGGGTCTGAATACTTTCAAGGCAGCGAATAATGTCGACTGTTGGACGTACCAGGTCGTGATCGTTTCACCACCATCAGCTCGATGTACTTGGTCTCGGTCTGGACTGATGCGTTGACCTCGGTCTGACCTGTAGGGTGGGGTGCAAGAGAAAGCGCTGCTTCACTTCAGTCTGGACAACTTCAATGGCACCCTATACACCCTAATACAACCTATACACCTGGGGCCCGGTTCCAATAGCGATGAACTTAGGCATATGAGTGTTTTAACGAACCATCTTTCCTACAACGGCCAAGATGTAAAACACCACGCAGAGAGAACACGTCTTCAAGTGCTGTTTGTCGGAGCATGTGTTCGATACTGATAGGATCGAAAAAAAGGGAAGCGCTGCTCAGGATCAGCTTTCTCCATTCAAAACTTACCATAATACTATAATTATGCCTCCCGGGTGGCGCAGTGGTCTAGGGCACTGCATCGCAAGCGCTAGCTGTGCCACCAGAGTCTCTGGGATTCAGCGCCCAGGCTCTGTCGCAGCCGGGCCGCGACCGGTCGAGGTCTGTGGCGGCGACGCACAATGGCCTAGCGTCGTCCGGTTAGAGTGAATTGACCGAGAGGGATATCCTTGTCTCATCGCGCTCCAGCGACTCGCCTGTGGCGGGCCGGGCGCAGATGCGCGCTAACCAAGAGGCGGTCGTGCACGGGTGTTTCCTCCGACACATTGGTGCGGGTGGCTTCCGGGTGGACGGCGCGCTGTGTAAGAAGCAGTGCGGCTTGTTGGGTTGTCTTCGGAGGACGCATGACTTTCGACCTTCGTCTCTCCCGAGCCGTACGGGAGTTGTAGCGATTAGACAAGATAGTAATTACTAGCGATTGGATACCACGAAAATGGGGAGAAAAGGGGGTAAAATTTAAAAAAATTAAAAATAATAAATACTATAATTTATTTCACAATACTGACGAAAGAATCAGCTTCCAGAGAGATATTTACCACCTATGATATAACCAACAATTTGGGCATCAGATTGCCCACATGTTAATAGACCACGTCATGAAATATATTGAGAACATTACAGACAGTAGCCTCCAAGTAGCTAAATAGAAACAAATCAAATCAAAGTTTATTTGTCACGTGCGGCCCGAATAAACAGGTTAGTAGACCTTACAGTGAAATCCTTACTTACAGGCTCTAACCAATAGTGCGAAAAAAAAGGTATGTGCTGTGTGTGTGTGTGAGGTAAGTAAAGAAATTAAAACAACAGTAAAAAAACATTTGAAAATAACAGTAGCAAGCATATTACAGACACCGGTAGTTCAGGCTGATTGACGTAGTATGTACATGTAGGTAGTGCTAAAGTGACTATGCATAATATGATAAACAGAGAGTAGCACAGTAGCGTAAAAAGAGGGGTGGCGGGTGGTGGGACACAATGCAGATAGCCCGCTTGCCAATGTGCGGAGCACTGGTTGGTCGGGCCAATTGGTAGTATTACATTGAATGCATAGTTAAAGTACTATGCATATATGATAAACAGAGAGTAGCAGCAGTGTAAAAAAGCGGGTGGGACACAATGCAAATAGTCCGGGTAGCCATTTCGTACCTGTTCGAGAGTCTTATCGGCTTGGGGTAAAAACTGTTGAAGCCTTTTTGTTCCGAGACTTGGCACTCCGGTACCACTTGCCGTGCCAGGTAGTAGAGGAGGACAGTCTATGGACTGGGTGGCTCGGAGGCGGTCTTGACAATTTTTAGGCCTTCCTCTGACACCCCTGGTGTAGGAGTCTGGATGGCAGCAGCTTTGCCCCAGTGATTACTGGGGCCATACGCACTACCCTATGAAGTGCCTTGCGTTGGAGGCCGAGGAGCAATTGCCGTACTAGGCCAGTGATGCAACCGGTCAGGGAATGCTCTCTGAGTTGCAGCTGTAGAACCTTTTTGAGATCTCAGGACCCATGCCAAATCATTTTTATTCCTTAGGGGGAAATAGGCTTTGTTGTGCCCTCTTCACGACTGTCTTTGGTGTTTGCGACCATTCTAGGTTTCGTAGTGATGTGGACACCAAGAGGACTTGAAGCTCTCAAACCTGCCTCCACTACAGCCCCGTCGATGAGAATGGGGGCATGCTCGCGTGCTCCTTTTCCTGTATCACAATTCATTCTCCTTAGTCTTTGGTCACGTTGCGGGCTAGGTTGTTATATCTGCACCACCTGGCGCCAGGTCTTGCTGACCTCCTCCCATAGGGCTGTCATCGTCGTTGCTCCGGTAGATAGTGTGTAGACTGTTGTTTCGGTCTGCCAAAACTTTAAATGATGGTGTGGAGTCCGGCCCTGGCCCATGCAGTCGAGTGGGTGAACAGGTGAGCTACAGGAGGAGGACTGAGCACGCACCCCTGGGGAACTCCAGGTTGAGGATCAGCATGGCCAATGTTTGCCACCTACCCTCACCACCTTGGGGCGGCCTGTCAGGAAGTCGGGATCCAGTTGCAGCCGCAGGGAGTGTTTAGGTCTCCAGGTTCACTTAGCCTTTAGTGTATGAGCTTTTGAGGGTACTATGGTGTTGAACGCTGAGCGCTAGTCAATGAATAGCATTCTCACATAGGTGTAACTTGTGTCCAGGTGGGAAAGGCAGTGTCGAGTGCAATAGAATTAGTTGCGATCATCTTGGGATCTGGTTGGCGGTATGCCAAATTGGAGTGGTCTAGGTTCTGGGATCAATGGTGTTGATTGTGAGCCGTTACCAGGCCTTTCAAGAGCCACTTCATGGCTGGGACGTTGACGGTGAGTGCTACAGGTCATGTAGGTCATTAGGCAGGTATGGCCCGTTTGTGCATTGGGCACAGGGACTATGGTGGTTCTGCCTTGAAACATGTAGGTATTACAGACTCAATCGAGGGACATTGTTGAAAATTCAGTGAAGACACCCCTGCCAGTTGGGTCAGCACATTGGCCCGGAAGCACTACGGTCCGTGGGTAATGCATCTGAGCCCCCGCAGCCTCTGTGTATGTTGGACCGTTTAAAGGCTCTTACTCAGTCGGACTACGGA